>NW_008795405.1:8483285-8490051 GCF_000699145.1 Aptenodytes forsteri | reverse complement strand
GCCTGCCCTGCGGCAGGGGTCCCCACAGCGGGGCGGCGAGAGCGAGCCGGGGGGCGCGGTGAGATACGCCCTGGCAGACGACCAGGCACTAACGTAGAGGTGAGAGGCGCCTCAGCTCATTCTGACGCCCCTCAGCAACTCCGTCTTCTCCCCGCGTCCTTCCTTGCCCTTTTTCCAGCAGCTGCCCCAGCCGGCTCCTTCGCGTTCAAGGCGCGCACCACACTCTGCCTCTTCAACGTAAAGCTCCGTATGCCGTGTGAGCGCTCGGGCTCCGCAGCTTGCACAGGCCCGAGGATGGCCTGGTGGGTCGGCGTACCCCTGAAGCGATGACCGCGGGGAGAAGGGGGACGCGTAGCCCAAACTGGGAGGCCGGCAGGCAGGGATGCTCGGCTGCCCTGGGCCGTCCATCACCGCAAACCGCTTCCAAGCCCGTGGCTGTGGCCTGTCTTGCTCTGCAAGCACCAGGCAGCCATGACACGCTCTGGAGTCTGGCCCTAGAGTAAAGAAAATAAATGTATCTTTTAGCATATTTCTAAATAGTTGCGTGTCAGAGGGTCTACTCTGAATTACTCAAGTGTCACATTCAGCTTTTCTTAAGTTGCCTCTTTCTTCATTCATGGTTCTTATAAAAGTGGTTTATAAAGTCCTGCCACATGGCTTAGGATAAGTATGAATACCGTAAGATTAACTACAAGGTTATTTTAATATTAATGCTCTTTCCTAAAAAGTACAAAAATCGAAGATTTAAATATGTTTGTTAAAAAACAAATATATTGTGGTATGGTAGTACACAAAGTATCAAAGCAACTTTTAATCCCATACTACAGCTATACTAGAAAAGTATTTTACTATTGAATTTGAGTTTGTGACCCCGTGTTAGACTGATAAGCCTTAAAACAACACGCTTTTTTTTTTTTCTTTCTTAGAAAGAGGTTGCAGCATCTGCTAGTCTTATTGCTACAAGGGATCAGTTGCCGAGGGAGGAAGAACTATGTGGAAGTCATGTTTGAGCCATACCATTTATGTTTTGCACCAATGTCCCAGCTTCACTTCAGCTGATTTAGTGAGTGGTAACATTATAGAATGCCCAGCCTACAGATAAAGGGTCTTTTACAAGTAATGCCACTGGGTAAAATAAACTCCAGGCATTGTAGTTAACAGCTGTATTAATCTCTTTCTGCATCACTGCTCCTAATATAAACCAAACATGGTTCAACATTTTACAGTGCCTTATAAGTAAAAATGAACCTTGCAAACATGAAATTTCAGGCTTCAAGCATGTAATAGACATATTGTATGCTCATTTTTCTAGCACCTTCCATTCTCTCCACTACCATCAAGAAATATGTAATGATGCATAAAGACCCAGCTATCTCTTGCTTTTTCACAAATAAGAAATGGAATGATGGAGAAACAGGGAGGCTTCAGACACAGAGCCAAAATATGGAAGTGATGAATACAGTGAATTTGTTCAGAGAACAGCTTTAGGAGTCACATGTAGAATCAGAAGTATTCTGACTTTTCAGTTCATGAAATCACTATTTTGCATGGCTAGTGAGCAAATCAAGATATTTTTCCACATGACTTCTTCATTGTTTCAGCATCCTGGGAATGCCCCTTTAACTCATAGTTTCTGGATTATCCTGCCTGTGTTTTTTTATCACAGACGGTTAACTCTCCACTTGGCTGAGGAGTATATACATGCATACCGCTTTTCTGCCTGGAGGGTCACTGATTTTGCTCCCTATTTGGCTCACTTCCAACTTTCTGCCTTACCATTAGTCAATGCAAAGACTTAATGCTGGACAGAGTTCCCAGAATCGGAACAAGGTGAATACTTGCATCAACCTTCACCCTGTTGGCTGATATACTCAACTGCAATCATGCATTTGGACAGGGATGGAAAAAAAAACAAAACTGTTCCAGAAGGGAAGATGTCAATAAGAACAAAGCAGGTTTATCCCTGTTCCACTATGGGCAGGCAGTATCCAACCCAAGGGGCAGAAACTTTTCTCTGTACTTACAGAACAAGGGCTGCAACATTCGGCTGTAGGGTATTAGTCTTTTCCTCCCATAATCTTCAACTAGAGAGTAAAGTACAGCAAAAGATGCAGGTATTTCTGCCCATGCGTGTCATGAGTGTTGACCAGGGGTTACAGGGGAGAAGCAGAAGCACTGCGTAGCGCCCTGAGGCAATCACTCTATGTCTTACTGATGTGTCTTCATCAGAGTTCCTCACGTGTTCATGGACGCCTTTGTCTCTTTGTCGTATTTATTAGAGTTGATAGTTGGAGCAAAGCAGGTAATGGAGAGCTGATGAGGCAAAAAATGATAGGGCAAAACTGGAGAAAGCGCAGAAAAACACAAAGTTAGGATAGAAACTGGGATTATAGGAAGCAGAAGAAAAAATTTAATTCAGGAATAGGTTTGATGAGCTTCAAAAAAAGAAATGTAAGGTGCAGAGGAGCATATTGACAGTGTCCTGCTTGTCTCTTTTAAGATGATGTGTTGTCTTTAACGTAAATGCAAAGAAAGAAAATATGGTAAGGAGTAACTATGGAAAGTAAGAAAACTCTTAATAAATGCAACTTCTAGGCAGGGAATTAGGCAGGAAATGGGTGTGATCAAGATTTAGAATAGGAAATGTGACAGATAAGAGAATTGAGACCTTGTTTCCGGTATGAATTGTCCAGAAATAGGAAGGGTTGCCTCTTACCCTGAATTTTCATGGCTTGGATTTGTCATGCATTGTATTGGTCAGTTTTCTCCAGTGAGTAACCACAGTTCTGGCCTGTCGCAGATACCATTAGAAAAGGGTATCCGCTTAGTTTAGTTCAAAGTTAGTTTATTTTACTCAATATAAAATTTCCCTGAATGAGTTCTTTCCTTGGCTTATGGACTGCTTATCATAACTATGGCTGACGTATGGGGGGGGGAAGAGGTATTCCCCTGATTAGAGGAAAGCCGGTTGTGTCTAAGAGAAATAACTCAGAAGAATTCATCATAGTACAAAATTGCCTACGTATTTCAGCTGAGATTAGTGTCCTCCTGAGTAACATGCTATTTGCATAGCAGATCTGCAGGTCAGACCTGCTCAGACAGTAGCATGTTTGTACACTTTACATTACCAAAACACTTTCTAAGTTTTACAGTCATGAGTCAGTGTTCACATACTCACTTTATCTTTTTCCTCATCCCTGACCTCTTTCAAGTTTGTATATACTTCTGCCTGGCTCACACAATGTGAAGAGCCATAAAATTCCAAATTGCATACAATTGCTGATTTTACATGCGCACATGCACACACACAGAGGTCTCCATATATTTGTGGGACTGGAGTGCAGCCCCTTATATGATGTTTGCATTGGTTAAACATTATTAATATTACTTAATTGATACACATTTAATGCTTGTTAAGACAGTTGTTATTAAGGGCATAATTTCTACTGACACCTTTGGGAGTTTTAAGTCCAAGCAAGGGCTGAAAGATCAGTCTTTAATCTGCATTTTCTTGCTGTGTATATTACCAACAGCCGAAGCTTTTCAAGGACTTTGCTTTTAGCTGCAGACATAAATGTATGTGCATAGATCACTTGGTATGGCACATATGGATTAAACCTTGAGAATATTTCCAAGCTGGGTGAAAATAAGACCAACAAATTTTTTGGTAAGAGATTTGCCTTAATTGGAAAGGCTTAAAATAAATGATCATATGATTAAAAAAAGCAAGGATTGCCTGCTATTTGTTGTAACCCCTATTTCTGTAACGCCCCTGTAGCCAGAGAAGCAGCTGTTCATTGCTGACATTCTCCCTGCCAGGCATTCCAACTCTCTGAGGTAATGGGCTACAAGCATACGGGCCTTCGCTTTAATTCTTTCAGCGTATCCTTCCGCATGGATAGAGCGAGGGGAACGCCTCCAGGAAAAGAAATTAAATGCACACACACAGAGGCACGCAGAGACAGGCGATTTGAAAATATTCCCGAGAATGCAATTTGCGCTCATGCAGCGCAGCGTCACATGAAAGAGGCTGCCTGAAGAGCTGGCTGGCACAGGTTTATTTTGTTGTAATATTTTCTTCCACCCCCAGCTCTTTACCCAGTGGAATGATATCCAGAGCAAGTTTTTTGAGACAGGAAGTGAGGAATGTTTTCACTATGAGTGATCTGCGAAGAAGGTGGGTTAGCCGGGATAGCAGCTGTTTCGGACAAGAGGAACACAGTAAGTCAGTTCCCGAGGAATACAGATGAGATGGCTCCGGGAGAAAAAGTCTTGGAGCGCTGTGGGGTTTTTCCGGCTACACGTATGTGAAAGGAGACTCGGTGTCTTTGGATCGCTGGACAAGGTAAGGGGAAAACAGCAGGCACAGTAAAAAAATAGCGGGTGATCTTCTCTGCTGTGTACCGTAAGACTGAGGAGTTTCAAGCATTTACTTTTTGAAAAGTAAAGGCTGTAGGACTGTGCTTCTGGAGGTGGGGGAGGTTTGAGATGTGCACTTACTGCTGCTCTTTCAGTCCAAGAGTCATGTCAAAGATTAACTGGTAAAACAAGGCGAGGGTGGAGTATTCTCATTTTTTTGGCTCCCCAAATATTTCTGAAATAAATGTATGTATTTTAAGCATTTGAAATAACAGGAACCCTTTTTCACCATCATATATTGCAGTTTTATTTCGCACGCTGTCATTCACACAGGCTGTTTAAAAAAAAACTTTGTAAAGTAAAATGCTAATTATTGAGGGGGAGTGGAAGGTGTAGGTAAAGGAGAAAGATACCACAGTGCTCAGTAATCGTGCGTCAGTCATGGCCATGTTGCTGAAATTCTAAGATAATATTTTTGAAACTACGTTTGTGTTGAAATATAAATGTACAAAGTTTGGCTACTAAAGGCGTTTGTAGCTGTTGCGTGAAAATTCCAGGCTTGCTAAATAAAGGCTTGTTATTGTAGAGGTTGTCAGTTAGATTTGTAACTCCTGGCAGTATGTAGTTCCTTTTTGCTAAAGTAGCTTTATAACAATGCAGATGTGTCCGAATTTAAAGTAATGCAGAAGGCATGAGGGCACCTAGCATTGCAGAATGCACAGCTGCTGAATAAAACCAGCACAGCTGTGTTTGCAAGAAGTACACATGGCTAGCAGTAGAAGTTACTGAATGATACCTCAGTGTTACTCATCGAACTTGCCTTTATTCTGCAATGTTTATTATATGTCAGAAATTTTCTTTTTTAGTTGGTCTTTTGTGACATGGACTGGAAGTTAGTTACTTAAGTTTTCCTTGTTATAAACGTGCTTCAGAAGTAATGAAGATTATGTCAGACATGTACCGAGTTAAAATGAAACCATTTAGGGCAAACGCTCCGTAGAGCAATAAATGCAAACAACAGATCATAACCTGAAGAGCGCTTCTGGCATGTTCTGAGAATTCTGCTCTAAACTTCCTTCCTATGCTTGCATTGCTACCTGCCTGCATAGCGAAATAACTGAAAGTCTGAGATTGCCTAATGTCAGCATTAGATGGTTTGGAAATTTCACCTGTCAGGTCAGCCTCTGGTTAGTGATTTTTTTAAATTTTTTTCCCCATGCCCTTAGAATACTTTTCTAAGGGCCTGATGGGGGCACAAAAGTTTGAAAGTCTTTCATATTCAGTGGTACTACGTAAAAACTGAGATTAAAACAGCACTGCACTTCTGACTGCAGCTTTCAAAAAGATGAGTAAGTTGGTTTCTCTCACAGCTGTAGCATCGAAGAAAGTGCGTAACTGTGCAAAGAATGTATTGGAAAACGGGCCCCGGGGACGTGAGCTGAGGTCAGTCAGCCAAGTTACTCTGCCAGGAATAAACCCAGTGTGAGATTCTGCTGGCAGTGGGCAGGAAACTAAAAGCTTCTGTCTGTGGAGCATTCCCTGCATGCTGCTCCAGGGGGGCAGGATTTGGAGGATCAAAGTGCAGAGTGAGTAATAAAGCAAGGAGTCCCCGTGTATCCTAAATTTTTCAGGGCAACCTGTTGCTATCAGTTGTTACTTATGCTGCAGCTGCACCCAAAAATAAATTGGTGTTTGGGGCAGGGTTTTTTTGATTCAATTAAGATTTTAGGTGGTATCTGTTGAGGACGGGGATTGTGTAGCATGGTAGAACTGCTTCCAGATTATTAGAAACGTGCTCATGAATTATGCTTATGGTCATTCTTTGGAGTACGGTTGCAAAGATGTCATTGAGGAAAAATGCCATGCTGCCTCCTCTTTCTCCCCATTTTAAGCCTTTAGCATCTTTCGGCCTGCCATTCTTCTTTGCCGTGCTGCTTACAAGGGAGTAGGGAGTCTGATACGCGGTTTCCAATCTAAAGAGTTTGTGGTTGTGTTGAATAACATTGAATTTCTAGGTATGTGTATAAATCTACAAGTAGTATGTGGCTATCTATTTGTTTACAGCTATACCTTTGAGTTTAAAAACAGGTGCGCTAGGAAGACTACTTCTTCCGATTCCCCCACTCCAAATAAAATGATGTCTTCGTGTTCTTCCTGTCTGGTAGTTCTAAGAGTCTTCAGAAATCCAACTGCGCCTTTTAAAATGTGCTACTAATACACACCAGCCTGAAAAAACCGTAGGTGGTGTCTTTTTCCGTTCAGGCGGTGCGGCGCTGCCGCTAGAGGTCCCCCGGCAGAGCTCCCCCGGCAGAGCTCCCCGCGCCAACAGCGGCGAACAATGAGAGGAAGAAGCGTAGCTTTCCCCCGGCCCGGCCCTCGGCCGCGGCGCGGCCCGGCCCGGCCCGCG
>NW_008795405.1:8412451-8483109 GCF_000699145.1 Aptenodytes forsteri | reverse complement strand
GCTTTATGTCGCGTGTGTGAAGCGCTCCCACTTCAGTGGTAGCCCCAGCGCCCAGTTTCGCTGTAGCGGCTGCCCTCAACACACGTACTTCTGCAGAAAAAAACCCTGTATTTAGAGAATGCTTTTATTTTGCATGTCCTACTGAAACCCAGCACTAGCAAGAGTGATAAATTTCTCAGGCTAGGGTGCGTGTGGTAAGAAAACACTTGAAATCGAGGAGAAAGGCGAAGCTTGCACGTTAGGGAGTTGACCAGAGGGGAGACGTGAAGGTGTTTGCAAAAGGTGGGGAAATGGGTGGCTACCTTTAGACTGAGAATACGTATGTTTTTCAAGGAAAAACTGGAAAATAAAGGGTTCTCAGAATTCACGTACTCTCTTGGTGAGGCAAAGCGTAACCTGAAACATCGTACAGCAGTTTAGTATAAGAAATAATGGTACAGCTAGCTGCAATTCAGGGAAAATTAGAGGAATTGGATTTTAATTATCTGGTAGGCAATGGCTAAGGTGTGAGCTTTAATGCCCCTCTTCCTGCCTTTTTTTTTCCTTAATCGTTTATGGGGCTTGGTTTTGTGTTTAATCCAACAGATAGCAGCTGAGGCTGCATGCTGCTCTGAAAAACAAGCCAGATTGCTGGTTTTGCTCTTAAAGAAAATGCCTTTGTTCAGTATTAGAAATACCTTGGGCAACTCAGACTTCTTAGAGGTGTTTCATTTAAATACTGATTCAGTTTAGAAATACTTATTTTAACACATTGCAGCCGCATTTGATTAAGAATCATTATTCACTTGCGAGTTTAAAAAAAAAAAAAATAAACTTGCCAAAGACCGGTGTTGTCTGTGGAAAAACCAGAAACACTGGTGCTTATTTCATTATTTGAATGTGTAACAGCTCTGCATTTTGGAAAAGTAGACTGATTATTTAGATTTAGAAAAAATATACGTTATTTTTCCCATGTTACCATTCCCCCTTCAGTCAAAGTATTTCCGATTCTCGTATTTATTCTCTTTCTCTTTTGCTCCTTACTAGGATTCCAGTGGATGCCCCTTCTACTTGTCTCTTGGTGGAAAACTTGCTTGTCTTTAATGGATACTGCTGCTGCTGGTTGATCTCTGGAGATTTTACAACTCCTTACCTTTTGAGAGAAGAGAGCTGCTTGTCCCCTCCCAAGGTCCCAGTCGTACTAGCTTTTTACCAGTGGGGGGAAAAGAAGATGCCTCTACCTTTTGGGTTAAAATTGAAACGAACTCGACGTTACACAGTATCCAGCAAGAGTTGCTTGGTGGCTCGTATCCAGCTGCTCAACAATGAATTTGTGGAGTTCACGCTGTCGGTGGAAAGCACAGGCCAGGAAAGCCTGGAAGCAGTGGCTCAGAGGCTTGAATTGCGGGAGGTAAGTGAACTGTCCAGCGAAGGCATGATTTTTGTCTCTGGTGCTAGGTGACCTATGTGGTGAATCCTTACCATTTGGGGCAATCAGTTTATTTACTGGAGCAGCAGTCCTGTGTGCCCCTTGTTTCTTCACGTTCTGATCTTGATGAGGACTTGGATTGCTCCAAAACAGTTGCAAAAGTTACATTACAGAGCTAGGGAATGCCCAAGGGGAGGACATGTGAGAAGTGGCAGTGAATAGAAGCTTAGAGCGATAGACAAAGCAACTGTTTTTTAAACCTGACAATGCTGAAAATGCTGTTTAAAAAACCCCACAAAGCAACAAAAAAAAATTTCTGCCTAAGCAACGTGGTTAAGAATTACTGCAAGACTTGAGACAACTTTTAGCTAAGGATATGAAAGAGGGTGTTATTTATATGCATGTATTTCTTTCTGATGGATTAGTGATGTGAAAAGAACCTAAAGCACAAAATGGGATAAGTGTACCACTGGCCAACTATTTGTATTGCTTGTTCAAATACCACAAACATGTTTGCAGACACTGTCTTGGAGCAAGCATATAGTCATTTAGACTGAGCGCTGGCCTCGTGGGGAAACACGGTTTGCACTAGTTGAATCTGTATATATATCTGTGTAATCTGCCTTTTTCCTCAAAAATTCTTTACTTGATACTTTGAAGGATCCTTTTGCAACTGAAACTTACTCCTCTCCCACACATTTGGTGGTTATTCATACATCTCCTGTATCGAGTGAATTACTTCTGAAATGCTGAGCTGCGAAATGTTGTTTATAGAAATCTACATAGTCTACCAAAATATGAACCAATGTCCTTGTTTTATAATTTTGTTGAACACAGGTAGATTTGATTGCAGTAGTTGAATGCTCTCAATCCTGTGTAAACTGATGTTTCCCACGAGAGTCTCAAAAGGTTTAGTTCATTTTGTAGTCATAAAACTGTGACAGCATGTGTGCTTTTGGGGGGAAGGAGAGAGAAAACTTGTCATAAAAGTTTAGTGTTACTAACATTTTTCTGAAAAAAGATGCTTTTGCTCTGTTACGTGGCCTGCCATATAATGGTGTTTTGAATATGGGATTCAAATACAGGATGAAAACCCTAGACAAAGGAAACAAAGAGTAATCGTAAAAATAATTGTTGTCTAATAACTATGATTTTTTTGAAATGTTACCTTTTCATTGTCAAGCAATCGCAACTGCTTATAACTTTGCTCAAATATTGAGCAAATAAATTCAGGACTCAATCCTGCAAACATTTGTAACTGTACACAGCATGCGTTACTGTAGGATTTCTCAGTAGGAAATGCTATATACAGTCAGGGTTTTTTCCAGAAATATTTTTTTTTCTGTTTGGAGAATAATAAATAAATGAAATAGATGTGACTCCATTAATCTCTAAGTTTGTTTACTGTGTTGTTGTTTTCAATCCCAATATGCATTCCTGTAGATTCTCCAAATATTTTTTTTTAGTGTACAGTTATTTTGGAAAAATGCAATTCTGTGCAACAGTATGACTTCCTTTTTTTTTTTTTTATCTTGCTCCTTCTAGCAAAGGGAGACTACTCTCGTAGCCTTAGTGTTTACTTAGAACACATCAGATATCATATATTTAGAATTCAGTTATTGTTGTGTGAATGGAGTTTGTCAATTTTATCTCTCCACTTTCAGATGTCACTGCTAAGTCAACCGAAGGTGAAGAATTTTAACTGTATTTGGTTTGCAAGACGCAAAGGCTTTGTCTTCCTGAATGATGACTGCTAGCTTTTATTGAACTAGTCACAGAGTGTTGGAGATGCAGGGTTTTTTTAGCTATTCTTCATTACCTTTTTCTTCGGAGCTACTCCTAAAAAATCTGTTTTTTTTAAAAAAAAAAAGAGAAAGATGGCAATTCCCTCAATTAGGAGTCATATATCAGACTAAGGGAGTTGACAGTACACTATTGAACTCTGAGCGGATTCCTGCAGTCATGCATTCTTGCATGGATTATTTTGGCAGGAAAATGTGTTGCAATAAAAGGGAATGGAAAGTAGGGCTATAAATTACTTTCCAGAGCTTGCATTCAAAAAATGTTGTTCTGCCTTTAAATAGTCAGATTTGCCAAGCAGATACTGGATCATTCCTGACTGCTTGCTTAGTAGAAAGTTTCAGAAAGAAAAATTTGCTCAGCACTTCGCTTAAATCTGCAAAAACAACATTAATCCTTGATACTGTAAAATACTAAGTACTTTCTATAAGATGTTGCATATTGTTAATACACTAAGCCTCCTTAAAGCTTGAGTGTGAATTCGGAGTGTTAAACATGAAAGTATGACTGTTTATTTGAATACTGAGACTTAACGCAGTTATGAAAACCGAGGCATCAGTTTCAGATTACTGTATATGGGCTACGCAGTTACGACATGCCATTCCCATGCACCTTCAAAACAGCTTATTGCAGGAGGTATGAGGGGAATCTCTACCTTTTTACACATTGAATGGTAAAATTTGTAAATGTCTCTTTCTCTCTGGTGTAGTCTGCAATTACTGAATTTGGGCAGTAAATTGAACGGCTTATTTGTAATGTTGTGCCATCTTTTAAGATATTTGTTTTAACAGATCTTTATGTAAATGAGAAAACACTGGTTTTCTTTTGATTTTCCCGTTAGTACTTCTCAATTTCCAAGTTGTATACTAGTATGGGCACATAGTTAGGGTTTAGGAAGTCTTAAGAATGTTGACAATTTTATTTTTTTATTGAATGGTAGACTTTACAGAAAAGTGAAATGAATGCATTAAACTAAGAAGAATATCTTCTGGTATTCCCAGAATGTGACTCATCAGCAATGGGTATGTAATCCAGCTCTCTCAAACTGAGGAACTGGGGAAAGAAGCCAAAGGGAAAAGGGAACATAAGTTACTTACCCTTTGTAGCACAGCCTGTCTTTTATCCTGTGAGAGAACTATAACCAAACTTGATTTATGCAAAAAGCTGTATTTGTTGCCGAAAACTCTTCTGGAATTACAAGTTTTGAAAAACTGCTGAGAGCTCCGATTGTTAACTACCTTAAAAAGCATGTGCAGCGCTGCTCATCTTGCATCTAGGGCATGCGTATACAAATTAAATACTTGAAAATATATAAATGTTTTTTTTAAATGTTAATACAGCTAGATATCTATAGGATGTTTGGCAGGAAATGTTACAACCGATTTACCTCTCTTGCTGGATCTTTTATTTCTGTTTTCTAGTAACACTTATAAACCAGAAAGAAGGGGCAAATTCTGTGTACAAGCAGAGTCTGACTTAACTGCAGTTATGTAGTAGAGGTTTGGGGACAAGTACAAGAACTAATTGTAGGGAACTTCTGTGGAAAGTATGTGTTGTGCATATGCAAGTTCCTGTGTTTGTTTTGGACATGAATAGGAAAGAAGGAATCAAGGTCATCCGCATCCTGAATAACTTCAAAGTTCTGAAACAGTGCTTCAGAAATGCTTGAACTATGCTGTAAAACTTTGCTCTAAATTCTAAAGTATCAGCTCTTGTTTGGAGAAAACACATAAAAATACCTTTAATTCAGTGTGGTGGTTTCTTAAGTGTGTGTTTTGCATACGTAAAGAGTGTTTTTAAAATAAGACCAAGTATAACTGTAAATATTCTTACAGGTGTTTGAATCAGTAAACATATTGACTGGCAAATAACAGTTGGGCCAAGTCATGACAGAACGGTTATTAACATAATTATGTTTATGCCTTGTATCAAAGTCTGACAAAATTTTAGCTAATGCTTGGAGAAATAAGAGGAGAAGCAGCGCTCATAGTTGAACTGCTATGCTTGCCTCTCTGAATCAAATTTTTCTTAAAATTAGGAAAGGAGAAATTGTCATGGAGGAATGTATATAAAAATACAGACCTTCAGTGTGTAATCTAATTAATTTAAAAGATGCTACTTTATTGAAAAACAAACTTGACTCCATCTAAAACATATTAAATGTGCTGTAATTGTAATTTAGGAGCCAGGATAAGTTGAAGGATAGAGCATTCAGCCAAAAATCAGTAATTGCCTCAGTGCAATTGTTGTAGGTCTTCCTTTTTTGGAAGGAAAAAAGCTATACATTCAGGTATAGGATTTGCACTCAGTCATATTACACTGAGCAGCACAAAATTAAGGTTTTTCCATGCAAGCAGTTGTGGCAATTAGGAAGCCTTGCCCCTGATTTCTTTAGCTTTTTTATAAAGTTAGGTCAGAATTTGAATATACCTCTTAATTGTATTTTTTCACTGTCACAATGTCTGCTAATTGCTGTATAGTTTTATACGAATTCTGACAGAAGAGGTTTTCTTTACTTCTGAAGCAAAGACATTAGTTTATTGTTTAGTATTTCTAGACTATGAAATTTTGCTTTTACCCACTGTAAAGCAATCAGAATGTAAGGCTCTGATGAATGGGAACATGATACTTCTTTTAATGTCAGTGCTGTGCAAGGCGTGAGTCAAAAGCAGGTATGCGAGTCCATCCTTCTTGGAGCCTCGGACAGTGGTGGGAAAAAGTAACATGATTTAAAAAAAAAAAGTATGTGTCAACATTTCTTGGTCATGTTGATTGATAACTGACCTGTTTCTGCAAGAAGTTAAAATATGTCGATGGGATATAATGTCTTCTATGCACTATGAAGGTGTTGCTCTTTAGCTTATTAGCTAAATTAGCCAGCTTACCTTTGTCTGATGTACTGATGAGTAGAATCTGCCTTGCCTGTCAGAAGACTGTTTATTCAAGATATCTGAAGGGTGTAAAACACAGTGTATTGTGATTTGTGCAATGTTTTAATTTGAATAAATTAGAATATGTCAGATTACCTTGCTAAGTATTGATTTTTGTTTGTTTATTTCTTATCCCTGCTGTTTTGCTTTAAGTTATAGATGGCAATTGCTTTGTTTATTTAGCATTTGTGAAACCTGTATTGGAGTAGTTGGGGGGGGAGGGGGAGAGAGAGAGTGTGTTGGAAAAAAGGTTTCCTTTATGAAAGAACTAAGACTTAAGACTGACTTCTCTCTGTATTCGTATAGCTATCCTGCTAAATCCTCCCTCCTGCAGCTACAGTTGAAGATCTTCTCAGTACTAGAACAACAAAAATAGTATAAGCGAAAGTACCCTAAAGTGAGTTGTTTCAAGATGGGGAAAAGGGAGGGGGTTTTATGAGGCTAGCCAGTGGTCCTCCTTTTTCTGGAAGAAGAATTGGTCGTAGAGGAGTGCAAATTTCCACTCGATGGCTGGTACATGGCAAGACTCAGGTTTCTTTCTCCACCACTTCCAGGAAGTCTTGGATCTTGTACACTGTCCAGTCCAGGCTGCTCCAAATCCTTTCTCCCCTAGAGATTGGGAAGATTTGTGGAGGAGGTGGTCTGCTGTGATAAGAGTGGAGTTTCTGGAGAATTTTCAAAACCTCTTGTCTCCTTCCGTAGTTCTTAACATTGGACGTAGGGTAAAACTTTCTTTCACATGGTATCTGGCAGTCGTGCACAGTACGAGGTTATTGACCCAGTTCTCCTGCATGCAGTTTAAATAAACTGTGATACCCTGGTGGCAGGAGCTGTTTTGTATCCAAGCATATAATAAAGCTAGACGCAGTGGAGCCCTTGGGCTAACTGGGATTTTATAAGTCTGACTGCAGTGCTTATCCTTCAATAATGAGAAGGTGTTTTCAGCACTCTGTTCAGGAAAGTCTTATGGCTTGTTTTATTTGTATGTACCAGTGTAAAAGAGGAAAAGCCTGAAAATATATTTTGATTGCATTCTTCTGTAAATGCTGTTACTGTTTTCTTTTTTTTAATATCTTGCCTCACATCTTGGATGGTGATTCCTCAGGTCACTGTGGAATCCTTGAGGCAGGTAGCAGATTGCATTAATTAGAAGGCACTGTATTAACAATTAGAAAACAATTCTCTTTTCCAGTCTATTTGTAACCTGTGAGATATTCTGGAAGATTTGTAATATAGGATTATGGAAATTAGCTGGGAAATATATAATTAAATATATAAGTTTGAAGTAAACTTTGAACACTGCTATGCCTCAGGGGAATGTGTGGTAAAGTCTGTTTGTCCTCCCTGCTTCCATCCGCAAAAAACGGTTGGTTTTTTTTCCTTTAGTCTGAGGTTTTATAGAGAATGATATTTTTTTCTTTTTTTCTTTTTTTTTTAAAGATGGCAGTAATAGTGTTGTCTCAAAATCCTAGGGAACATAACTTTTTCTTTATATTTAATTGCCAAAAAATGGAAGGCACAGTCGAGTTTGGGGATCATAATAGGTGCTGTTAAGCTCAAGTGAGAAGATTACACACATTTTATATCTGGCATATACATTTGTAATTTTTATTTCTTTTCTAGATAGTGTAAACTGTGACCAAAATAGACCCTGAGATTCTATATTAAAACTTCTTTTTAATTCTGCTTATCAGAATAACTGATATATACAAATGATGTTTAGATTAGAGCCAAAGTGGAACTATATTAGGGATGAGGCTGATCCATATTGAGGAAAATAGAACTAAATGCTGCATTTAATTTTAGCTAACTAATATCAGGCAGTTGGTTCAGGGAAGAAGGACTATCTCATTGATTCCATTTCAAATTATAAACCAGATGACAAACAGCAAAGTATGCTCAATAGATGTGGAAACTGATGAGAATTTTAAGATTTAAAGCTCAGTTTTTAATGGGTTTGTAATAGATAACACTTTTTTTTTTTTTAAAAAAAAGGTGTTATTTAATTTACAACCAAGAATTTCTCAGTAAGCTGTTTCTCTTTGTCAGCACCAATTCTATAATGACATAGAATCACATAATAGTTTGAGTTGGAAGGGCCCGCTGAGGGTTGCATGATCCCACCCTCTGCTCAGGAAGGCCAGCTTGGATCAGGTGTCTCAGGGATTGCCTGGGTGAGTTTTGAGGGCCTCCAAGGACAGAGCTTTGACGCCTTTTGGGCTACCTGTTCCAGTGTTTGGCTAGTCTTGTTGTGAAATTTTTTTCCTGATCTAACTGCAATTTCCCACATTGCAGCTTGTGCCCAGTGCTTCTCAAACTTGCAGTGAGCACTTCCAAAAAGAGTCTGGCTCCGTCTTCTCTATACCCCGCTTTTAGGCAACTGAAGTCCACAGCACGATTTTACTTTAGTCTCTTCTTAAGATTGATCAGCCCCACTTCTCTGACTCTCATCATACATCATGCCAAAAGATATAATATAGTCACCTACAGTAATGTAGTTTTGTGGCACTCATACCTGACGAAGCTCCTCTGCTTAGCTTAGGAAGTCTGGCTGACTTCATAGATGAAGTCACTCCACTCCCACCAACTTGTGAGCTGTAATACTGTGTTGGGCTTTTGGTACCTTAGCGTTCTTGATAACTCTTGAACTTTTATGCAAAAATGCTTACTATTCCTGTCCGTAGTGACAGAAAGCGGCTAGGTAGAAAGTAACTGTGCATAAGTTGTATGTTCTTTTTATTTCTATTTGATTTTCTTCAAAAGGGTTGGGTTGTGAATAAGTCACTAAAATAAATGAATCTCAAAGTAGTGTTAATCTTAACAGCTTAACATATTTTAAGAATTATGCCATGACATTCTTTTTAGAATTGGGTGTTGTCCTGAGCTGCTAATAATAAAATGTTTTAGCAATGAATAAAAATGGATTCTATTTTAATCAGTGCGAATATTCCAGGGTGCATTAAGCTCCTCTGAAAACTCACCGGATCAAATTCTGCCCTTGAAGTGAAAGGTTTGCATACAAGTCAGAAGACAGGCTTTGGTCCATAGTATTTTGCTTGGCTTTCATTTTATTTTTGATAGTCCAAGATTGGAGGAATTTGTAAGGGAAAATACCGTGGCAGAAAAATCTTGTTTAAAGATATGCTGGATTCCAGAGAATATTTTAAAACGCGGAAACATTTTTCTTAGTCTGTTGTGCCAGTAACTACTCGGTTCTGTGGATAGGCATGAAAAAGTGGACAGTGCTTTAAAGAAACAGACCCGTGCAAGTGATCATCATGCCTTAAAAAGAGGCTATACATTCAGTTTAAGACATCAGGCTGTAGAACCAGGAGTATCTTACATCAGAGAGTTTGAAGCAGTGGTGGTGTTACCAGAAGTTTGTGCTCTTTCTCTCCTTACCTTTCTGTTACACATCTGTGCTTCTTTGAGGCTTAAATACACCATGGCTGCAGATGAAAGTTATTCAAACAGTTGCTTAGAAATTTTTGCATACATTTTTAGTTGGTTTCCAAAAGTGTTTGTGCGGTATCTTTTATAGAAGTCTTTCAACTTTGTTGGTGTGCTTTTGTGGTTCTGTAGCTGTTACCCTCAGGTTTCAGTCTCTGCCTTGGCCTCTGCTCTCACCCAGAAGATTGTGCTTCGACGTTTCAGATCGCACTCAGCCGCGGGGCCAATGCAGTTGACCTGTTGGGCAGGTGGGCTGGGCCAGCGCAGTAGGCTTTCTTTTTTGAGCTCTTCCTAGCGAGTGAGATCAAGTAGCTCATGGCATATAGTGCAACTTTAACTGTTGTTTTTATTTTTTGGTCCTCTAGTTTACTTACTGTCTTGCATTATATATACGTTACATTTATAACACTCGGAAGTTACAGGGTGTCAGCATCACAGTCTGACTTTGGCTCCTGTGACTGTGCGCATGGTGTTAACAGTCTTGTAATGAAAGAGGAATAGACTTTTTACATGCATTCCTTTTCTCATTCAGTCTGCAGGAAAGATTGAGGAGTAGTCATTCGGTACATTTTATCCTTTTCAGTATGTGATGTTGCAGTGAACAGAGTATTTCTTTCTTAATGGAGTTTGTGTGGTACTACTGTTACAATTCCTAACATCTTACGGAATCTTAAGATACTGTCTTCTCAATATCCTTGTGGGGTGGCGGAGGTTACCACACACTATATCTTATGGTTGGGGGATTGAAGCACAGAAATAAAAGCAAATGTTGTCTAAGGTATTGGCAAACTTTGTGCACCTGGACTGAGAAATTTAGAAAACAGTGTTGTTTATAGTATTTGTATTCAGAGCCATATTCCTTTTGTCCTCTTGAAACTGGAAGTATTTATGACTTCTTAAATTTGACTCTTGGTTTTCAGAATTCAGAAGTGAAGAGCACACAGTGTCCACCTGTGAAAAATTTGGTTTGTAGGATTTGCTTTGCAAGAGAACTGTTTCTGATGTGGGAATACAGTCTGTTTCTCTGTGGTGATTTTTAAACTTTCCCAACCATGAAACTATTTTGTAGAAATCAGCATTCTGCCTTTTCTCCAGATATCTTCCACTATACTGAAAAACTGCTTTTTTGTTCTATGAACAGTTCTAATTAAATTTAATTTTTGTATTACAGCCTGCCTTTTTATCAAATAGGACCAGAGTTGTCTTAGAGTTTGCAGAAGGGATCTTAGTTATGGTTAAATGGGCAGACTTCACCCTAACATTTTTTTTTATCTTCTGAATACTGATTTTGCAATTACATAGAATCATAGAATAGTTTGGGTTGGAAGGGACCTCTAAAGGTCATCTAGTCCAACCCCCAAACATGGTAACAGTAATTTTAATTTAGGGGATTTTTTTTTAAACATTGGGGAAAAAAAACCCACCAAAACCCACCAACAATCACTTAAAACTGTGATGATGCTAATTTGGAGAGGGGTGAAGAAGTGCATTTTGCCAGTATGCAATGTCAAAGGAACATTATGCCTTAGAATTGGCTCTAATTTCCCAGTTTTGCTAGTTTCCCAGAGAAAATGCTTTTAGGGAATAGATGGTTTTATTAATCTAATGCTACACCTTGACTTTTGTGCCCAGAATTACTTAATGATCTGTGCTGATACGGAGCATTGACTTCACTGCTGTCCTTGAAGTTTGGGATGTAGCGTACCTGCCCATGCTCTGGTGGTTAAATGCATAGTCAGCCTGTCAGAGCTGTAAGGGATAGCCAGAGTCCCATGAGGGTAGACTCTTCATCCTGTTTTGACTATAAACTAAGAAGATGTATGTATATGAATTTTAAGATGTGTATATAAGCGAGTTTTCACAGGAAAGTACTAAAGTGACCTTTGTCTACTACCAGCTGTCGCTCCCCCATGAATTTCAAATCTGTGCTCCAAAGCATCAAAATGCTAGAGCTTCTGAGAAAACAACAGTAGATACTTTGTTTGCTAGGTAGACAACTTTTCCAAGTCTAATTCACAGAAATTATTGATGTAAAAAAATCATTATGATGAATGGTCCTTTGTTTTATAAAACTTCCTCCTTAATAGCTTTATTTTATATAAGTTAAAAGATCTGAAAATATATAAAGAAAAGTATTGGATTAAAGGTGTTGGAATTTCTACCATTTCTACATATAATAATGTGTATGTAGCAAGGACTTGGAGAATTTCCATGTAAATGCCTACAGACGTAATTAGTAATTAGTAGCATTCCCTTATCTCCCTCCCTCAGTTAAAAAACCTGTAATTATGATTTCTAGTTTTGCTATGATAATGACATGAATATTTCCCAGTCCATATCTGTTTGCTGATACAGAACTGAGTAAAATAAGTACTGCAGAAGCAGATTTTAATCAGTTTAAACATAGTGGAGAAATTTAAATTTGAATGAGTGGCTCTGCAGTGTGGATTTAGAACGATATTGTGGAGTGATAGAAAAATATTCTGGTCCAAACTCCTTCTCAGAAGAGATCTAATCAAAGTTAGATTGTGTTGCTCAAGATGTTGTCCAGTGGGATTTTGACATGCCAGGGATGGACAGCCATCAGCCTCTCGGGGCAATCTGTTCCAGTGCATACTGTATTTTGTGTTTTGGCTTGGTCAAGAGTTGCCTGCTCAGGCAAGGTAGCTTGCTGCTGTACCTGGTCGTTTTTTTGCTCGTGGGATGAGCCATACATGTGCTTTAATGAGCTTGTCTTTGACTGACCAGCTGTCCTGTGCTCTTTTGTCCTTCAGCATCCCACGTGAGCCTGCCTGCCAGCTCCCCAGAGAAGCCATACTTTGCTTTCCTGCTGTCCAGTGTCATTTTCTATTTGCCTTCCTCACTTCTCTTAGTTTCCTGTCACACATAAATGCTTACTACTAACATCTGTGGGTTGCCACAACAGGGTCAGGGACTGTTTGCAATTAAAGAGTAGGTGCGGTAATGTTTTAGGTGGGGGACCTTATGTACATGGATTGCTTATCTGACATGGAAGTAATGTCTGCTTTTGATATTAAATCTCTCTCCGGTTCTCTAAGTTTTCAATAACCCATAGCCTTAATCAGTGTTTTAAAACCTTTATTTCTAAGTAGCAAGACTTTTGTTTTAAAACCTTTATTTCTAAGTAGCAATACATACAATGTATTTTATCAAATATCACAATAGTAACTTTTTTCATCATTTAAATGCCTCTTTTTCAGATTACATATTTCAGTCTGTGGTATTATAATAAGCAGAATCAGCGCAGATGGGTAGATTTGGACAAGCCTCTGAAAAAGCAGCTGGACAAATATGCCTTGGAGCCAACTGTGTATTTTGGAGTAGTGTTCTATGTGCCTACTGTTTCTCAGCTTCAGCAGGAGATTACCAGGTAAACTTCATACATGTGTCTATAATTTTGCTTTCAGCATTCTGAAGTGTATGGTTTATTTAAAAATTGTCTGCTTTCCCTCCCCAACCTCTATAGAAATGGAAGTCATTACTTTAGGCAGAATTTATGTTCAAACTGTGTATTTATTTCCCTTTCAAATATTTAAAATATGTGATGAACTAAGCAAACAACTAAATTTTTGGTGATCTTAGGAATCTATTCAAACCTGTTTTTAGTAATAGGCATACTTGCACGGTTAGACTTTTAATTGTTTTAGTCCCTTCATGTTTGTCTCTCTTTTTTTGTTTTGAAGAGCCATATGTTGCTTTTGAGGACGTCCATCCTGCACAAAGCACATGCAGATTTTATTGAGCTATGCTTTCCTTTATTTTGCTTTCAGTACTTTCTGTACTTTCGGTACAATACATTGGCAAACTACAGGCTAAGCTTTGGCTTGTGATTTTTTTTGTGTATCACTGGGCAATGAAGGTGGATGTTAGCTTTGATATCATAGATCCCTTTCTACTTTGAATCTGGGGAACATCACATAAGTGGGTGCTGGCTGCAGCGGAAAAGTAAAAATGAGTATATATACTGGCCGGTTATTCCTATGGGCCTAGTGTAGAAGCCTACATTGGCTTCTAGAGTCTTAATGTGTGTAGTTGTTCTGATTTAATTATTATTTTCAACAGGCAAATGAGTACAAAACCAGTAACTGGATTACAAACATATATTTGTTATTTCAGAAATATGTGCTTGCATTAATTAACCCATTTAAGCTGGTAACTCCAAGTTGGCCCTGCTTTGAGTGGGGAGCTGAACCAGATGATCACTTAGAGGTCCTTTCCAACTTAATTTATTCTGTGGTTACATGAAACTCTCTTTATATACCCTGGTGCTAGAATACCTTGCCAGCGACCTTTCCCACTAATTGTGGTGTGAAAGCTTTTCAGGGAGATAAGCCTCTTGGTGCAGACACTGGTGCTGTAATATATTGCTCAATGCCTGGCAGCTTTAGTTTCTGTTTTATGTGTAATTTCTGTAAGATTATTTTCTTTCTGAAAACTCTGAAGTTTTGGGCTTTTTCTCAGCAATTTTACTGGCTTAAAAAGTCATTCTAGTGGTCTTTCTTTTTTCTTTTTTTTTTTTTTTTAAGAAATCTTTGGTTCAGATTCTGTTGGTGTACTAGGATGCATTAGGGTAAGATATATGTAAGATATATTCAAAAATATATGTCATGGTGTTGCATTGAATAGCTGAATCGCCTGAAAAACCTTGAATATTCTTTTCTGGCATTTATTTAAAGAATATGATGTTTATGCTGAAGCTTTAACAGCATTTTTGCAGTGTGCTGCCACGTAGAAAGCAGGAATTTATGTGCCAACCTTACACTCATGTCCTAGGGGATGGTACTTGCTTTGATGTACGATAGTGAGAGTCTGGATTAGTTTCAGAAATCTGTGGATTTTTTTCATGCCTTTTCAATATAAGTGAGATTGAGCATGTTTAAGCAAATGATATGTTTAATGTATACTAGGAAACGGAAATGTTGTAGACAAAAGAGATGGTATTTGTACTAGCATGAGGTAGTGTCAAGATTCTTCGTCTGTATGTTTAGTTTTAATAGCAGTTTTATGGAAAGAGCTAATGTTCTACTGCTTGACTGGGAAGATTTATTTCCCCAAATGCCTTGATATGCGGTGGCTTTTTCCTTTCCTCTTTTTTTAAGGCCTGGGTTTAGCCCCAGCTGTTCTTGTGTGTGTTGTATAAGGATGTTATCTACTGTCACATGGCATACTGCTTTTCTGTAGTAGGATCCAGAAGAGTCTAAACAATATTTATAAAATGTCACTGTATTTAACACGCTGTTAAATAGTGAGGGAAGAGAGCCGTCTTTCTTAGCCTGATGAAAATTTGTGTGGAGTTTACCTGATCTTTCTAATCACTGAATGAATTGCAGCACATGCTTCCATGTTCTGAGTATTAAAGCCTTACTTCACAAGAGTTAACATACAATATGAGGAAGTTAAGAAGCTTTTAAAACTAGACTTACACAAGACAAATGTCCTTCTTGGCAAAGTCTAAGTAGCTATAATGGCATTTTTTAGTTTTGAAGTGTTTTGGGCTCAAGATAGGGTGTTCCATGGATGGCTGAAAGGGGCAGAAGAATTCAAGAAAATAGTTGTTCAGACTGTGGACAAATGGTACAACTAGTAGTGGTTGCATGTACAAGAGATGACCCAGGAAAAGGTCAGATTAAAGGAAAAAAAATGGTGCCTTGAAAGTGAGAACAAAATGTACTCAGAAGTTGTAATGCAGAAATAAAAGTTATTATTGTGAATGAAGGGATGTGCAATGTTAGATCTATTGGAAGAGAATGCAGCAATACAGCAGCAGTGTACTGAACATTGTAAAGAGAAGATAATAAGAATATTAAGGAAGGAAGAGGTAAAAATAAAAAAAAAATATGAGGGTATGGCAGTAGATAGAAATTTTGGGGATCCTTTGTTTTAAGAGGCAGCAGTATTTGATTCTGCAGTGATATGTGAAAGCTAAGGGAAGAGTTAACAAAGACCATGAAATAGTGGGTCCAAATGATGAGGAAGACTACCCTCCACACAAACTGGGGAATGTAGAGAGGAATAGGAAATGCAGGCATATTCATCTGCACTCTCTTTAAATTAAGAAACCCATATTAGCTTTTTCTTTTTTTCCCATGTAGGTATCAGTATTATTTGCAATTAAAGAAAGACATTTTGGAGGGGAACATTCCTTGCACACTGGAACAAGCAATACATCTGGCTGGTTTAGCTGTTCAGGGTAAGTAAGGCAATTGTGCCAATTAGCTAATGTTGCATTAGAAACTTTGGTGATATATTTTCTATTGCATGTTTTGTATTTAGCACTCAAAGACCCAATTCGGTAAGTTATGAAAGGCTTGCTCCTTAGAAACTTTGTCATATGGGCTGAGGAAGGGGAACAGCAGGATCGGTGGCCCTGAACTTGCTGGTATTTCTGTGCAGTCCTCAGAGGTGTACCTGGGTATCTAACATGTATTTTCAGCAGTTGGGTTTGAATTAGACATTGGAGTTTCTTTTGGGGGCAAAGGCTTTAGTTGTCTGCTTACATCGACAGACCTTTCATCTGTTTCTGTTAATGAAGACTCTTTATCCTGACATGGTAACGAGAGAAAGAGACATGTTTTAATAAATAAGCAAATTTGAATGTACAGTAGTACTTGTACCTCCGCTTTTTCTCCCAAATATCCTAGCACCTAAGATTATTTGAAATTAGTATGCGAGACTGTTAACAATTCCTATGTTTAAATCACTCCTGCAGACCCATTTCTGTGACACCTACATGAAAATGGCTGCTTTATTTTTCCTAACTGGGGTGAGATGGGATCGAGAACCGCCAGCCTTAAGTCTGTTTGCACTGATCATGTCTCGGCTTCCCTGCTAACATGCTTGTTCAATCTTAAATCTCTCAAAAGAAAAGTTTTTAATGGCAACAGCTTTGTTCAGTGTGTTTGTATATTGCTTCACAGTGAATGCCGCTCCAGTACATCTAACAGAAATTGTAAATCTGCCAAAATTGAAAGGGACTTAAAATCATTGCAGTACATACAACTTAAGTTTTTTTGTCTTTTTTTAGTTATATGTGTTGGTAGTATCACATTAAAGACGATGATTATGTTTTTTGAAAATGTGATTACCAGTGGAGTAGGGTGAATTGTATTAGTGCCTTGTTTATATAACAGTGAATCTGTTTAATCCAAGCCAGGATTTAATGGTCTTCAACTGACAAAATCTTGCTTTGTTATTTTCATATCTTTGGACACTGTAATGTCTCTCTGCTCAGTGAGTTGTTTTTAGAAATCTTTCAATATAATCCTCTTTCCAGGTGGAAAATATTTATCCTTTTAGCTTTCACATTCCTTTTTCAGTCTTGTATAAGAGAGAAACTGTATGTGTTCATAACACAGTGAAAAAATAACTCAGAAAAAACACAGGTTCTAAATTATTGTGCTCTGATGACTGAAGTAGCTTATACCAGGTATGTTAGTTAATTTTAGCTGGTGAACGAACAGAAGCAGTTGTTTGCTGTTTCGAGTGAACTGGTTTCAAGAATGATTTGTATTTGAAATAATTACAATAGGCTAATTCTAAACAGTGCTTTATCTCAAGTGCTGTGTTGGTGTAGCGTATCACAAGTTCTCCCCTTTCATCATAAATAACTTGCATGTTAATTGTTAATGCTTAATACAAATTTGGTTCCTAAATGTCTCTAACATTATACTATTATGGATGAGAATCTGTGGTAATGTAAATAGGATCTGTATACTTGGGGACCGTGTTTATATTTTTGGGAGCAGCCGTTCTGCACAGACTGCTGTTCCACAGTCTCTCCTGTGAGACTGGTACATAACTTTTCCAATTTAGACTGTTTATTTCTCTTCTTTGAAACATTGGCTAGTTTTTTCCTGGAAACAGAAAAAGAGGCAAATTCCTTGGGATGCCCTTTGGCATGATGTAAAATCAAAACTGTTATTAGGATCAGAACTGCATGCCCCTGAGTCTGGGAAGGCTTCTAGGTCCCACTTTCTGCGTGTCCAGGGGCAGGGAGCTGTAGAAGGCTTGAGAGCGGAAGGCTGCTCCAGCTGCTCTGTGCAGTGTTTGAGTCCAGCTGCAAGTTAGAGCAGTCTGCCAGCGCTATACTGCAAGTAATTAGCTATCTGACAGGAGGGAGTAAAGATGGAGCCAGACTCTTCTCAGGCAATGGGCACACATTGAAATACAGGAAATTTTGTCTGAACATGATAAAAGTTTTCTGTTGTGAGAGTGCTGAGACACTGGAACAGGTTGCCCAGAGAAGTTGTAAAATCTCCATCCTCTGTATTCAAAACTTGACCGGAGAAGGCTCTGAGACAATCTGCTGTAGCTGACACTGCTTAGGGCTAGATCTCCAGAGGCCCCTTCCAACCTCAACCATTCTGTGATTAAAAAAACAAACAAATAAAAATCCAAGAAACTAAGGAACTTGGAGCAACACTCTGATTGTTTTATCATTTCTTCTCCTTTCCTGTCCACACGGAGCGTTAACAATTTTTCTGAACAAGGTAAAAAGATGGGGTGTGTCTTTACTTTTCCTCTTCATAAACATTACTGGTTAGTTTGTTCCGTTGTTTTACTTTCAGATCGTAGTTCAATAGGATGGAGATTTGCTACTTGGAGATCCTGCTGCAATTAATTGGGTATTGAATCGTTTTGTTACAAATGTTTGAATCCAAGAAATTTTTTATTTTTTAGCTGATTTTGGAGACTATGATCAATATGAATCTCAGGAGTTTCTGCAAAGATTTGCTTTGTTTCCAGTGGTAAGTACTTACTTTAAATTGATAAGTTTAAATTCAAATCTTTCTTTAGATTGGTAAATGCAAATCATTGTTAAAGACTCCATGATCCATCTAGCTTACTACTCCCTAGATTGTCAAATTCAGTAAAGGTTTTCTTTGAGACTGGAGTGAGATATGGTACCTTGTATTGCACAGAAGCAAAGATGTTGCAAGATCTTTTCAATTTTATTGTATATGACACTGAAAAGAAGGTTGGGGTAGACAAGGGAAAGTGAGTAAAACCGCTTCAAAACAGTGTTTGTTTTGTGCTTTTTGTTTTTATTTGTGTGCATATTACAGCTTCTAAGCTCCAAGACTAGAGTGGAGGGTTAATTCGCCTGTGTAAAGAAACTATAACCATTTAATTTTGTAGGATTTTTTGTATTTCATTCTATAAATGCTATCTCACCTTAAGGGCTGGCTACAAGAAGAAAAAATATTGGAAGAAGCAACACAGAAAGTTGCCTTGCTACATCAGAAGTACAGGTAACATTTCTAAAACTCTTTATTGCTTAATTTTGATGTGATTGCTTCAGTAGCTCAGGAAGTTGGGAATCTCAGGCAGTTGGACTAATTTCACCTCCCACTTAAATGAGTTTTTCACTGATACATCTGCATTAAAATTAGAAAAATTTTTGCTGAATGAAAGTGAAAAGAGAACAGAATGACCATTAAAATAAATGAGAGGATTCTGCTTGAAAATTAAGAATACAGGACACAATTAAATAGCGTGACTTCACCTGCATAATGTTTCTGAAACCTGTTTATATTAAGTTGTGACCCCAGTAAGGATGTTTCTTGATAAATAACATTGGCAGATACTGAGGGCAGTAGAAATGTAGAGACAGTCACTGTGCCAGAATGCTTATGATCTTAAGTAAAAGGTAGCTAAGATGCAGTAGTCCAAGACAAAGGAAAGTTAAGATTTCTGTTGTTAGTTCATCAGTGAAAAATGTTTGTGACTATGTGAGTAATACTGATTACTTTTTCCTGTATTGTTTTAAAACAACCGTTTGAAAATTTCAAATCCATTTATCTTTGAAATGCTTTCGTAACAAGATTGCATGGTTAAGGTTCAGCAAAGAAAACTTAATCTGCATGACATCAGGAAAAAGTGAAGAAACAGAGAGGTTGATGATTGAAAAAGTATTGAGAGACATAAGAATGAGCATGACAGGATTTTGCAGGTAGAGATAATGTCTTTTATGAGATCAACTGAGGTAGGTAGGGAAACACAAGCTTTTAATCCCTGTGACACTACCGTAAGTCTGTGAGAAAACTGTCTTTGCCAGTTGGTCTAATTAAAAAAAAATATTATCTTTACCTACAGATCTTGTCCTTCTCATGTTTTCAAACCATTACAGTTAAAACTCTGTCTGCATTTAGAAAATGAGACTCTCTTTCCTGAAATGTGAAACATCAAACTTCATATTGGTCCTAAACATATATACTGCAATAGGAGAAATTCAGGTCTTGAACACGTGTGCCAGAATAATCATTCTGATAAAGTGAGAAAATATGGTGACAGTGAGGGATTTGAAGAAGAATGTGATAATTGTCTGCCGTTAGCAGAGATGATAATTTTAACTGGTCTTTGTTGCCATTTACCCCTAGAGATGCCTGAAAGAAAGAAGTTACTAGAATCAAAATGTAAAGGCTGAGACAAATATATCAGCCATCGGTACAGATGAAAACAGCATGATTTGATGGTTGCCTGGATGTCTTGGGGATACTTTTCAAGCTTTGACAGTGTCAGTCAGAGTAAAACAAAGATGATTTTTTCTTATTGACAGTACTAGCTGATTGTTGTTTTCATTTGTAGAGGCCTTACTCCTCCTGACGCGGAAATGTTATATATGCAAGAAGTAGAGAGAATGGAGGGCTATGGTGAAGAGACCTATCCTGCAAAGGTAAACAGGGCTTTGATCTTTGTCTCAGTTACTTTTTCCCCCCTATGTAAAAAGGGTTACTTCCTGCCATAAAACCCAAAAACCACACCACCCCTTTTCTGCCCCAAAATTGTAAAAGTAGTTGCTTCTCATGTAACTTTGCTTTCAAAGACTTTTTTTCTGTATTTGCATAACTTTTTGTAACTTCTTACAGGACAGCCAAGGAAGTGACATATTCATTGGAGCATGTCTTGATGGTATCTTTGTGAAACACAAAAATGGTCGTCCTCCTGTTGTATTTAGGTTAGTATTGTTCTTTCTTAAAATATCTTTGTGCACTTCACATTTTATGTGTGTTCCTCACTAGCATGAATGACTCTTAGGTACGATGTGTATTTATTCATTTGATAAACCTGAACATAGTCTCGTAGTTGTCACGCTACAGTGCATACTGAAGTCCATGGGAATTTTTCAACATACTGACTGCAGGATGAATCTCTTTAAGCTGGATTAATTCTAATGTGCATTCCATTGCAAAACATTTATTGAGACAAAAAGGAGCAATTCTCTGCACATAGAACATCTTAAGTCCTGAGATGGGCACGTCAATTTACTTAGAAATGCTCAATTGTAAAATTATCCAGGAGTTCCTTTCATATATTATATATAAAAGAAATAGAGGAGAGTCCCATGATAACATTTGTTTCATTATTTTGGATTCATACATTGTTTTAGTTTATTATTTAATGTTCTGATAGTTAAATTGTAGACATAGGCGTGTCTGCAACTTACCTAGCAGTTAAAATTCAGTCTTCATGTGAAATGGCCTGCTTCCCACTGACTTCAAGAGGGGTTGCTTGGGCATCTTTGGACAGAATTTGGAATAAATTTTAAAAAATACAGATTGATTTTTTTTAAATGACTCTTAGTTATCTGTAGTTATTGTTAGAGCAAGAAAGGCTTTATTCTTAGTGAACTTTAATCTTCTAGAATTGAATTTTTGGCTGCATATGAACAGAATCTTGAAATCCTGTGGTCCAACAGTTACTGGAACTCATGGTGAATTTCTGGCATTAGAGAAAGTAGCAACTGTGCTTCTTTCTGTTAGTGGTTTTGTTTAATAGAATTTATAAATAGAGTACTGTTAACTGTCCTTCACAAAAATCTCTATCTCTGCTGCTGATAGGAAAGCTGATGCCAAATTCTTTTTAATTCTGTAGGGTGGTAGAAGTGCCCTACTCTGCTTTCTTGCAGAATGAAGCAGTAACAGCTCTGCTGCCTGACTTTCCAAGCACACGGGGGAGAGGAATAAAGCTTTGTCCATGCATTTTGCACAATTTCCCAAAGAATTGTGGATGCAGTGTCTGTGTAAACATAAGAAAAAAGTTGCACATTGGAGACCATCAGAAAGTATTCATGTTCCAATTTCAGGATCCAGTTTTCTGCTCTATTGCTTCTTTGTTGTATGACTATAGGCAGTTCTACTGGGGATAGATACATCATGGTATTTGGGTGGCAAAAAAGCATAGACAAATGACCTGCTAGTACAATTTACAAAGGCTGGGTTATGCTTCAGATTAGTTCAAGTAATTTCATGATTGCGTCCATAAATGGCCTTAAATTTGAGGGATCTTTGTTCTGCATCAAAATGGGGACATTAATGTTTCTCTACCTCATACATATGATGGTGAGTAGCTATAGAAAATGCTATCAGCCACATCTATATAATGAAAATGGAAGTCGTATAAATACGTATAAATACCTTTAGAGAGAGTCCTGTATATAGATCGTGCTTTTTCCCTGTGTTTGTGCACTGCAGAATATTCTTTTAATAAATCAGTGATATAGGCTTTGTTTACACTAACATAACACTAATGGATCAAACTACATTTATATTTAACAAGAAGTTGAATAAATATATGGTATTATATTTCTTGCAATCTAACTTTTTCTCATCTGTCAATATGCAAGAGAGTTCTAGAAAATATGTATAATAATGCCTTACTGGCTTTGTTTAGTGTAGATTTTTTTTTTTCCTAGAATGTATGGTTTGCTTTCAAGCAGTTGGGACATTATAACTTACTGATAACTAAATTTGTCTAAATTTGATTTTTTTTTTTTTTTAAGAAAAAGAACACTTGAAAGAATTTCAAGTGGAAGACAAGTAATAAATTTATTACTGTACATGTTGTGCATCTTCAAAAGAGTTAGTCACATACGTATTTTCCTTTCAGCTGTCATTTAATGGATATGGAAGTGATGGTCTGCAACTTGTTCAGATAGATTGATGAACTTTTTATTTATCCATATTCTTGGTGGTGGTTCTGGTCTTCAGTTGCATTTTCTGTGGTTTGAAAATCAGAGCTTGCCAGTCATGTTCTGTCCCTTTTGTCTACAGGTGGCATGATATTGCCAACATGTCCCACAACAAATCCTTTTTCGCATTAGAGCTGGCAAACAAAGAAGAGACAATCCAATTCCAAACTGTGAGTAGATTTTTACTTTATTTTTTCGCTAAGGCATCAGGAAATAAAAAGACAAATTAAGACTGCTAATTTAACTCAAAGGATAAAAACTACTTGATATATATTTAGCAACTTTGAACTGTATGAGTGAGTCAAAAGTAATACTGTCTCTGGCTAGCTTTCTACAGGAAGGCGTTAAAAATTTGACCTTTTATGTTGAGTACATTGACAAAGTTGGTTCAGGTGGTCATAAACATTTTCATCCATTCCAGTAAAATTTCTAGCATGTTTTTTTGACTTTCAAATCAGTGGCATTTAAAGATAAACATGGTCTTAGAGCTTTGCTGGAATGGGCCACGGCATTCCTTGCAGAATTAATTTTAGGAGCATCTGCCAGTTGCCTTTGTCAAGAAAGCAGCTGTTGACAATCTTACGGCATGATATATATATATACTGTAAATTGTGTTAGTGTTATAGCTGATAAGAGTGTCTTCAACAAAAGGCTGCTACTTTCAACTTGCATAAATCTAATACAATTGTTAGGCTAGAATGCATGTTCAGGCCCGCAAAGTACAGTTTTAGGGAAAACCTGGTGACAGTAATGAAGTTACATTAAAACGAAATCGGTCAATGCTAATTTACTCTTAAAAATTTCAGTGGCTTGTCTGAAAGCAAGTGAAGGGTATGCATATTTGGCCTAATATGCAAATTTTGTTTTTGTTTTTTGGCAGGAAGATATGGAAACAGCAAAATATGTGTGGAGGATGTGTGTGGCTAGACACAAATTTTACAGACTAAATAAATGCAGCCTGTAAGTAGAATACATTAGCAGAACTCTTGATGCCCTTGAAGCTTCCATTGGGAAGTGAAATCTTTTATAACCTCTGTAATGTCTTTATAGAGGTCCTTTTTAGATGGTACTAATTAATGACTTGGGGTTTTTTTCTTAATCTTTTTTGAGAAAATACTTATCAACGGTTTCTCAAACATGTTCTGCTTTATAACAGAGGACAATATTAAACACTGAAATCTTACCAAAAGTAATAGTGTTTGGCCCCAGCTGCTGGATCTCAGTGCTGTGACAGACTAGTTGCTTTGGGGGCTACTACTGCTAGAATGTTTGTGAGCTACTGGGATTTTGGCCTGGGTTTGGGTGAACTGCTCTGAAAGGACACTCTAGAGGCCTTTAAAAGGGCGGGAAGTGTATGTGAAGCACTCCTGAAATGTGCTGGATTGACAGCTGAGAGGTATGTGGTCCTTTGGATATCCATGGAATCCGTATAGCTCAAGTAGCACCAATGCAAAGTAAATTTAATACAATTCATCAAATTAAATTTAAATGGGCTGGTCTCCAACTTGTAAATCAAGGGCTGGAATTTGAGCTACTCCACTGGTACAGCTTTCCTTCAGTTAAGTTACTTCAGTCAAAGAATAGAGAATTAGACCCAGTGAATAGTCTGTCATGAAAAAAGCATGATTCCCGAATGTTCTATTCCTCTTCTTTGTACACGAGAAGATAGCTATGGAGGGGTTGGTCCAAAATTTGCTGAGGCCAGTGGAAAGATAATGGAATATTTTGTACCGCAGATGACTCGCTAGTGTTTAATGCTAATTTATTTTAGAAGAGTAAGATTAGTTTGGAACAGAGTAGACCTCATACCTCTAAGCTTGTAAAGCTGGCTGCCTTCTGAGAGAGATAAGAAATATTGGTAGAAGCAGTGCATTTGTGGGACTTGTGCATTGCTATCTGAATAATGTCAGTTCTATAGTTCTGTATTGAATGTCAGTCTCTAGGTTTACTTATGTTAACCCTTTCACCACAACATGGTTTTATTAATAGGTAAAGTCCTCAAGAAAACTTTTCTGGTTATCTCTACTCTAAGATGACCTGTCATCTGGTCCTGCTGCTGAAAACTGTCTTACGCATGCCTGTATTAAGTTCAGGGTTTTTTTTTCTTTATCTGTACGTACCTTGTCTTTAGAGACTCCCTGGACTCTCCACCTGAGGAGGGCTCTCAGAAATCTTCCCTCATTCTTTCCCTTCCACGCTTTCCAATCCTTTCTCGTCCTTCACTTCCCAAAGGGTGAGCTGAAAAAATCATCTTTCTTTCTGAAATCTGGCAATTCCTGCATTTGTATTATTCTGCTGTCTTTTGACCTCTGTCTTGCTTTAAGATGCAGAGTACAGGTGCAGTGTAGGGTGGGGAAAAAGGAGCTTAAGGTTTCTGAACCTTACATCCTGGAGACAGTCCAACAAATTATGAAAATTTATTACCATTAGCTTGAATGTTAGAACGCACAAATGCTTATGCAGTATAGTCACGCTTTCCAGTTCCTGTAACATCTGTAATGTTACGTTCTGTAAACGATTTTATGTCTGGTCTTGTAGAACAGGTAACTTACAGTATGAGATTTTTATATGGGGTTCAAATTTGGAACTAGTGCCCAGTTACTCCACTGCTTTTTCTGCCCTGCTGCGGTGCTTCAGGGATGTCTCCTTTTTATGCTTCGTAGAAAAGAGGCAAAGATATAACTGAGGTATTTTGGTCCTGGTTTTGTGATTCTGTTCATACTGTCTGCAATGGTGCTTTATGCACAGAGCTCTTGTTTTGAGACTGTTGGGGAGGACTATTTAACACCGGGCCTGGCTCCAAGAAATGTAGAGTGATTTTTAACTGAACTTGGGAGCACTTTCCGAGGTTTGAAATAGGTCTTGGTGTTGTTAAGAATCATTTCTCACCATAAAATTTCTTCTGTAGACAAACCCAGCCCGTTACAGTGAATCCTGTTAGAAGGCGGTCTTCGTCCAGGATGTCTATGGTAAGGAGAGCAAATAGTTTTGTATTTGCGTTTTTATGGATTTCAATTGACTTTTAATTAGGCATTAATTTCTTTCAGTGAAATAAAATGACCAGTGAAAAAGATGAGTCTAGTATGTGAGGAACTGTTTCTGACTTGTAGAAAAAGCTGCTATGTAGTATCTGAATAATGGAATTAAAATAATTGCAATGAAAAATATTTTAAATACTTCTATTTTTAGTTTGATTGCTCTGTCTCTAGGAGACTCATCTAGGAGACTCTCCTAGATGTCAGATGGCAAGATACAGTCTTGGGTTGGTTTTGTTTTGGGGTTTTTTTTATTATTTCTTGTATAACCTCACAGGAGAAACTTACATGGCAGATTTAGAGAAATGGTTTAAGACTAAGGCTTTCTGTGTGTATTATACATTATATATTATATATATAATATTATACATTATGTATAAAAAAAATCTTCAAGACTAATTTTTAAAATAAATCATGAGTTTTTAACTAACAATAAAATGCTTGCTTTCTTAGCCCAAGCCTCAGCCTTATATGATGCCTCCACCACCTCAGCTGCATTACAACGGTCATTATACTGAACCATATGCATCCTCCCAAGGTAAATTCATTAAATCCAAGGCCACACTACACAACTTCAGAAGGTAAAAGCTATAATTTGCATTTATAGCTACTTTAGCTAGATCTGAATGAATTCATAGGGTGAACATGGGATAGATTTGTACTACAACACTCATTGAAGTGCTTGCTGTTACTCTAGGCATATAGGCTAATATGAAATAGAATCATAGAATCGTTTAGGTTGGAAAAGACCTTTAAGATCATCAAGTCCAACCGTTAACCTAGCACTGCCAAGTCCACCACTAAACCACGTCCCTAAGCACCACATCTACATGTCTTTAAATACCTCCAGGGTATCTTTTTAGTATTTGTAACAGTTCATTTTGAGAGGCCATTTCCTCTTGTCCTATCGCTTGTTACTTGGGAGAAGAGACCAACACCCACCTCGCTACAACCTCCTTTCAGGTAGTTGTAGAGAGTGATAAGGTCTCCCCCGAGTCTCCTTTTCTCCAGGCTGAACAACCCCAGTTCCCTCAGCCGCTCCTCCTCCGTGTTCTCTCCTATGGGATATGAGCAAAGTTAGTTATGATGATAGCATATACAGCAACTATAGAGTCCCTTGTGTGAGTTTTATCTGACCGTCAGTTTTTTGGTTCGTGTACCAAACTGGTATGTTATGGCATTGTGAGATCCTTGTCAATATTGATCTTAATAGCTGCAAAGAGTAACTGAGCCCCCAGATAATTCAGACAAATAAAAAAAAAAAAAAATTATTAAACCCAGGATGCAGGAAGAAAGAAGTTTCTCTTAGAGTTCGCTAGACTACAAGGTGGTGGGGAATTCAAAGGCCGAGGAAGTCTGCAAGTTATGGAATTGGTATACATTTGATTGAAAAAAGGAAAGAAGAAAACCCAAGCAAACCCTAATTAGAATTCTCAAGGGATACACACTCCTAATCTAAGCTGTTTACAGTGCAGTCATGGCTTCTTTCTCTCCTTTTTTTTTGATTGTACACATTGTGTCTTTAATTAACAAAGTTGCTGCCCTGAAGGGCTTAATGTAATCTTTTGCAAAGTTGCCTCAGTTTTGATAGGGACCTTCCAGTCCCACAAGTCAGCTGGATAAAAGTCTTGTGGTACTTTATCTACTTATGGCCTGGGGGCGGAGAAGAAGAGTGAGGGGTTTTTTGTTTGGTTGTTGTGGGGATGTTTTTAGGTTTTTGGTGCTTTTTTTGTTTGCTTTTTTTTTTCTTGCTGTTTAAACCAATCTCATTAGATTAGTGCAAACCCTGGTGTAGACGTTCTTTCTTTCAATTAGTGTGGTTTAAGATTGATATGGATTTTGTTTAACTTGGACTGAAACTTAGCAAACCTATCCTAAACAGAAGAAAGCTGTTCTTAAACTGAGACAATGCTTTCCAACAGGAATTTGCATCATCTAAATGAACATAACGGGTTATTCTGGTATACATACCTTAGGTATCAACAACAACAAAAAAGCTGGGGTTGGGTTTTTTTTCCTTCCCATTTTCAATACATGTTTGAGATTTTGAAAATCTCAAACATTGGTTAGCTACATCTTAATAGAGGATATTTTTGTTTAATGTCTTGGACATAAAGATTGTTCTTAAACTTTACTTTCAGATAACCTCTTTGTGAGCAATCAGAATGGATACTACTGTCACTCTCAGACTAGCTTGGATAGAGCCCCTCATGACTACAGTGGTCGGATCCGCAATGGTAGTGTCTATAGTGCACATAGCACAAACTCCTTGAACAATCCACAACATTACTTGCAGCCGTCCCCCATGTCCTCTAACCCAAGCATTACTGGAAGCGATGTCCTCAGAACTGATTATGTCCCATCACATAGACACAGTGCACTAATACCACCTTCTTATCGTCCCACGCCAGACTATGAAACTGTGATGAGACAGCTCAACAGGGGAATGGTGCACACAGATAGGCAGAGTCATTCAATGAGAAATCTTAACATCAGCAATTCATATGCTTACAGCAGGCCTGATGCCTTAGTTTACAGCCAACCTGAAATACGAGAACATGCTCACATCGCTTCCCCACAATCTAACCATTATCCATTTAACCTGAACTACAGTTTTCATAGCCAATCCCCCTATCCGTATCCTGCTGAAAAGCGCCCGGTTGTTGGGGCAGTCAGTGTGCCCGAGTTGACAAATGTGCAGCTACAAGCTCAGGACTATCCAGCACCAAATATAATGAAGACCCAAGTCTATCGACCACCTCCCCCATACCCGTACCCAAGACCTGCAAATAGTACTCCAGACCTTTCACGACATATCTACATTAGCAACAGCAATCCAGATCTTATCACAAGGCGAGTGCACCATTCTGTCCAGACATTTCAGGAAGACAGCCTACCGGTGGCACATTCTCTGCAGGAAGTCAGTGAACCTCTAACATCGGCACGCCATGCTCAGCTGCAGAAAAGGAACAGTATTGAAATAGCAGGCTTGACTCCCAGCTTTGAAGGAATAAGAATTAAAGAGAGGACCATGTCAGCTTCTGCAGCAGATGTGGCTCTTCCAAGAGTTATCTCAGAAGGGTCACAGTCCAACATTCTGATGGAGAGAACAAAGCAAAAAGAAAGTGAGCAAGAAGAAAGTGTGAACTGTGATCATAAGAAAACCCTTTCAGATGCCACTATGCTGATTCACAGTAGCGAGGAAGAAGAATTTGAAGAAGAAAACAAAGCTAGTACAAGTCTTTCTCCTCTCCCTGAAGATCAAACCCAACTTCCATCTGTTATGGGGGGTTATTCTCATGATTCAGTACTGAACTACCCTTACAGCTCTGTTGCTTCATCTGCTGGCCCTTTGCATATTCTTGAACCTAAATTACATATAACAGAGACAGAAAAGAGAATGAAAGATATGAGCCCCGTTCATTTACTAGTAGAAAGCCAGGTACAGAGAAGAGGGGAAGGACTGCTTACTCCATCTATGTCGGAATCTGATCTTACAACATCAGGGAGATACAGAATAAGGAAAGATTCAGTGAAGAAGAGACCTGTGTCCGATCTTTTGTCTGGGAAGAAGAATATTGTGGAAGGCCTTCCCCCGCTAGGTGTAAGTAGATACTATTCCTCTTGTTTCGGGTTGTTCTGTAGCGGGAGTTGTGTGGGGTTTTTGTTTGAGGTTTGGGGTTTTTTTTAAATCAACCTGAGATGCTTTTAAAACATGTGAATTAAAAGCTACCTTAAGCTTGACCTTTATTTTTCTGTTTTTCCCTGATTAACTTTGCTTAGCTATCTTTTATCCCCTTCTCTGCCATGTCTGAATTCTGTTTGATAGTCCTCCCACACAAATCCAGCTGTGCAGCCTCCATTGATCTGATACACCTAACCTGGCTAGCAACTGTAGAATGAGCTAATTTAAAGTCAGTTCTAGATCCGAAATTCTGCCCTACCTATCCTTACCTGGAACAGAAGCAACTCTTTCCATTCCACTACCAGCTTTCTAATCTTCCTCTCACTGAAAAATCGGATGTAGCTGAATGTGTACTTTCTTTGATTCATTTGCTTTCTTCTTCTGACCTAAGAGGGGGACCTGACGCATTAGGCAATTAAATTCTTTCCTTGTGTACTCTTCTTTCCTCCATCCCTTCCCCTTTTCATATCCTTTCCCTTTTGCCTTCCCTTCAAGCTGTTTTTATCCCACTAAAGATATTTCTTCCTTGGCATGTCTCTTTCCCCTACTCCACTCTTATGAAGCCATAAATAGTGAACAACTGCAAGTTTCACCTTCCCTCTAATTCCGACCTCACAGAAACATCAAGGTCTGTGTGGGACTGTACAATTTTACTGGCAGTCCTTACCACTCGTTTTAAGCTTTTGTTCAGTTTTATGTAGTCTGTGGCATATTTCAGGTACTAATGGAGGAAGACCATTTTTATTATTATTTTGCCTTTTAAAATAGATTGTTGTTAACTTTGCCTGCCTGAGTTAGTGTCAGATAGTTTTCTGCACAAATTGGACTGCAGTGGAACTACCATATAACTTCTACTGCTGTAGTAACTGTTACAGCTGATGCTGCAAAAGCTAACCTATGCAAAAGCTATGTATTTAAATAGTTACTGCTCTCACAATTTTTTATCTGTCAGATCTGCTATACATGGAGCTGAACACAATGAAATGAACCTTAATGAGCTTCAATTAATTTTATAATTGTGTATGTTTTTCTAAATCTCTTTCTTCCTGTTTGTTATGTGGATATAGGAAAAAAAGGTGATACCTTTCTCCTTGTGTTCACATTTAGATAGTCACTTAGTATTTTGTTCTCCAAAAGATACATTTTCAGACACCGATGTGTCTACCAAAATCATACCCTGCCTTTTCCTTCTGATAGCTATGTAAATGTTCAAGTCAACCTTTGAAATGAAATTGATATTAAAACTTTTTCACTGGAAGTGTTCAGTAAAATGCTTTCTAGTTCAGTAACATTTAAGAGTACCATTGCATAATAGAGAATATTACCTTTCTGTATTCAATATTGAGATGAATATCCTGGTAACAAAGCTGGCCCCTACCAATGTTTGCACATTTTGCTTTTCAATGAACTCTTACTGTTGCGTTTGTGATCACTTCACTTTTAAATGTGGTGTCATCCTCTTGGCTTTGTCTTCCTATTCCTTACTACCATTTAGCTTTTGAAAGCATTGATTATCATTCAAGCAGCATATACACTCACATTTTCAGTGTATTTTTGTCAACAACGAAACTTAGCAACTGCAGGAATGATGAAGTTTTCTCTTACACTTTTTAAAAGAATCATTTGAATTTATTCTTTCGTAAAAATCCCCCTTTGGTATTTTTCTCAGATAACGAATGGTAACTTTGATAATTTAGATGCATGGCCTGGTTCAGGGCTCAGATCTGTCTGCAGTTCTGTGTTCATGTTTTGTATGTGCAGTTTGTTGCAAACTTAGTCAAACATTTAACTGTATCCAAATACCTTAAAGGTATACATGCTCATTGTTATGCCTGCTTGTAGGGAAGAAAAGTGCCTGCAAACTGCATAAGTCTAGTAAGGAATCATTTTTATGTATTTTTGGGGTTGGAAAGTGATTTCAATTCTGTCCAAGAATGTTAATTATCCAGAGTTGTCACCTCACACCCTTGGTTGTGAGCTTTGTAGGGAACAATATTTGTTATTCTCATGCAGTTTCATTAACCTGTCTGGAATGAAGACAGACTTGTGTTGTGTCCTTGCAGGAATGTAGTCCCACCACCCTAATCTCTCACTGCAGTGCTTATCAAAAAAAAAAAAAGGTCAGAGCTGTTTGCAGAAGGGGTCAAAGAAGTATCCTTTGCTTAATTGAACTCATCTGGTTTCTGCTTTATAAATTCATCAGATATTTAAGAATATTGACAAGTTTTAGCTTTTCTTTTGCAGGGTATGAAAAAGAATAAAAATGATGCAAAAAAAATAGGGCCTCTAAAGCTAGCTGCCCTAAATGGACTAGCTTTGACTAGAATGCCTCTGCCAGATGAGGGGAAGGAAGAATCAACAAGAGCAACAAATGATGAACGGGTATGTTGGAGTTTTTTAATGCTTGATTTCTCTTTTATACTAGTGATTTTTCAAAATGAAATGCGTATGAATGGTGCTTTGTGTTGACTTTAAAATGCTTCAGATTCAAAGCAACTCAAATACTGAGAATAGAAACAAAATGAAGAATGAGACTTCTGATTGTTAAGTCATTGCTAGAAGTATTGGGTGTAACTCAGATTTTTCTTTAAGATGACAGTGATTCAGATTATAGTTTTCCCTTTAAACATATAGGAAGCAAATCAAATTAACTAGTATCTACCGATACATTTTTGCGCCAAATCTTTCTGTTTTCTCTCTTAATTTTTGGGTTTTCCAGACTGAAAAAATATGAAAATTAAAATTCTGAGTGTGAGATTGAATGTCGTTGTAATTATTAGTAATTCATACAATTTTTACAGTAAATTTTGTAGTTAAATTGCATCCCCAGGGTACAGCTTGTGCAGATTGTATTTATCTGTTTTTCTCAGGTGGATCCCTAAAAATATAGATGGAACTTGTGTGATCTGCAGAAATTTTAAATTCAGTAAAAAATCTCAGATCACTGAGAGGATATCAGGTTCTAGAATTTGAGGATCATTCTTTGAGAAATATAAGACTCCATCTGCTTGTGTCAGGGTAAACGACGTCAGTAAATATACTTCACTTTGCCTCGTATATCATAAAATAAGTGCAGGAAAGTAAAATACAGTCAGTATCCAGCCTGTGAAGGGCTATGTACAACAGTGCTGTCATCACACATCTGACCAGGGAGCAACTAGATACACCAAGGTCTACAGTGATTATTGTACATTCTGCGACCAGTGGTCTCCTTAGAATCCATTTCTGAGCATGGTTGGGCATCCTCAGCTGCAGACCCCCTCTAGCTCAATTTGTTTGGTAGTCACTGGGCAGGGATTAGAACCTATAGGAACAGTCCTGCTCTCAGCTGCAGTTTTAAGGAACAGGCCAAGAAAATTTAATTGCAAGTCACACAGTAGAAGTTCAGTCTTGGAGTTTGAAGGCGTGGAGTGAGATCCATAGGAGGGAGATTTGACTGTTCCATTTCAACACAGTTGAAGTTCTTTTTGAACTATATAGACACTCCTTAAAGATGCTAAAGGACAAAAATTAATATTGTGTTATTGAGATACAGTTCTACATTTGTTGGTTATTTACTCTTGCTTACAGCCATCATCTCTTCCTGGATTGACCTTTATTGAATTCAGCCATATTATTATTCAGCTAGCTCTGCCCAAAGTGTTGAGGTAAAAGAAGAATCCATAAAGTCAAGTTCTGAAAAAGACATGTCATTACACTTTCTCTTCAGGCAGTCATGTAGAGGCAGAATAGATACTGTGAAATGGAAGTAATTCCTAAAACAGTTGAGACAAGGCAATGCAAAGCAGACATGTGACATGAAAAGAAGTCCAGACTGCAGATATTTTAGAAGACAACTTTAAAGTTGATTCAGTGCCTGTTTCATTGCTCAGCTTCATGTTATTATCAGTTTAAATGAGGGAATTGAGCCTAAAGATGATAAAGGAGTTTGTACAGTTGATGTATTGATGTGCAGACTGCATATGATTGAGGTTTTACACCTTCCTCTGCAACATTTGGTATTATGGTTATTTGATACAAGGCACTTTTCTGACCTGATACTGTGGAGCAGTTGCTGTGAGAGGCTGGGGACATGTGACATAGATGAAATTTTCTGGCTGAAAACTTACATATTATTCCTCTAATTATTGTTGGCAAAGAGATGCTGAAATTCCAGGAGTGTCTTATGATTTAGAAAGAACTTGGTTTCGAAAGAATAAATCGGGGGGGGGGGCAGAGCAGAGGGAGGGAGGGAGGGAGCAGCTTATTAAATAAAACAGATTGAATTCTACTAGTAGAAAAAATCATGGGTTTATACCTCAGCTGCAACAAGAGGCTCTAAGAAGGCTTTGCTGCTGTATGCAAAGTTTAATATCTTCAGCCTAAGAAAATGTGGAATTGGTAGTGAACTTTTCTGACCTGATACTGTGGAGCAGTTGCTGTGAGAGGCTGGGGACATGTGACATAGATGAAATTTTCTGGCTGAAAACTTACATATTATTCCTCTAATTATTGTTGGCAAAGAGATGCTGAAATTCCAGGAGTGTCTTATGATTTAGAAAGAACTTGGTTTCGAAAGAATAAATCGGGGGGGGGGGCAGAGCAGAGGGAGGGAGGGAGGGAGCAGCTTATTAAATAAAACAGATTGAATTCTACTAGTAGAAAAAATCATGGGTTTATACCTCAGCTGCAACAAGAGGTTCTAAGAAGGCTTTGCTGCTGTATGCAAAGTTTAATATCTTCAGCCTAAGAAAATGTGGAATATTGGTAGTGAATTATTAGCTTGTTGACTGAGGCAAGTGGTTTGTTTTACATTTTTAGAGTTCTTCTCCATCCAAATGACAAAGTTGACTTAATTTTTTTTGGATTACAAGATTAAAGGAGACCTTTTCAAATGATGTAATCTAACATGCTATATTGAGCAGGAGGATTAATGAGTATTTCTTGTTCAAAGGTATTTGAGGCGATTTGTAGTATAGCATAGCTATCTGGTTTGGCCAAATATTTCTTTGGCCGACTGGGTTGTCTTTATAGAAACGATGAAGTAATTTTTCTTTCACCAGCGGTATCCAGTCTTTGTGACCTAATGAAGTGTAACAGGCTTCTTAGTTTTCACTTGAACAAAATTCCTGCTGGTTAGGGTTACTTCTAGTTTATTCTGGTATGTTTTTGAACATTAATAGCTGGAAAAGCATTGAAAAAGTATGTAGGAGAGGAAAATACATACATTTTATCCTTCATGAATTCTCTGTTAAAATAGACTCGCCTTAGAACGTGACTTTGTATGGTTATCTGTGTTCTGTCTTTCAGTGTAAAGTTCTGGAACAACGGTTAGAGCAGGGGATGGTGTTTACTGAATATGAGCGCATTCAGAAAAAAAGACTTATAGATGGCGAGTGCTCAATAGCTCGGCTTCCTGAAAATGCTGAAAGAAACCGGTTCCAGGACGTCCTTCCTTATGATGATACCAGAGTAGAGCTAGTCCCAACCAAAGAAAATAACACGGGTTACATCAATGCATCTCATATCAAGGTGAGAGAAATACTGTTGGAGAAATATTTTTCCAGTTCATCCATTCCATAAAAATGGATTTGGCTATCAGTTTTGGTTTGGTCAGATGAGTGAGAATCCCTCCATCTCTCTCTCTTTCCCTCCTTCTGCAGAGGTTTCTTTGGGGAAAGGAGGAAACTGTTTTTCCTCATTATCTAGAATAATGGAGGGTTAATTATTGGAGAGGTCTTCTGCATTTTGCTTCTGTATTGATCTACTGTTTCCTTTCTCTCTCTGTCTCGTCTCTCTGTGGATTGGTGCTAACAGAAGGCATGTCCATTCTTGCCAGAGTTAAGAAGGCAAATAGCTTTATAACAAACTGGGATCCTTTGCAATGATTATGATATTTTTGAACTGCAGTGACAATCCTTATTATTTCTTACTCTTCTGTACTCTCAGACTAGATCCACAACAGGCAGTAAGCTGGCTCCCAGCTTAAGCTTTTTTGGATGGTTAGAGGAACAGATGGAGCCGGGAGAAATCTGCTCTTTCATAATCTTCAGTTGCCCCCTTTCCCCAGCCTTAGCTCTTCAAACTCTGTTTAAAAAAGTGAAGAAGTTGCAGGGCAACCTAAAGAACCTTCAAGGCAGTTAATTCATTTTCAATGCATTTACTTACTTAAAGTGCAACTACAATTGGCTTCATGCTTTCCCTGAAAAGAGTTGAGATCGTCAAAGCAGCAGTTGTAGTTGTGTTGCTGTCTTTTTTAATAAATCTGTTTGTACACTGACATGGTACCGTAGTTTCTATACTTCAACTCATTCACAAATGTTGAGTAACTCTTATGACCCTTCTCAAACAAGATAATATTTTTTGAGGAAACATCAGCTAATTCCGAATTTTTAGTGCATGTAATAGCATTTGCAGCACCAAGGTATGAAAGCTTCTCTAAACCCAAATTGGCTAGAATACCTTAAATTCACAAAAGAGAAATACAACTTTATTTACTCACCTTTACGTTATGCTTATGATGTAAAATACATTTATTTAGCTATGTGCCTATACAGTTTTAAATATTGTGTCTCTTCTGCATCTAATGTGACAAGATGCAGCTAAAAAATGGGAGGAGATATAACTCACAATGGGCTTCTACTCCTGCAGTGTTGCTGTCTTTTTTTCAGTTTGTGCCTCTTCAAATGGCTGACTTAAGAATTGGGGAAAGGGAGTTTTCAATAATTACTAATCTAATGTCTGTCTTTTTACAGATCTCTGTTAGTGGCATAGAGTGGGATTACATTGCTACACAGGGCCCTTTGCAGAATACATGTCAGGATTTCTGGCAGATGATCTGGGAACAAGGGATTGCCATCATAGCTATGGTGACGGCAGAGGAAGTGAGTATAAACTGAGTCAGGTTTCTCCCAGAAATTCTGCAATGATTTTGTTATGATCTGTTAGAGGAAGGGGATCTTTGCTCCAACAAGAAGACCAATCAAAGATAAATGTCTAGTTACCCCTTTGCCATTCTGTCTTGCTTTCCTTGGCAGAAAGATGTAAATTTGCAAACTCTTTCCGCTGGAAAGTTGGTTTACTCAGTGAGAAACCATAACTGTCGTAGTACTTAATAGAGGAGAGATACAGTTGTTACAGGAGCATTAGTTGTATGAGTGTTCTTAATGTTTCTTAATGTTTCTTGTTAAGCAAGTGTTTTACTTTTAAGGAAAGCGGGCGAGAAAAAAGCTTCAGATACTGGCCACGTCTTGGTTCAAGACACAACACTGTAACATATGGAAGATTTAAGATTACTACACGATTCCGTACTGACTCAGGCTGCTATGCAACTACGGGTTTGAAGATTAAACATCTTCTCACAGGACAGGAGAGAACAGTTTGGCATCTGCAGTATACTGACTGGCCAGAGCATGGCTGTCCAGAGGATTTAAAGGGATTTCTCTGTAAGTTGTATTTAATAGCTTTGTTTTTGGGTTCGTTTGTTGGTTTTTTTTTTTAATACCTCCTAAAATGGCTGCTATATGTGAATTAGCTTTTGATAAGTATGCCAAGCATTCTGCTGTAAAAGGTTTCTTCACACCAGCAAGAGATACTGAATTCTATTTTTGCAGGAATATACCTGCCAGTTTGTTAAAGTGACTGTTTATGTCTAAAGCCAAATATATAATTTACTAAAAGTTCATATAGATTAAAACATAACTGCATCACATACTACGCATTAGAATATGTTCCAGCAGTAGCAAGATGGCCACGAGCCACCTTTGGTGGGGAATAGGGGAACAAGGCAAGGAAAGCCTTACAAAAGTTAGATGATCTTTATAGATCTGTATTGCTTTGGTTGGGATATGACTTGTGATTTATACAGTGCATCATTTTTCTGTGGGATGTCATTTGTTAAATTACTACTTTTCTGGTGGTCATACAGCGTAATGGCATGGCTTATGGGGCTTCATCTCCTAAATTTATTATTCTTATCTTGTTGAACTTAATAGCATACTTGGAAGAGATACAGTCAGTGCGGCGCCATACGAACAGCACTGTGGATCCTAAAAACTCTAATCCTCCTGTACTGGTACATTGCAGTGCAGGTGTAGGACGAACAGGAGTGGTCATACTGTCAGAGATCATGATCGCTTGCTTGGAACACAATGAGGTGATCTCTTTTTCTTTCTCGTGCTTTAAATAATGTTAGGTAGTGGAAGAGTAAATAACCTGCCTTATATATATTTTATGGCTGTTCATCTGAGCGTTCCCAAGATGTGGCCTTTGGAAGAGCCCTTACAACTATGGTTGAAAGAGCTCATGGGAATTCAACAGAAGTTAATAGTCTTCTAGAGTTGCCCACTTACACACTGGGTACCGGAATGCTCTTTTGGATTCTTGACTCCATAAGATGTTGAGTCACTGAGCAGAACAAGGTATGCCCTAGGCCACTAAGCATATTTCAGGATTTCGCCCTGCCTTTACCACTTTCACTTCATGCCTTAGTTTTAATGGATAATATTCAAGAACATGCTTTGTAGCCAGTGTCTCTGCTTGTTATTAAATATTTTGTTCCTAAGTGTAGTGTATTTGCCATATCAGTTTCAGCAGAGGACAAAGCGGTAGTTTAATAGAATAAAACCTGGTCCTATCAGCTTTTAGCCAGAAGTGAACAGCTGTAAAGTGTTTATTAATAATATAGTATGCCAGCTGAGACTCAGCAAACTGATTGTTTCTTTGTGCATCCCTGTCCTAACACTGTGACAGACTTTGCAGCCATTAGATTTGTGAAGACCCGTACCCCATGAGATAGGCAAGTTTAACATTATGCATGTTTCACAGATGAGGAGGTAGGCATGGTCAGTGGTGTAGTGCAGTCCATACTGCAGGCATGGACACTGAATTGTCGGAGCTGAAATTAGAGCAGCTGATTCTGCCCTTAGATCACTGGTACTGCTCTGAACCTCCTGCTCAGAAAGTGCAAGCCAGTCTTCTTGCTCACCAGTCACTTGTAATGGTTTGTTCTCTTCCTCCAGATGCTGGACATCCCACGAGTGCTGGACATGTTGAGGCAGCAGAGAATGATGATGGTGCAGACTCTTTCGCAGTACACTTTCGTCTATGGAGTTCTCATACAGTTTCTCAAAAGTTCTAGACTTATATAATCCCTGCCACTTCCTAAGGGACACTGCAAGAGTTTACAGAAAGAAAATTATAGTTGTCCAGGCAGACCTGCTCTCACTGGTGTTTTCTTCGTGTGATGAATCACACAGTTACCTTTTAGGGCTGGTGTGTGGCTGTGAAATGCAAGTCAGTGTAACAGTCCCCGCAAAGCAGGATCTTCGCTGGACTAAATTCTTCCATGTTCAGCTGCAGTCACATTAGGGGATGATTTTACTTGTACTGGTCTGTAATACTTGCATACGTTCTTTAGAGTGGTGTTACTCTGGGCAAAATAAGTATCTTACGGAATGGAAGTATATGGCACAATTTTACTAACATTATGTTTTAAAGCATAATTGTTAACTGTGCGAAAGCTGAAATCTGTAGATGCACGTGGGGTGAGAAACCTGCTCCTTGGGAATGTCAAGGTCTTATGCAGTTTCATTCTGCTTTCAATTTTATATTTAGAACAATACATCTATATTTTTTAAAATGAACTTTTGGTTTCCTCTGGTTTACTCAGCAAAATTAGCAGCTCTTAGATATTTTAAGCTGTTGCTTTAAGGACGGTTATTTTTATATTCAGCATTTTTTAATTAAAAAACAAAACAAAACACCACAACCCAAAACTTTTTAAACAGCATAATATTTTCAGAGGAGAAGACTGACAACGTTTGAACTAACTTTTCAAAAATCATGCAGAAAGTAGAAGGGGAAGCTATTGGTAGTTAGTTGTAGTGCCGTGTAATAGAACTGACAAGTGAAAGATGATGTTAGCTGTTGATAAGTTCCATTTGAGCGGAGGCATGTTTATCTGCAACAAGCAGGGGAAAAATATTCTAATTATCTACAAGGTTATTGGAAACAAATGGACGAGAGAAAGTACATATTCAGTATTATTCATATATTTAGAGGACAGTTTGATTTTACTGGCTGAAATCAAAGTGGATGCAAATGTTTTAAGCACTTTTTTTGCTCTGTTATTTATGTAGTTAAACATAGAAACTATAATCATGCATTGTTTCATATGGTAATATACCATTACTAACCTGTTATTTTAGGAAGAGCCTTTTAAGTCAATGAAGTGAGAGAACCAAAATTGGAGTAAGAAGGTGCATAGTGGCGGAGCGGAAATGATTGTATGAAACATAATGGAGGAGGCGTGGCAGCTAGGATTGCTGGTTTACACAGTGCAAAGATGACCATTAAAAATGTTTATGTTCCCAGTCAAGAAAGCCTTTAAAGCACTGGAAGTTTCTGTAGAATACTCCAGATTATTTTGTCAGTACTAGAACAGATTTTGCTAATGCTGTGCAGCGTTGCAATGAAGAATATCCACAGAAGCTGTTTGAGAACACCTGCAGAATGTAAGAGCTCTTAGAGGTGACACTGGAGATTTGGGTATTTTAGTAGCTGTGTAGGTGGCTGAGTCAATGGCTGTGGCATGGACCTGAAGGTGAGTCGCACCTTTGGTAGTTTCCATTTTGTCCCATGGGTCTGGTCTAATGACAGTATCCCTAAATAATCCTCTGTGGTTTTCAAATGGGGACAGTGTGGTTTTACCTGCCTTTTCAAGTGTTTTGAGATGCTGAGTTGAAAATCTCCATTAAAAAGTGAGCTATTAGTTTGTAGGTATCTGGTTTAATTTAAAAAAAAACCTGTGGTAGATCAGTCTGCAGGCATGTTTAATGTCCATTTCCCTTGATACCTGCTTAGTGAAATGAAATGAGACTGAAAGTCATTTTTATCACTGGTGAAATTATGTTACTTTTCTGAGCTATAACAAGGGTTTGAAAACTATTATGAATAATTAAAACCCTTTCAAAACAATAATTGTCTCCCAAAATATTAATTAAGAATAATAAATAGGTTGCCTCAGTTTCCTCTGTAATAAGCTACTTCAACAAAAAAACCCACACGGTCCAAAGGACATCGTGCTAATATGTCATTCTATGCAAAATGTATTACTTTAAAGTACACTGTATTAATCTAGTGCACTTGGTCTGCTTTCAGGCAGTCTGAATTGTTCTACTCTCAGTAAAAGTAAGATTGAATATTTCAGATGGGGGGAAAAAATGTTCTTTTTGTAACCATAAGATGCCTAGGAAGTATTAACTGCCAAATGTGAAACTGGAAGTCCGGAGGAAACCAGTTACTGAAGACTGATTCTTTTATATATAAATCTTGCAAACAAACCAATTTGACATATCTGTGTTAACAGAAGTATTGAAAGAAACAAACATACTTAGCTATTTGTATCATGCTGTGTTTTAAAAACATTGCTACTTTTTGCCACAGTTGACTTCTATCTTCAGAAATATTTTTGAATGCGAAGGTATGCTCTAAAACGTAGCTTGTACCATTTCCATTTCTAGACTGTGATCTTCATAACCTGATACATGCAGCTTTTAATGAAATTATATACAACCACAACTTCAAGCAACAATTTTTAGCTGGTCAGCAGTTACTGGGACAGAACATCAGCTGTGAGGCATTAAAAGGAGCAGTTAAAACAAGCAATTTAATCCAAAACTTAGGCGATTGTCTGAGGTGGGTGAGGAAATGTGTGTCTCTGGGCTTTCTTTTCTGTTTTGCTGAAAGAAGTTGTGTTCACTTTTAGAGGTGGTTGCTCTCCAATCTGGTAGTCACAGGCTTGATTTGTTTTTTTAAGCATAACACTGCTACCTCCTCCACTTCAGCTTTCAGTTCTGTCCATCACGAGTCCGTTTTTGCATTAATAGACTTGACCTTAGTAGACTTGACTTTATGTGAGTTTTCCTACTGAAGATAGCAGGATTGCTTTTGTATGTGAGCATATGGCTCCAAGTGAGCATTGAAAATGAGCAGTTTGTCTTCTAAAGATACCAAACGAAAATAAACCTCGCAACCACCTGTAACAAAATTAATTTTAAAACCATTGTTTAGATTTTCAGTTAACTTTTAGAAGAAAATTCGGTTTTTAGCACTTTGTTCTGAGCCTTGAAAAGGGATGCTTTTTTTACATGTAGTTGCGCTGAGTGCTTCATGAAGTGTTGGACATTATAAGAACATCCACTGTCCAAATCCAGTCACAGCGTGAGCCGGAAGTGGATTTATTTGTCAAAAGCTTAAAATTCCACTATAAGTCTGTCCATTTTGCCAACTGTGCTTCTGTTTTTATGGGGATGAAACCAGATTATTATGCAAGATTTGAGCTGACTCTTTTTAATAAGAAAAGTTGTATGAAGACATTCTTGCGGTAAATGGCAAAGATGATGTTGATTTCTAGGGATGTCAGAGCTCTCAGGGATAAATAAAGGTGCTATATACTGTCAAGAGACAGATTTGACTGTCTTTTGTGGGCTAGGTGGAAAATGCTTTTTAGGATCAAATTCTATGAAGAGTCAGGAGAAGAACCCACAAATTGTAGTAAGGGCTTCTGCACGTTTGATTTCTTTCTTGGTTGCTCTGATGAGAGATTTTTTGGCCAGTGAATCGTAGTCTTGGGCTAGGAGCTCTTCTCTAAGAACGTAAGTCAGAGCCCTGTTCGTTGCAAAGATGTCACTGACTTAGCAGGCTCAGCTGTAGGCTGCAAATCGCTCCTCGCCTCGTTCTGTGAGGGAGAAGCTCCATGGTACGCAGGGGAGTTTTGCACAGCTTTTCTGCAGCCTGCACAGCAGTGCTCTCCTTTTTCTGCTGTCCCCCATGAAGAGCAGGAAAAGTTTTATGCCTTAGTATTGCTCTCATTGTGATACCTTTTGCACAAGTGAACGGTAAAAACGAGTGGAGGGTGCTATAGTTTATATCTAGAAATACACTTCATTCAAAGCAGGAGAGCAAGGCAGAGTTCCTACAATTTCTGTGGATGAAAAGCTGCTCTAAGTTATCATCAACATTTAGAAAAAAAAGTAAAATAAAGTAATAAAAAATAAAAGTAAAATAAATGTGTACTAAAATGGAAAAAATTCTTGGCGTTTTCAGAAATGTATTTTGGGCTCCTCTGTGTATCTTTTTTTGAAGTGGATGACATTTGGAGCAATTTTATACAAAAATAGCTTCTTAAATTTAATAAGTAAAACTACCTGAGGCTGCTGCTACATTTTTCTTGTTGGAGCAGCTGTTAAAGTTGAGTGGCTCATAGATTTCAGTGGCCTCTGGACCAAACTTGGGAACTGCAGGGTCGTTTATCATACAAGCTAGCTGTGTGATGAGACCTCAGTTTTAATACCGGTAGCGTTACTAAAACCCTGGACTTAAAAAATAGCGAACTCATTACTATATTTCAATAGTTAGTTCAAATTATCAATTTAAAAGAAACAACACTTCAATTGCTAAGAACTCTGCACTTCAGAGTGTAGTGTTTGGGTTTTTTTTCTTTTCAATACTGCAAAGTCATGCAAAGCCAGAGTCCAGTCCTGCAAGATGCAAAATTCCTGCAGTTCTTCCTGATACTGTAGGAATTAAAATGGGCTTATTGCCAATGAAAGCTTGAGCCCTTAAAGCATGAATACTCACTTTAAATTGCTTTAAATTTAAATACAGATTAAAAGAATTAACCAAAAGAATGCAGCAGGAATGTGCATACATGGAGCTACAGCATTCAAAGGAAAAGTAGCTGAGATAGTTCGGAAGAAATTCTCTTGTGAAAGCACAAAATGCTGGAAGTAGAGAGTGAGGATTTGAGGAATGGCTGAAGGCATTTGGAGGAGGATTTGGAACGTTTTGTATCCCCAGTAGAGCTGCTAGAAGGGTTTGATTCATATGGTATGTTTTTCATGCTGTGCTAGGGTAACTGAGTATGTAGTCATAGGTGTTATTTTTACTGGCTTTTTAAAATGGGATTTTTGAAACTCCAAATATTTTTTTCAGAGGCTGTGTTATTTTTACATATCTTCCTTTCCAAATGTATTTAATGCAATCTGTCAGATCAGTTTCTGTTTACTTGCTAAAGATCAGATTTTTCAAAGCATGGTCTCTGGTTTTACACATGCAAAATGCAGGGGGAATAGGCATACATGCAATTTTGCAGTGATAATTTCTAATGGATGCAGGTTAGATGATTTGAAAGTCTAAATACTTAATGAATGTAGCCAGGTGTTTACAGTAGGTGTGAATTGCACCAGGTTAAGGCTGGGCTGAAAATCAGGCCCTTGAAATGTGGAGTTTAACATGTGCTTAGAAATTATGTTGCAGTGCAGCATTTGCAATACAGTGATATTAAAACAATGTAATACTGTGCTAAGGTAAGGGAAAAAATCTTAAACTTTTAACAGCTGTTGCAAACATGTCTGTAAAAAAAAAAAAAAAAAAAAAAAAAAAAAAAAAAGATCCTGTTGGGGACCAGCTACCTTGGTGTATTCTGTTGGCATCACACGTGTTACTTTAAGGTCTACAGGAGCTGAAAAAAAAAGGATTTAACTTCAATGAGCATTTAAAAAAACAGTTGCTAAATGGCCTTTGGTTCTATTCTTTGCTATTTTCCACACGATGCTGCATTCAGTGGTGAAGAATAACCTCCAGTGTATTTGTTCTTTAGAAGTCCATTCTTCAGCTCTAATTAGGGAACGAAGACAGAAATCAAATGCAAAGAATCTTATGAATAGAGTTTACAACAGATCCAGCCTGTGGCAAGTTAGAGAGCAAGTCCGTAGATACCGTAACGTTATTTTGGTTCAGATATGCGGCAATCAAAACTACCAAATTATTAATTTTATGAGCACAGTTTCAGAAGGTGCCTAACTTTTATAAAGGGAATTTAAATGCTGTTTTTCCATTTGGAAATATTTAGGTAAAATTAGGAGACTTTTAAAATACTTTAAAGACTTTGCAAATGCCATTAATTTTTAGAACGGTAGGAAACTTGATGGGGAAAACCCATGTAAAATCCTCCAGTCTGTCACCGTGCTAATCCTGGATAATTCTGACAGACAAGGTGTATGTGCTCTTTACAAAGATACTTTCTTAAATTGCTTTGAAATACCCAACATACCTGTCCTCTTTATGGCTGATCTGGGGGGACTTGGATGGAAATTTTAGAGGCTTGACCTGGCGAATCAGTCAGTCTGCACACTCCTGCACATTGCTGAAATCTCTTCATTCCGTTAAAGCAAATGGGTGTTTGAAGTCCTTTCAGCAGTTTTGTAGGATTGAGTCCTTAATGTCAGAGGAATGCAGGATCTGGCTCCATTTTCTTTTATTTTCATTTGAGCCAGTATGCAAGGATTTAAATGGGACTTCGTTTAAACAGTAGCAAACACGAAGTATTATTTTCTAGTACTAAGCTAGTGGTAACATGTCTGTTTTTGCTGTCTTGCCACCAATACTGTAAAAATGTATAATCAAAACAGCTTTAATTCTTGTAAAACTGAAATTGGTTTGTAAAACAATGTACAAATTGTGTTTCATAGACAGAAAAGCTTGTATTACTGAATGTAATATATGTGAAATGAATATATTATAGTCTATTTTTGCCATGGAAATAAATATTTGAAGCAACTATGAGTTTTTATTGTTCCATTATTAAAAGAAAAATTAGAGAACTTAGTTTTCATATGTAGTCCTAGGTTGGGACTGTACCTTCTGTACACAAAGGTGCTATCCCTTTTCTAAAGCGCTGCAAGTACTGTCCTGCAGCTCGGTACTAATATAAAACTTGTACTGTCAAATACTAATAGCTGTCATCTTTGTGGCAAGAAAGTCTTGTGCCTGCTGCCCTGTCATTGTTGTTTATAATGTTTTGCATTTTCGAAAGCTATTTTTAGTATTGAACACTCAATTTCCCTGTAACCTTTAAGTGGAGGAAGGATAAAAAGGTTTGGAAACTTGAAAAACCCTTGTGAGAGAGGAAACAGTTGATTGTATACTTACTATCGTTGGAGCTGCCACCAATAACTAACACTGAAGTTTTTCTTCATTTTCTAACTGACATTTAGTCAAAAAGGGAGGTGGCGCAAAAGGCTTGCTGTGTAACACCTGGTGCAGCACAAGATCTCATAACGTCATGATAAATGAATTGCATGCTGGATATCGCAATTTCACACTGGACAATTGTCTTTGCTAAATGCCTAGTGTGCTGCCCACTTAACTATACCTGAAACGACCAGGCTTTTAACTAAAATTTGTCTTCCAGGTATGCTCAATTTGGTGGCATTAATCAACTTAAGGTAAGACAGTAACATACCAGCTATCTATGTACTTGTCTGATCAATTCCCAAGTCCTGGGGAATGTCCTGTGCGATGTTCAGTGTGGGCAAAGCTCTGTTACTTGACATGGATTCAAAATCAGAAGAGGGAAATGTGACTTCTTGGGGTCCTAAGCATGGTAAAAACACCCAGCAGTTCTGATCAGGCTTATTATTTATACTGGTTTTAGACCTGAGCCAAAGGTCTCTTCAGAAACCTAAATTTCCCCTAAATCCAAATTGCTGTAAACCGTAGCTGTTTTTTTCCAGCCACTGTAAAATCCCCATTAGAGCCTTCCGGTGGCCAGAGCTGGGAAGCGGCTTGATTTTTGGATTTGACACAGCTGGCCAGCAGCCTTCTTGAGCAAGAGCTCCAGGACTTGGTACAAGAGAAACCCTGGGGGAGTTGATGAGAGAGGTTCCTAGCCTAGTGCCTTGACTAGGGGAGCTGAAGTAAGTAGCTCTCATTCAGCTGTTAGGGTTGTTTAAATCTGGAATGGCTGTGGATAGTTGAAGGTTACGTGAAACTCCGCAATGCTAGGTACCTAGCTGGAAGTTTTACATGTGACAGTTGCCCTGTTTAGGATCTGATAGGTTTTTTTTTTACACCCGTTCCTCTTCCCTGAGGGGTCAATGACAGCATATAAACGTGTGTGCTCTCTCTCCACTATTTTTATGAGCATCCCCTGGAAGGCTGGACTCTGCATGAAGACAGAAGCTGCCCAGTGCCACTGAAACGTTGCCAGTTTACCTCCTGCAGCTTGAGAACTACTTGTGGATGACCCCAATTTGTGAGTATGATAGGAATGTCACTTACACAGGTACTGACAGGAGAATGGTGTTGCAGGAGAGTTGGAGGTGAGTGAGGACTGGGTGATAGGTGAATGCTCATCAGCTGTGAACTAAGCAAGTTATTTCGTATCGCTGTGTATCCCATTGGCTCAGTCTGGCTCTTGGGCAAGTTGAACCTTCTGCCATCAGCACTTGAGTTTGAGTGATGGCAGTTCTGTGGCTCCAGTGGAACATAACGCTTAGGGAAATGGTGGTTCTGATATTTAAAAGCCATTTCTGTTGTTATTACAATTGCTTTAAACTAGCCTCATTAATTCAAAGAAAAAACAAGCGTGAGTAGGATATGGGTGAGCCTGGGACTATTTTACCACAAAACTTCTTTATCTTTCAGAGGTGCACAGGGTTGAAGATATGTTGTAACATTGACTTCGTGGCATTCCTTGGGAGCTTTTCTGAAGCAAGGACTTCAGGGCACATGCGTGTTCTTGGGCTCTCCCCTTGCAAAATGGCACAACATAGATGTGGGAGCTAGAAGGGGTAGATCTTAGAAAAATTCTGTCCCATTTCTAATCAATCACCACGTCTCCCAAACTGATCTGCACGACAATCTTTCAGATGGACACCTGAGTTTAAACCAAACATCTGCCATCTCCAACATACCAAACCAGTATTATTTGCTGCCCTGCTTATTCTATGGATTTTAAATATCTGCTGTAATAAACAAAACAACTGGAAAAGACTTGGAGGGCTTGCAGATGAGGTTCAGATTATTATTATTATTATTAGCCATTTCTAAAATGACAATCATGTGCCCTATGTAAATCTAGAAGGACATCAAATCCTTCCACGAACAGACCCCGAACTATCATACCCAGAGGCGAATGAAGAATTTTCACTGGTGTTAAGTACCTATGAAGAAAACCCCTGTCAAGCCTGGCTAACACTGATAATCAGTGATTTGAAGGAACTGCATACTTTGTGTGTGCATGTGTGTATCTGATTTCTTCTGTCTGCATGCTGTGCTATTCGCGACTGATTGAAGCTGAAAATGTCTTTCCATTGACAAAATCTTTAGCAAAAGATTTCAGGAAATTAAAAGATAGGCTGGTTTTAGTTTGATAATGTGGAAGATATTATTTTAGCAGTTTTATCAGGTTTTATTGAGTTTCCTGCACCATAACAGTATAGAAATAAATTCATTTTGTTCTGAAGTGACTGTCTCTGAACCTCCAGAAATAGCAAGTGCTCACTCTGTATTTCAAAAATTTGAGTTGTCTCCTGAAGACCAGGAGATGTAGGTCTCCATCACTTTAAATTCCATTAGTCGCCAAATGTTTACTTCTTTCCCTGCATTAGGAGAAGCAATTTAATTTGAAACTATAAATCTTAGGAAATTGTACTGCCTCAATTTTCCTGTTTAAGCCATCCTTTCACTGAGACACTAAAAATATGACATTATTTTTATTTCCTGATCCTTGTGGTCCTGGAAGCTATCTTGCAGAGGTAGGCCAGCTATGATAATCAGTGAATGTGATTGGATTTTCTTTGGGGGGTGACTTCTGGCTTGAAAAAGAGAAGCATATAGACAAGAAGCAAGTCTATCAAAACTCGGGGTTCAATTCAGTTCCTGACAGCAGCTCCAGAAGGATTAAGGAGAAAATCACATGCAACACAGTGGCTCAGCCAGTCTGAGGCAGCTGGCCTGCTGATCCCACTTGTTATGGTGAAATATCCTCCTGGGATGCTGGGCCCAAGGACTTGTTCCTTCCAGGGTGCTGGGTAGGTGATTCTTTCTTCCTCTGTCCTGCTGGATGGCTCTTTCGGTCTTACCTGAAAATTATCCCTACCACCTTCTGTAGATGCACTGTGACCCTTGCTAGGGCGCGTGGGTTCCTGTAGCAATGCCCTGTCCAAATGAGGACATCTGTTTTCTCCTTCATAAGGAGGGGGGGAAACACTGCGTTATGTTAGTAGTCAGGATCAAAATGTAATTAGGAAAGAGGACGAAAGCGCAATTGTTCACCAAAAATAGAAACAAACGTAGATGGTTGATGAAGGATTTGTCTTCTTCCCAAGTTCCTCTGAGGTTTTAAAGGGCAGAAGGAGCTGTTCCACAAGCCACCTCAATCAAAAGAGCGATAGGAATCCAAACGAGAGGTATTAGATGCAGTAGCTTTGATGCACTGCAAGAAAAAACAATCTACCTAAAATAAGGAGCATTGCTGAGTGTACGCACTCCCTGCAGTCAGAGCAAAATTTACCCTTAGTGCCATGGTGTTAGTTAGGAGGGCTGCCAAGGTGAGTTTAGCATTTTCAGTGCATTTATGCCATCAAGCTGGAAATAAAATGCTCCATTTGAGCCTGTTTTCAGGACAAAGGGTCAGCCTTATCCCTCTGCACAATGCTGGTGGTTAAATAATGACAAATAAGCAGAACTGAGGTTAATTTACATTCTCTGTTGAAAGAAACTGGAAATACTGCACTAATACTACAAACTGAATTGTCCTGGTACCTGTGAAGCTAACTTTGGCCATGAGCTGGCCCGTCCCATTGCTCACCTGCCCCGTAGCTTTGTTACTGAGCGTGCCTGAGACTGCGTCATGGGTGCTTTATGGCAGGGGTGTGCTCTCACCTGTCAGTTGCTGCTTTGGGTAAAGGAATGGACAACAAGGAGCTGGTTGTGGAGACGTGCCCAAGAACCCTTTGGGGAGATCTGGTTGCACCATGAAGTGAACAGAACAGAGGCTCTGAGAAGTTCAAATATTGAGGAAGAGCCATGGAGAAAACACATGCTATGGAAAGCTACAGCGAGGGCCTTTGAAAGACCTACATTTAAGCTGAAAGCCCCTATGTAAGGCTTAAGACTCTCAAGGTGGGAGGGGGAGGACCCATCATGCAAGCTGGTTTCTGGGGAAAGGGAAACTGAGATGATAGCTCGAGGAACTCTTCTATCTTTCTCTTACAATCCCACTGTTATCTGAGATGGCTGTGCCCAGCTTTTGGGAAGCCTAATAGCCAGCTCCCAAACCTATGCTATCTGTATCGTATCTGGTCTTGCTTGTGTCAAACGTCGGGAAAAAGCAGGGTGCCAAATGCCTCTGAGCTGAATTTCTGGTTGGAGAGGCTACACCTCTGAGGTCCTGCAAGGAATTCTCAGGCTGACAGGAGGGCTGATGGCCTTTGACATGTTGCTTCACTTCTTATTTGGCACGTGAACATGCTTGTGCATGAGAGAAACAGATAGCTGGGAAGAGCTGGGGTCACCTCATAGTTCTGTTACTCATCATCTGGAATCGGGCTCTGGCTGCTGTGAGATGTAAGGTATGCTGCAGCCCTCGCACAGATACTGTAAGGGGAGTCCTACGGGCTTGCTGAATTCTTGGGATAACTGCAGAGAGCTCTGCACCTCATGCTACAGATCACGCTGCCTGTCCTCTATGAAAATGGGACAGCATAGCTCTGTGGGCCTGCCAGGCTGAGGCTGTGTTCGAGTTTCTTTCTCTCTCAAGTTTCATATGCCTCCCTATTCCATTTATGTAGCCTTTACTTGCCCTTCTCAAGGTCTAATTTCATTCCCCCGATGCGGTAGGGCTGGAGGGATTGCAGGGGAGGCTGTGTGCCGAAGCCTGTGATCTACAGGAGCAGCGAGGGCACAGCAGCAGCCCATGCCTGTGCCCAGTGGGGATGGGTGTTCGGCGCTTCCGGCATCCCTCCAGCCCGAAACGTGGCGCTGGGTTGAGAGCCCACACCTTTTGCAGGCTAGTCTCACAGTTTAAAAGATGAATGCAAATGTAACTTTCACGTGCTCTCACCTGGGTGTCAGGCACACCTCCTGCCCTTTGCTGTCGGCTGGAGTTAGCTTAGCGGGTGAGCTAAAAGGATCAGTCCCTTTAGGAGGCTTGAAGCGAGAGCTCAGCTGCTTTGGAGGCTTTCTACAGAGAACAGAAAGTCCCGTGCACAGGAGACACAGCATTCTTAATTTTGGATCCCTTAACTTGAATTAACTCTTCTTGTTGCTATTCGTGGCCTGCTTGACACCCTGGAGTCCTCCCAGGTTTTCTTTAAGGTGGTGGAGAGGGAGATGAGCTACAGGTGCTCTACAGCTCAACTGATGATTTGTCATGCCAGTGATAACTGCTGATTCTTCTTTCCCTTCCCAGCGATGCTTTATCCCTGTGACATGCTCAGCTTCCGCTGGCCCACGACCCGCTACAGGCTTTGAAACTGGATCTCTTGACTGGTTGTGACCCATGCTGGTGCAATGGCTGGTGAGGCAGATTAATTTACCGCTCACCTGTTTGCGTATCACTTGCTTTGCTACTTGGAATAGAAACTGAAGATGGTTGTTTCTGAATGAAGCAGATTTCACTATTGATAAAGGAAACAGGAAGACTGGACTGCTTGTGAGTATCTGGTTTGTTGTTTTGGAGAGTGACAAACTGTTTTTATTAAAATCACCGGTTGCTGTTCTGTTCCTTGTAATCTATGTACATACCAGGTGTTAGCTCCTGAGAACAGCAGGTTAAGTGCCTGGGAAGTGCCGGAGAGAAAGGTTTGGTGGCTCTAGAGACATCGCGTAGCTGCAATGCCCTGCACTTGCTTATCAGCATATGCTCCTGCCTTGGGTGATCAAAACTAAAGTGGGATGCTGGAGTTTCCTATAGCTCCCTGAAGTACGCCTTGAGTTACAATTTTGTGTTTTTTCCCTTTTTCATTAATTTTTAGGTCTCAAATACTCAAATACAAATGCTACGATACAGAGGTGGAAAAACTGAGGGAGCTCTAAAATATGTTTGAAGACCAACGTTAACAAGTGGCATCTAAATTTCTAGTCTGCACCTGTGTTCTACCTGGTAATAGGTCTCACCATTTTTTAAAAGATGGAATAAATAACAATTTCCCTTTCCCCTTTCCTTTCTTCCTACATTCCCTTTAACGTTTGTTTTCTGTTGCTATTTCTCCTTCCCCCAGGCTGTGGCCTGGGATTGCTACCTTTCACTGGTGCTCAGGCACAGAGGAACAGTAGCGGTGCACTGAAGGGTGTTATTGGGATGTCTTGTTGGTTAGAAGCAGTGCTGGCACTGCATTGAAACAGCCTGCATTAGGTGCTACAAATGGAACTCCTGGACCTAATTTTTATTTATGCTGATGCTCCAGTACTCTTCTTCATGCTCCTTGCACAGCTCATTGCTGAGAAAAAAGTAACCCTTTTTTCCCCACTGTCTGATGGAGCCATTTGTACTTGAATTACAAAACGTTATCAGTTGAGCTGCATCATTCTACAACTACTGTTGCATAGCTATAAATGATGTAAATATATAGAGAAATGCAGAGAAACAGGACCCCGGAGTCATTCTGCAGCTAAGCCTAAATGAAAAATGTGTAGGTGTCTTAGACATGGGGTTGATCAGGGATAAAATGATAGCTTGGGTTCTGCTTGCAGGTTTATGTTTTCTAGTCAACCCTAAGACATCTAAGCACCTTTTTCTTTCATCACATTAATCTTTACTTCAAATGACAAAAAGCCCCACTTTGCTTTGTAAATAAACAGAATCCTACCTTTGAAAACAAGAGCAGTGATGACAAAACTGTAGGCTTTAAAGATAAGAGACCGGTTTGTTACAGAGCAAAGTAACAATAGTGGGCTTTTGTCCATTGGAAATAAAAACTGATGATGTTATGCATGTGCTCATCGCCCACATGAATCTGGGCAGAAATAAGTCTTTACATTGCAGATCACAGCTGCTGACTGCTCCTAAGTTGGTTACTTCTGAAGCATTCAGATTTGTAATGGTGTCGTGACTACCTTGTTCTGCTGTTGCTTGTGCCAAGACCCGAGTATATCACCAAGTAAAAGGTGATGAGACCAAAAGAAACCCAAAAAAACCACCCTCAGAAAAACCCAAAGCTTGCACTATTGATTAATCTTATCAGTCATGAGGGTCAGGCTTGCATATCAAGCTGCTTAACTTATGTTTGAAGCACCACCTTAAAGTAAATGTGAACAAAAGGTAGAAAGTTTTAAGCCCTAGATAGCCTGAATTTGCTTTTGGATCTGTAGATAAACGAGTGGATTTTATATAGATAACATTTGTCTTGAATGTTTTTTCCCCACTATCTGGTGGGAGTGGCTGTACAATGAGAAACCAGTTCCTTGGACTGGGCTGACTGCTCCAGCTGCTGGGATGCTGCAGTGCGCGACCTTCTGGTTCTTTACCAGAAATCTCACTCTGGATCCAAGAAATGTTCACAGTTATGGTTTAGGCAGACAGATGCTTTCTTTGTGAAACGTCTGTTTTAATCAATTTATTTACTCTTTTAAGTTCCATCTACCCAGAAAAAAATGTCATTGATGTTCAGACAGCTTGTCAACAGGAAATATGGTCAAGGAACTTTTTGCTTATTTTCGTGTTACTCATACTACAGGAAATGAGTGTGTCATTATTTGCACCTTTCTGTGAGATGATGTCATGACCACTTGCACCGCTGTGGTGTTTAGTTTTTTTTATTTGAAGAATTTAAATGTGAAATTGTTACTAATCTTTAATCAGACTCATGTTGACCACAAGCCAAAGTTTGCTGAGTGATCTTTTTTATGACGTGCGTAGTGATAGGTAGGGAAAAAACCCTAAACTCCATTATTGGCCAAGATTGGAGGACTCAGAATGGAGGGCCCCAAGAGTGGGTGAAGTCCTGGCTGAGTAGCAAAGAGGGTTTATACTTGGATACATCTAACCACGCTCTTTAGTTTTATAACCAGTCCCTCTGTGTTAAAATTGTTCATACAATAGAAACAATAGTTCCCTAGGTGCATCCTGCCCTCCAGCTCTGTGGGGTAAGGAATAGAGGGGGAGTTTCCTTGGGGATGGGAGAAGGGCTTTGATCACTTGTGATCGAGGACAAACCATCCCCGCACTGTACTGAATCAGCCCTTTGGGTGTGTCTTTTCAACAAGACAGGCCCTGATGGAGGGATGCAAAATCCTCACATTATCTTACCTACTTTTCAGTGAGCCAGAGCACTCAAGCTGCAGGCCAGATTTACAAGCCAGCCAGCTGAGTGCGGCAGATGAAAGGCTAGGGCCCATCTGCACAGTCGCATGTACATGGCTAAAATAAACCCTAGTCTGCCATCATTGTCAACAAGTGTAATTTATTATTGTGGCCAAGGCAGCCAGGAAAGTGCCTTTTGCTTTTTTGGGGACTTACGTTCTGCACTGCAATGCTGATGACTCTGCCAGAAATGTTGCTTTTGTTTGGTTAGCTTTCTCTAGAGTTTTTTTGAGATTTCTTCACCCCCCTCCCTCCCAAAAAAAAGTTTATGCTTCACAAGTGAAGCAGTGGTCTATGTCTGTTGGAGCTACTTAGAGCTGCAATCGGTCATCTAGCTTACAGAACCAATAGTCTTTGGTAGACACTCATGAGCCACGAGGGAGGCAGGTGGTAGCAGTTGCATGTATGAACTGTAACCACTTGGGTTTGTCCTTAGAGGAAGCAGATTAAGACCAACCCTAAGAGGTTATTTGGGGACAGGCTTTATCCAGTTCCTAAGGCTTCTTATGGTTCCTCACCTACAGCAAGACAATATAACTTCTGGCATTCCTCAGAACCTGTTGAGCTCATTCTGCAGTACCGTGAATGCCAGGTAATAGCTGTACTCTGATTAGACAAAGAAATCTGGGCTGATTTTATGCAATGCATGTGCTAACTTCAATTTAAACTTTAAGCATACAATAGACCACCTTTTCTCCATTTGCTGTAGAAGATGCCTGATGGGTCTTCTACTAGATAGTCCTAGTCATCAATCAGTCTTTTTTCAAAACCAAAGCTTGATGCAGAATGCTGTGCCAAGGTTGTCATTAATGCAAGAAATTGAACCGTGTATTTTAGCGTTGTGCAGTTTGAAAATTGTTTCAGTCCTCACTTTCCAGAAATATCAGCTGAATCATGGACAACTAGGATTAAACAGCTCAAGAGCTGCGTATAAAACAAACAAACAAAAGAGCTGCGTATTAAACAGCTCAAGAGCTGCCATATGCAGTAGCTAGAGATAAATGTCCTTTTCAGGCCAGAAAGCTGACAGGAGGTTAGGCAAAGACTGAGAGCAGCTAATACTGCAAAATGGCTCTTTATACCTGTCGCTACAAGGAATAAGACAATTGAGTTCATGGTTGAGGGCTGAAGAAGGAATGATCATCTACCAGCACCAAAAGAAATTCTTATGTTCGGAAAGTTGCCTGTCCACACTCATTCCTTATTTCACCCCAGGTAATGCAAGAAAAAGGTTTGTTTCTTATGTTCTACAGTTACTGTAAAAGGAAAAAAGTTGATTATAAGAACTTTGTGCCTCAATGGGATTTAACATCAAACAATGCCCTCTTCCAGGATGGACAAACAGATCCATCTCTGCTCTGCAGGTATGTAGTATACCAGGTTTTGATGTGGGTAAGTTGAATTCTTGCAGACTACAAAATCTTGGATCTTTACAGCAGGACCACAACTGAACTAGCAATGAATTTTATTTATAAGAAAAAAAAGCAATAAATATTTCATAACTTACTATTACAGCTTTCTAAAAATATACATCTAATTTTAATATTCTCAAAAGTTAGTTCTGAGTTATACAATTATAGACAAAATTTACAAAATTTTTTTGATATGTGACACTTTACCCTTTAGAGTCTACATTAATAGAGATTAATTAATGCCCAATTAATAATATCCTGCTAGAGAGATTTTAGCAGTATTTAAACAAACTGAAAATAAATAATTTACTACTATTTAACAAATGGCAGTTCTCCACAGAACTAGCTCTATCCCAATTTAACAGCTAAGTTTTCACTACTATTCTGAATAGTCACGTGAGATCTGAAGGGCCTCTGCAAAGCTTTCCTCAAGATCATCAAGTTCCTTGGTGGCTTCCAAATCACTGTCACAAGTAATCAAGTTTAAAGTTGCCTCACGTGAGGGTGAAGTGTCTGGGTCTTCTTCAGATTTCGCACAAGGATCATACTCTGTCCCAGCATCCATCATTTCAGCGACATCTTCTGAAAAGTCATCCTTGCTCTGTGGCTCCTTTGAACTTTCCCTGCATACTGGTGATTCACATTTGTTTGGTTCCTTTAACAGTAAGTCCATGTTCCCAAAGAATTCTTCACTTTTTGTAGCTTCTCTTTGCCTCTGACTTTTGCTGGTAAACTCAAGCTCTTCCATCGTATCAAACTCTTGCAGATCCAGCGAGTCAAAGGCTTCCCAGCCTGCGTGGATTTGCTCCGCACTGCTGTCCGGGCTGCAGCCGAGGTCTGCTTTCAGTACATCCAACAAGTGGCGCATTTTGCTCTAGGGGGTGAAGGAAGACAGGGTTGATACTTCCCCAGCCCCACCGCGCTTATCTGCCCAGAACTCAGGGCTTAATTCTGACATAAGGGAAGGGAGGCTGCTTGCAATCAAGTGACTAAATTATACAGCAAGTGTCACCAAACTGAGTTGACTATTGTCCCTTTTTTGTGACTCCTGATCTACCGTGATCCATGAGTCTGCAAATCTCATTTAGGGAGAGAGATGCTCCCCACTCAGCATTCTGGTTACCTTTACCCGCAAAAATACTAGTGCATTTCCACTGTACTTTGGAAACATGGCTGAAGTCATATGCAGAGAGGGAGAATATTATAGAGGCAGCACCTACCTCATCCAAATGGTTCTTATTTTCTTGTATATGACACTCAAATAGTTGTTCCAGAACTCTACAAATGAACAATTAAATGATTTCACAGGAAGAAAACCAACTTTTAACAGATCTACATAAATTAATGACCTTAGATTTTTATTTTCATTTCTTAGCTGAATGGGACCACTAAAGACTGTTTCAATTATGCTCTGTCACAAAGAGGGCTACCCGGAGTCAGTATCCCACTGGACACGTGCTCAGCAGGCAGACCCAGCTTTGGGCAGCAGATGGTAACCATGGGGTGATTTGTAGCATGACTCTGGGTGTGTTTGGTCTGTTGGGTCTATGCGCTGGGAGAAACCAACAATCCAGCGGTGGTTCTACTGGCATGCTGAAGTATCCAAAATCTCTTAGGTGCACCATAGTGGCTGATACACACAAGTGTAAATAAAGGGAAGGAATAAAATCCAGCTTCAGAAAAAAATCCAGAGAAAAGTCCTCAGTCCCGAGAGCTCTCTTCCGTTGCTTAAGCAAGACGAGAAAAAAACTCAGCATAGAGGAAGTGTTCTGTGACAACTAAGGTAGACAGTCACAGGTACAGATTTCCGGAAGGTCAAGTGAATTTAATCTAGCTTACATAAGAAAGTATTAAGAAAAAAAAAAAATAGTGCAAGAAGGATTTTAAGGGAAGTCAACATTACAGTAAAAAAGAACCAAAGGAGACTGCTCTTGAAATTTCTCAAAAATTAATTTTCTGATTCAGTGTATTTAACATTCTCACTGATAGCCTTGATGTGAGGGAAAAAAAAAAAAGAGTGTGCACAGAATAGTAAAACAGCTGGGAACATTACCAACCCAGAGGAAGATCAGAATATTATGCTGAAATTAAACTGCCTTGAAAATGGAATTACAAAAATGGGTTAAAATTCTGTATCGGAAATACTGCAGGGTTTTTTTGCTATAAACTGAGAGTTCTTTATCAGAAAGAACGGATACGGAAAAGAATTTGGGAGTACTACTCAAATACATGAATTGTATCATAACTTACTGTTTAATTTTTGAAAAAAATCTGATTTAGCAACTAGTGAACCCTTATCTGAAACGCTATGTAATCCTGACAACCCATGTGGAAGATTGAATTGATACTGGAACAGGAACAAGGACAGAAGGGATACAGAGGATCTGTTGTGTGAGAGATTAGTAACTTGGTTTATTTAGCAAAACAGATGTTGCAGAGTAAAATTATTTCTTCTTAGCATTACTCCACCTAGGGTTCCAGGTCTAACAGAGGCTTTATCTCATGGTACATAGCAGCAGATTGAAGTAGATGACCCACAGGTCTTTCCTAGTTCCCCTTTCTTACATAAAGCAAAAAAGAAAAGGAAACAAAACAAAAGCAAGGGGTAACTGTGTATCTAAATAGTCTTAAATGCAAAGAAATGATTACTAAACACTACTTCCCTTTCTTACCGAGTCATGTGTTTCTGACACAGCATTACAAATTTGAAAACAACCGTAACCTACCTGTTAGAAAACAGCCCAAGGCTAAGAATTTCATTTGTTACACCTTCAATGAAAGATAAATACAAAAGCTCCTCTTCTCTGCAGGGAGAACAGAAACCCCAATGTTAAATGTTTTAAAATAGAGACACATATTACACAGTGCAGTAGGTCCAATCACCTTTATGCGAAATGCCATTAAGAAGATTGTATAGTTCTTGGCACCAGCTGCTATTTTTCAAAAAGGTAATTCTATCAGGACAAACTAAGCCTTTCATTCAATTGGAATAACAATAAAAAACCCTCTGTAAAATACCAGACTGTTAGAAAGGTCGCTATGGTGCTTTGTGTTTATGCTAACTTTCTGTTGTGGTATAAATTAGCACAGAGATCCCGAGTGAGGAAATCGGCAAATCTTGGAAAGCGTTCGGAACCTGCTTTGCACTCAAGAAGAAAGGGGTGCTAACGGGGAAGAAAGTGTAAAATCGCAATTTGATGCTCTGAGTAAAGGCTTCCAAAGGAGCTTCTAGAGAATCTGACTGCAGCTGAAAATTGCTAATCCTCAATGGAAGCTCAGAAAAATGTAAGTGCGTATTTGACAGTCTCCATTCCTTTCAAAGAACAACTCTTTGATGTACAAAATCCCTGTTAGTGCGAGATGTGGCTTTCACCTCTTTGATCAAATTGCTCTCTATTTTAATACCTCTTAAAGCCTTGTTGATGCCAATTGCTCTAAATGGGAGACTCTCCAAAAGTCTGGAGTTCTGTTTGGAAAACAACAAGAAAGAAAACCCCAAAAGAAAGGATTTCAGTGCTGTTTCTCTTTCATAGCATCTTTCTAAATATCCCAAAGTATCCACTCAAACTCTATTGAATCATCTTCCAGTCTTAATAAACAGAAAATAAAAAAAATGGGATACATCTTGCATGACTTTCATTATGTAAAATTTGTCGTCCAGCCTGAAGAATGTCATTTTGGTTCCCTCTATAGTCAAGAAAGATATCTATAGCTGATCTTTGATACCTATATTACATCCTTAAAGTTAGGCAAGAACAAGCCTGTCCTAAAGCACAAAGAATTAAATGACTTTCCCAAGGTCACACGATAAAGCATTGGCAGTGTTTCTGAATATAACTCAAACCTCTTCTAATTCTCATCAATCTTCGGAGCAGAAGTGTGGTAAGAATGCCCTTCAACTTGATATTTTGTTTTGCCAACATTTGCTTCAGAGATTACAGACCGAAAAAGAACTGGAAACGTTTAAAGTATAACCACTGGACAAGAAGAGAAGTCTATCTTTCTTCCGAAGTTATAATGAATTTTCTTCATTTTTAGAGTCACATGGAAATTTGTAAGTATTACGTAACAATTCATAGTCATGTCAATTCTACTGTAAATTGTGAACTGCAGTTTATTCTGAGTCCTCATTTACTGTTTCACATTCATCAGTTTTGAGGAAGAGCTTCTAGTTTAATGTTGCAAGCTAGCAGAAAAATGGTTTAAGCATACTTACTCAGCCTCGATAGTCCTCCTTGCTGAAGACTGCTGAGAATACGACGATGTCTCTCTAATCAGAAAATCAGAGGGTAAGAAAGAGAGCAACATTCTAAAAACCCTTTATACTACCTTGCATCTCACTTTCTTCTGGAGCCATGCTGCGCCATTATCCCGCTTCCTCTTGGAAAAAAGCCCACCAGAACACCCCCAAACCCTGCTCCAGCAGCAAAATCCACTGCTTACATTGAAGCCTGAAAGACTATGGTTCAAGAGTATTACAACACCTCACTAGATGCAGTGCTCTAATACTTCAAAGGACCTCAGTGCTACTTCAGATGCTATACAGACCTCCACTATCCACAAGAATGCTTTTTTTACTCAGAGTACAATTTTTTCCTCAGGTAAAAATGCCTTTCTATGAAAAGGCCAGAAAGCAAATCAGTGAGTCATGCATGATACTTAGGTCAGCAACGAGGAGAATCAGCTGGGAGCCCTTGGGTTCTGGTCTGATTTCCAACACTGTTCTTGTATTGTAGACAATATTCTAGATCTCAGTGTTACGTTTTCAGAAAAAGATGTGGGAAATGTCTCTGGTCTGCAATTCTTGCAGATCATAGATTCAAAAGGCTGGACATCTAGAGATCCTTTTTCCTGAAAGGAAATACCAATTGGAATACCAATCCAGCATTTAGTTGTAGTACTGTGTAAGAAATATATAGTCTGTAAGCCCAGATGTATGCTTGGATGTACAGAACTAACAGCTGTATTAGCGTGTCATCGCTCTCACTCCCGACAAAAACACTCATCTATTTCAGAGCTCTCTTTCTTACTTGGCTTCCCAGGGGAACTGTATCATAAGAAAATCATGAATTTTGAAGTTGGGAAAGGCCATTGATCTAAAAAAACCCAACAAAACAAAAGTCCTGTGAGAAGAGACTTATAAAAAGAAATGGTAGTGAAGGCTTATGGCCTAAGAAGCAGCTGTATAGTAAGCAGGAAGGAATGCTTCAAACGTTCCTTCCTGCTGTAAATCGGGCACCTTAGGAAGGAGTATGGAAAAGCAGCTATTCCTCTCTCAGGCACATCCACAGTACATCTTCTATTTTCAGCCTACAACAGAGATAAAATCTTTATTATCAGTGCAAATACACAGCAACTTTCACCATTAAAATGAACCTAATAACTATTTGTGATTAAGCAGCCCTACAAATCTTATGTCTTTTCTGAGAAACTTTGGGTAAACTGAGACACGCGGCAGCAAAGCGTCATCAGCTTTGACATCCAAAATTTTAGTCAGGGGCAACAGGAGATGTGGAACATTTCTCCCCTGACAAGTATGTCAAAGATGAATTCTATAAAAGCCAGAGGGGGTCGATGTCACCAACAGGAGTAAAATTTGGTATGCAAAAACAGGAACCAGCACTCTAAATCACATCTCTTGACTGCTTGCACAAAACTGATGGAAAGTAAAGTTGCTGACTGCCTGCATTTTAAATGATAATACTCTGAAAGGGCCACTGTAAAGCTACGTGACTTACTGTTGTCACTTTTACAACAGCGAAAGAAGAAGTCAGATATGACAGTTTTGAAATGAAATCAGAAGTTCTTCATGGAACTGGAGTGAAGCCTTCTGAATAATCATTTAAGCTTTCCTTAATGAGGTCAGCTGCAGATGCAGATCAATTAAGATAGTCTCTCTCCTATTTTCAGTAAAGCTATAAATACATACCCTCTCCCACCCCTCTCCTCCAATGAATAAAGCATAATTATTTGCCTTACTAAGCTAGAGACATGAAGAGTCTGACCCTGTAGCCTTTATTCAGGAAGAAAGTCCACAGTTATTCAAGTACATCTCTTATGTTTGACAGTGCCATTTAAGGACTTGTCTGGATAGTGTCTACAAGATAAAGCACAAAGTAAGATCTGATCAAACTGATCAGTAAGTTTCTGATCAAACTCTTCCATCCAAATATTAGTACAAATTAAGACAAAATAACTTCAGATTTGAAGTCTTAAGAAATACTCAGGTCTTTTGCCTGCTTCCCTCTGCCTCCCAAAGATGCTGGTATTCCATTTCATCTTTAAAATTTAATAATCTTAAGCCACCACAGACTAAGGCAATTTCTGAAAGACCAAATAACCAAAAAACTAAATTCGACTGTCACAAACACTTAGCAATTCAAATCAAAATAATGGATGCAAACATTCTGTGACTACGACAAAAAAAATACTAGGACCTGGTAGAATTTGAAGTAGTGTGATTTTTCATTAAAGCATTCCAGATACATTCAGCAAGACAGAAAGCAAACAGTATCAAGGAAAACTTCACCACCCGCTGGTTTGGGTGCTTCCTCAGAGGAAGGGACTCCTTGGTTCCAATTCTTCCTGTTGAGGGCTTTATGGAATATGTTATCCAATGTAAAAATGAAGAAAAAAAAAATCCTTGAAAAAGAGGTACCTTCTTCTGCTGAAAAATAATGTACCAATTATCTATGTCCTTAACAGATATTTAAGTGATAGTGCACTTGTAAAAAGTGTTGAAAAAAAAGAATTTAAAAGTTTTGTAATATCCTAAGATCTCTTCACATGCCTCAATATTTTTTCTTATTGTTTCTACTTGTTCTTCTGAAACTCTCTCCCCCCTACAGAACTAATTCATCTCATGACAATAAAGAAAATGAAACTTAAATCAGTTGTATACTGCTGTGGCAGAGATGAAGGATATACTCCAAAATGATGGTGAAGGGTGCGGTAAGAGTACCCAGATGACTGATAGATGTATTACCTTCAATGTGATCTTCTGCTGTTCAGTCATAACTTTTCTCTCAGACGCTTTGTCTGCAGATGGAAAGCTACAAAATTTAGAGATGTATTAGATTTCCAAGAAGGCTACTTTCAAAATATGCAGGATGAGAATACCAGTGCCACTGTGGAAGTTTCCCATCAATCTGAACAGGACCTAGTACGAAAATGTCTCAAGACAGTTTAGAAAATTTCTGCCAGACTTCCATTCACATAATAAAACTAAGTTATAGGTCATTTTGAAGGATGCCAATAGTCATACATAGGTGATCCAAATCCATTATTTGGCTGCATATTTACAGGGGATAGCTAAATTATGCAAAATAATTGTTCAGAATTGAGAATGGAGATGATCCTATACATTAAAAGTGCACCAGGAAAATATATGAGAGACAGCCCATAAATCAATAGTTGCAATATGGAGCCAAAGCCATCATAATTCTAGTCTTATGAAATTCCTACTTTGTTCTAGGACAAAAACAGAGTTAGACATGCAGGCACTGAGGACACAAAAGAGAAAAGATTTCTCTTTATGAGGTAGTATCAGTAAAAAACAAAACTAAATCAAAACTGTTTAATTTGCTAAGAAGGAGTTCAATGCAAGAGAAGGACATTAGTTTTATATAAAATATTTCATATAGGATACATCTGAAGGCATTTAAATTAAAATGATAAAAAGACAGTGAAGAGCTGTATTCCAGAGTTAAAAAAAAAAAGAAGGATCTTTGCATGATGTATTAATTAACGAACTGGAAAGTATGAGACTACAGGGGCAACAGTGGGGAACTACTTGCATGCTTATAGTGGTTAATTCTTTGGAAGACAGAAAGTACAACTATACACCAGAGAGAGCCAGGAAAAGAAAGAGGGAACGACTATCCCCAGCAGATGTGAGATCCCACAGTTTGAATTTAGTGGCACTTTGTATCCAATTTGTATAGATGAAACCAGTTGCTCCAGAGAGAAGGCAACAAAATATGGCAGTGAAAAAAGGAAAATCATATTCTGTTCTAGCTTTTGTTAAGGCATATCTCGAATAATTTCAGAATAATTATTCTGGTTTTATACAAATGTAAATGAGAGCAAAACATGGTGCTTTTATGAAGATACTGTTCTGTATGATCTGTACCTGATCATATCGGTCTGTGTTTGAGCTTCCACATGCTGCTTGCAGTGATTTTTCCTTTTCCGTTGAGCAGGAGTGTAATACCTGTACTCTGACAGGAAAGATTTAGCATCTGATATTAAGGTGCGTGGAGTAAAAGGTTTTCGGCTATCAGTAAAGAATTCAGAGTGCCTGTCTAGAAGATCCCCACTGCATACTTTGGAGTTGCTTCCTTGACACCTCTGGGAACGACTAATGCTCACAAAACTATCAGTGGAGCAACTGCATGAAAGTCCAGAGCGTTTTCTTGGTGTACTTGATGTACTGACACTTGAGTTTGAGTTAGATGCATTAAATGTATTCCGACAATCTTTTCTGGCATATTTTCCTGGACTGGAGCGAACCAAGCCATGCTCGCCGTAAGGAGACAGCGCTCTTGATAGGTACTGTGCCTGCCGAGCACCGGGGAAGAGACCGTCTTTGTCTTCTGCTTCCAAGAAACTCTAGAAAAAATTAAAACAAGATTGGATTGCTTTGCAAGTTACCAGCTTTGCTCAAGTTGGTACTCCCAGCTATTACTGTTACCAACTTGGAGGTATTTTCTATGTAAAAACTTCCCATTTTTGTAAGATCAAACTGGTTTCAGAGCAGCACCAGTGCTAACATTTTAAAACCTAGTAATTGGAAATAAGAGAGTAATAAGAAAATGGTTTGCTTCAGTAGCAAAACATTGGTGCTTTGTTACAGAATATCGAGGGCTACATCAAACCAAGAGTTTTAATCATTTTAGTCCAAAGGCTCAATACATTTTTAAAAGTCAAGGAATCACTGCATTGAGGCAAATTATGTTATCTGGGTATGTTCTGTTCATACCACCCGGACATACTATCAATAAGGTAGACATTATCCATAATTATCTTACTGACTAGTTCATAGTATGTATTCTCTTCAAGTGTGGAGTTGTTGCCTCTCTCTCCAAATCCTATTATTTTCAAAGCATATCACACACCGGCTATCTTTATAAAATGTGTATTCTGTACGGGGCACCGCTCACTGATTCAACTCAGACCAACATGGAAAATACTGTAATGTGGTTTAAGACACAGAATAAGAAAACTATAACTAACTGTTTATTCCGTGTGTGACCCTTTTCTTCCTGTAGGTGGGAGATGCACATCTGTGGTAGGGCTGTACAAACACAGGATGTTACCTTTGTAATGGCATCCTGCTCCATCAGAAATATCCTGATTGCTATAAATACAAACAATCATAATGTCCTCCAGCAGACACAGTCAAGTTTCTATCCTGTTCTCCTTTGGGTTTCTCAACCCAGCAGGTACATAGACAGCTGTGAAACTTTCCCTCTAAGGCTACAGAAAACCAACAGTGCAAGTAGTTAGCTTACTACAGTTAAATGGGACAGATAACAACGTGCTGAGTTTATGAATAGATATACTCTATTTCAGGTGATGGTAGAGAAATGGTATTACTGCTCCTGCTTCTTAACTGTTCAACAAATTAGAGTTTAAAAATGTACTTCAATTCTCAGAAGCAAACTCATATTCAATGTTACTTTAAAAGGATACAGTTAAAAGGCTACTAGTTAGACAACAAACTAATAGAAACAAATCAGTAGTACTAAGGTAAGATGTAGGCAGTGTGTGGTTCAGACTAATATTATGGTCAGCTAACTCACTCCTCACCAAAAGAAGCACAATATAAGTCTATTTCATATGCAGGTTGAAGTCCAGGTGTCAACTTTAGTCAGTAAGAACGCCTAATTGCAGTTTTCAGTAACCATCTATTTTGTATAGAATCTAGCCAAACAAATCTCGATGTGGAGGACAACCAAAACAAAATGGGAAACCTTACGGCAAAAGCTCATCTATGCACCTCTTCTTTTTCTCTTTGAGATCTGTAAGGTTATTTTTAAGTCCTGAGTAAGTTAAAAAGTTAGTGAAGTGAAGCGCCACAACAAATATTAAGAGTAGTTAATAAGGAGGAAGCCAAGTACACCAGAGACTAGCGATGACCATGAACATAAATCTGTCCTATGGAAGGTGATGGGGAATTTTCCAACACATTCAATTTTAGAAGGGCTGAGTATTATCAGAAATATCATTTTAATGCCAGGGATAAGAAAACAGTTGATAACCTAAAATCAAAACTTGAAAACTAAGTCTATCATTGAGAAAGGTTAAAGAATGAGGTATTTGGAAAGACAATGCTATTTTTTCTGCTTTCTGAAAAAAAAATCTTAATGCTTAAAAATTCAAAGTTATTCCTGAATAGTAGTATGACACTGTGGCAAAAACAAGACAGAAACACAACTAAATCTAAGTGAAATCTTAAGCTTTTTTTTTTTTTGGTCAAATGAGAATGAACAATTCAATAGAAATTTTATTTCTGTCATAGAGTTTTGAAAAATTTGCAACTCCAAAGCATAAATACCTGGACAGGGTATGTGCACTAGTAAATGTGCTTTACAATGTGTCTGAAAAGTTAGGAAACATCTTAGCAAAACAGCTGTTGTATATTCTTTTCCTACCTAGGATACAGCCACCCACTGAATATTCTGTCAGTGAAAAGTATGTACGACATTTTACAATCTCCAAGGACAGCCATATTGCAGAATTAGAATATTAAATCAGAAGCCTAACAGCAAACAAAATTTTGTATAAACTAACTTATTTCATCCACACGTATAACTATTTATGCAATTCAAGTTCTGTTACACACAACTGTATGATGGAGAAGAGATGACTCACACTGTGTGTACTCAGACTACCTAGCAGTACAACTCCCAGCGACAGTGCTTGCATGTAGGTCCTGCAACACTGAGGGAGATAAGCTGAGGATAGTATTATTCTGGAAAATCTCATTGCCATACCGTGCAATCAGAATAATACAAGGCAAAATAACAGCTAAAATAAAACGACATCTGAGAAAACCCAATTAAAAACCAACAGCTAACAAACCCAAATTAATTCAGTTTTAACTAACTAGCCAGACTTTTTAAAATAATTATTTTACTTTCCTTACAGTCAGGCAGTTCATATAGCTCCACATCAACAGCAACTAAGTGCTGCATGATTTAAGAGAATGTATACAAGATGGACGTTTCCTAAGAAGAAAATTCAATTTCTAAGGCCAATTAAGGACCAGAGTTCTAACAAACCTGAAGTTTAGGTTCAGATAGGCTAACACAGAGATTAACTTGTTGGTGTACCTCCACCATCTGAACAAAGAACAGGAATATAAGGAGAGACCTGTACAGGCCACAAAGCTCTGCAGTTAAAAAAGGGAGGAGGGGAAGTTGATTTCCATATGTGTTCCATTCATCTCTATTATGCTTCTATCGAACAAGTAAAAACTATTAAGTAGAAGCATCCCATTACTGAAGTCACTGAAGGAATAGCTGCCCTATAGAAAGCCTGAGAAAGAGTGGATCCAGTATGATATGACTTAAACATATGCTGTGATATGCATTTATTTATGACATACAACCCTAACTGCCAGTTGAGAAGATTCACCCAGCAGCCCATCCTGATCTTATAATTAATCCATGTAGAAATTATTTTGAGAAACTAACACTGAAGCGTGGATTTCCAGTGGTGCTTCATTGCCTGAGCACAATATAAACCTGGAGAAAATCCTCAAGAACACTTCTTTTTGAAAATAATCAGGTGATTAAGATGTGGATTGAAGGTTGGACATGTGATTTTCCCCACCAGTAAGTGACAATGGACTGAATGCCAACAAAAGCGGCAAAATCAACTGTAAAAGAAAGCACCTGTGGGAATTCTGCAATATAATCAATACTTGTGAGACTTTTGAAGTCTCCTACTGGAGGAGGTAGGGAGGGGAAAAAATCCAAACAACCAAACTTGGAAATCCTTATACATTTGTTGAAAATTCATGACATTGTAACCTACTTATATAGTATAGGATAGTAATATATTACTAGTGAACTAGTAGTATATAGTATAGAATATTAACCTATGTAATTCGTAGTATAGTTTGTAAATATACATAGATTTTCTAGTCTATCATTCAAATCCTAAAAAAGGTGTTCTTAAAAGTCCTAAGCAATATGACTCTTACTGTACAAATGCTGCATTTTCTCATAACACTGCTAGTGTTATTGCTTTGAATCTACACTATTCCATTTTTTCCCTTTCAGAACCACTTAATATTTTAAATTAAAACTCAAGATGATGAATATACATTTTGTGGCATGTAGTAAATGCTATTTAGAGGAATATTAAAAAATGCAGATAGTTTACCATCAAAATTAAGTCACAGATCACACTGCTGTGATACCATATATTTCCTTCACAACAATTCCACACAATTTTCTCCCACATCAGTAAGACTTATCTATTCTATTCCAGTACCCCAAAATGTCCGTAGTTGCTGATGCTTAATGCAAAGAGGTATTTTTTCTTAGTTAGCTGAGCCAAAATAAGCCCTTCTTGACGGTGTCTCATGTAAGCCAACTTTATTTTACTACTACAGCATAATTAAATGCTGAACTGATAACATGCAGTAACAATGCCAAACAAATGCCTGTGTTAGCAAGCAGTATAATAAGGCTTACCAGTGTGATTGTTTGCATATAAAGTACTTGCAGTGGTAGCTCAGCACTATAGAAAACAGATAAGACTGGAAAGTTTCAGAATCCACCTATATAGATGTTTTGAAAAGCCAATTCCATACCCTTCAGTATGTATTATAAACAGCTTAATTTTTCTTGTATACTTTTTACTCTCAGTGATTAAAACAGTTCATGAAGCTGCAATATAAATCAGATTGTAGAAGCATTTGTGAACATATGATGACTGATGCCCTGCAATATAGAAAATAATAATTAAAAAAGATATTAAGTGATATTAGCCAATTACACAACTACACCTCCTGAAAGCCACATGTTCTATTCCTTGGAAGCAGTTGAGCTGATCCTAAAACAAGACAAAGGTACAGGGTAAACATGGCAATATCCTAAATTTAAGCATTCCTTATTTATGAGGAAGCTTAGGGCAGTTCTTTTCTCCTCCTCCTCAAATGTATCCTAAGTAGAACAGACCAAGTAGCTAAGGTAGTGACTAGACAGAACTGCAAACCCAAGCCACATTTGTGGCTTGAATGATGTAGTCATTCAAGTACTGAGAAAGAAGAATGTTTTTTGAAGCCCTTATCCTAGGGTAAAGCTTTAGTGCCCAAACAGGTAGGCAATTCAGCCTTCGGATACACAAAGAAACAATATCAGGAACAAGGAACTGTGTTGGTGACTTCAAAAAGATTTTAAGGAGTGTCAGAGAATGCTGTTTGTCTGCAATTTGTCACCGAGCTTTCAGAAAATTCTTTGTACACCTGTGTTGGTATAGGCAAGTTAACCGTAAGCAAGTATGTTAATATTCTTCTCTAATCTGTATCTATAAAAACATCAGATGCTTAGCTGGGGAAAAAAAAAGATGACAAAAACATGCCTACAAATACGCAGTAACACACCGATTGAAAGATATTTAGCTCTATTCTTCACATACAATTAAAAAAAAAAATATTACTCCATGGAACTATCATAGCTTTGGACATTAGCACTATCAAGAACTGTAACTAATGTAATCTGGAGTCAAGAATCTTGACATCTATCTTGCTTACCAATATATGTTCCTATTCTATTGATTCAACCAACTGTGACTTGTTTTGAAAGACACAAATTTACTCAATGATACATTTCAGCAGTAATAACCCCCTTAAAAAGGTTTCATAAATTACATATTTATGCTTCAATTTTGTTAGTCACAAAACTGGGGTAAACAGAGTATTACTTGCAGCAAGCTTGTATAGAGAGGACCCCTGAATCTTCATGGACTCTGTGGAAGACAAAGTTCAGTAAAAACTGATCAAAGCATACCGCTGTCATCTGATGGGCAAGAGAAGTAACACAGAGAAAGAGTCCAGATTTCTCTCTAAGTTATTTTTACTTTCTAAAAGAAGTTTAGTTTCTCAACTCAAAAGCCACCGAGATATCAGCTGCCTTATAAAAAACAAACTTTGAAAGAAAGCTTGCTAAATCTGTTTTCACATAAAAGGTCCAAAGGCACCTCTCACTGCGGTCACTGAAGTCACACCAAGATGAATTTAGTCTTGCAATTAACTGGTTCTTGTATGAAAAGGTCTTCCAATAGAATAGTTCATCTACCATCATAAAATGAGATCAGAGAGACACTTTATGAACTGCACTGTCAAGATACAGAAGCTGCAATTTTGTAATAAATGAGCGTTTGATTCTTTTAACTGGAGACAGCTCCATTTATAAGCCACTTTAATATTGCTCTAAGTGGGCCGAGCGCCTGCTCTCCACTGCCTGGACAGAGCAAAGGTCTCCTGTAGTAAGCGACAAGCTGCTTTTACAGTTGCTGCTCTCATAACCCCCTTGCATGTCATCTGTTCATTTCATTACACACTTCGATAATTAGTTAAGACTTGAGAAAGGCAAGGGAGAAAATGCACACAAATATGTGAACAAATAAGACCTGTATGAATATAATCAGTTTGCACACTGGCATCAACAATAACCATTTTTCTCATTCAAAACTATGTTCCTGTTACATTCTTTCCTTTTTTGTGTGTGCGTGTGTGGTATTCAATTGTATAATGTGGTCTGTTCCTACTTTCATCAAATACTGTGATGTTATTAATAAGGGGTATTACTGAATATGCATATGGAATGTATTAATTCAAACAACCAGCGTGAGAGGTGATTGTCACTACGAAGCCTGAAAGGAAATCTGTACTGAACGTTCCTGATGAAAACATCTTTCTTTGAGGCTCAGAGGGTTCTTCTGCTTTCTTTAGTCACTTACATCTCTCATTCTGACAGAACTAATTCAAGCACAATACATCTTCAGACTGTTAATATCATAACAGTATAATAAATCTTTAAATATAAAGCATTTGAGTAGGCAATTCACATAGCCATGCTGTGTGCTGCATACAAAATTAACAAGAGAGATTAGAAACAGTTAATGGTGTTTCCTAATCTGTATTTCATACACACAAGCAGATGGTCATAACTGTCATTCTTAAGAAATCAAAAAAGTCTCAAAAAACAGGCTGAAAGTGATAAAGTCAAGGCAATGGCAACCATACTTCAAATGGTTAAAAGAAAGTTTACCCTCCTATGGAGCAGCCTTCCTCCAACTTTGGCATGGATTAATTTCTTTAAAAAAATTTCACTACCAGCCAGAAATGCCTATTAATAGGATTATCTGAACATGGGATATGAAATATCAAGTCTTGCTCAAATCAGAGATTTTACTCGTGGTCAGCTCAATTCAGGTTTTCTTGCTTCAGAGATAAGTCATATTGAGCTTCATGCAGTTTGACCCACTGAATCACTCAGATGAATGTTTAAAAACCCAAATCAGCTTTGTACAGAAAAATAAAAATTAAAAATCTAGGGATTTCACTAGGATATAGCTTCCCATCCCTGGCAGCAGTTGGAAAGACTACATGGTAGTGGCATTCTATGCATAGATATCATGGTATTTTCCAGGCTGTGTCAAACAGCCTTTTCTATTGTGAGAAAACTTAGAGTAATTCATTAAAGAAGGAGTATATACAAGTAATTTGCTGACAGATTGCTGTGGTTTAACCTCAGTCGGCAACTGAGCACCACACAGCCGCTCGCTCACTCCCTCTCCC
>NW_008795405.1:8381608-8411981 GCF_000699145.1 Aptenodytes forsteri | reverse complement strand
TGGCTAGTGTAAGCATTAACTAGTAACAACTAAAACATCAGTGCGTTATCAACTTTGAGAACTTTGTTCTCATCCTAAATCCAAAACACAGCACTGTACCAGCTACTAAGAAGGAAATTAACTCCATCCCTGCCGAAACCAGGACACAGATAAATGAGTGGACACCCACAAATGTGCTGCTTATCTATCCTCAAGCTTTTAGTCTAAGTAAGTCTCTAAATACTTGCTTAAAAATTACATATTCACAAAGACACACAAAGTTAGCAGCCCTTTCAGCATCCATATCTGTAGTTTATCATCCTATTTTGATTAACTTTCACACATAGAATCATAGAATCATTAAGATTGGAAAAGACCTCTAAGATCATCGAGTCCAACCATCAACCCAACACCACCATGCCCACTAAACCATGTCCCTAAGTGCCTCATCTACACGTCTTTTAAATACTTCCAGGGATGGGGACCCCACCACTTCCCTGGGCAGCCTGTTCCAATATTTAACCACTCTTTCAGTAAAGACATTTTCCCTCACGTCCAATCTAAACCTCCCCTGCCGCAACTTGAGGCCATTTCCTCTCGTCCTATCACTTGTTACTTGGGAGAAGAGACCGACACCCACCTCGCTACAACCTCCTTTCAGGTAGTTGTAGAGAGCGATGAGGTCTCCCCTCAGCCTCCTTTTCTCCAGGCTAAACAATCCCAGTTCCCTCAGCTGCTCCTCAGAAGGCTTGTTCTCCAGATCCTTCACCAGCTTTGTTGCCCTTCTCTGGACACGCTCCAGCACCTCAACGTCCTTCTTGTAGTGAGGGGCCCAAAACTGAACGCAGTGTTCGAGGTGCGGCCTCACCAGGGCCAAGTACAGGGGCACGATCACTTCCCTAGTCCTGCTGGCCACACTATTTCTGATACAGGCCAGGATGCCATTGGCCTTCTTGGCCACCTGGGCACACTGCCGGCTCATGTTCAGCCGGCTGGCAAACAGCACCCCCAGGTCCTTTTCCGTTGGGCAGCTTTCCAGCCACTCTTCCCCAAGCCTGTAGTGCTGCATGGGGTTGTTGTGGCCGAAGTGCAGGACCCGGCACTTGGCCTTGTTGAATCTCATACAGTTGGCCTTGGCCCATCAATCCAGCCTCTCCAGGTCCCTCTGTAGAGCCTTCCTACCCTTGAGCAGATCAACACTCCCGCCCAACTTGGTGTTGTCTGCAAACTTACTGAGGGTGAACCCACCATGATACATGGTGTCAACCATCATTATTACGCTACATGGAAAGAGAGGAGCAGAAGAGAAGTACAGCTGTCCCCAGGACATCTTATGCTTTCCCTGCTCCTCTACTTGACTGTGAGATGAACTACTGTCCTTGAAGTAATTTAGTTGCTAGCGATCCCATCCAAAGACTGCTCCATTGTGCCATTTGAAAATGAGCCTACTCCTTAGCTTCTCACTTAGGTCTTCTGCTAAAAGTAGAGAAATGCATGATGCACTGTAAACACCCATAACATCTTAACCCACAGCTCTAGATGGAGTATGTTTATCTTTGTGATCAAAATACTCTTTGATTAAAATAACTGATTATTTCAAAAAGTCAGTAATGAAATCTAGGTAACCACAACAGAAGTAACTTTCTCAGTTCATTACATATCATAGCAGATTCTCACATTACAGTAACTTTGCATTTATAACTAGATATAACAGATAAAGAATTCACTGTTCTTGTGCATTTAAACCCTTGTACAAAACAGGCAAAGAGCAGGCCAGTCAGCTTCAAGACACATTATAGCTATTCAGTTTCATAGCTGGCTCAGTGTGTAATAAAATACACTGACTAAATCACAGAGGTTTTAAGAAATGTGTAACATATTATATAATTTAGAGGACATATTATATAATTTAGATGAATTATTTTTACTTCTTTTTGGTTTTACCATGCACAAAGCAGTCTCAATTGAAAACAGTTTCTGTGCTCTATTGCAGCGTTAAATAATAAATGCAGCTACATGAAAAATGAAAGTGATGAAATAAAGGCACCAGACTTACCAGAATGCATAGAAAGTAAATGCTAATGAATGAAGCCTTTTGAAAACAGAAAGTCAGGTGCATACATCAAAGCCGGTTAGCATGTATTTAGCCTATAATCTAGTCAGACATTGACTTTGCCAGAGTTACAAAGGTTATTATATTTTTATATACATATATATGTATGTATGTTACTCTTAAATTGATATACATTTTACAGGAGCCACATTTTATTAAGCAAGAAATTATGCATTGTGAAAGTAATTTTTTTAACTTTTGTATTCTTACATTTAAATGTAACAGTGGCAAAGCCAGGAGAATTCTACTTGTCTCTTTTTCTTACATTCCTCCTATAATGTTGTAAGATGCTTATTAAGCACAGGACCACATTCCACTCTTGCCATTACCTCCCTGGAAACCTGGAGTATTCCAAGGTTGACTGCTTCAAATTTGTGCTGAATCTCATCCCAACCCAGGAATATCCTGATTCAACACAACAATTTTTGGAGCAGTTCCACAAATAGAGGATGTATAATCAGCTTTTTCCTAATGGCAACAGTGACAGCAATAATATGATTACTGTGTGGCAAAAATCCTCTACATTATCATATGCTTTAATAGGCATCCTCAGAATTTGTTTTCCAACTGTCACCTATTGTTATATCCTGATGGCTAGAGAAATACAATTAGAATGGCTAACATCCTCACAGTGCATTAGAGGACATCTAATCATTGAAGTAGAAGAATCCTCCCTTGGTGTATAAACAAGCATAGGAAATCAATGTATATTGTGGCAAATGAAGTAAAATTTAAAGAGGGCTTTTTTTTTAGCACAAAAATATGACAGCCCAATTACAGCCTACCCTTCCACCAAAAGGCTCACATACAGATTTTCACTTCTTACTGACTCACTGGTGTTCTTGTTTATACTACAGTGAAACACATTTTGTAAGTCCAGCAATCAATGATTTGATTAACAGAGTGGCAAATAGTATTTTAGTGAAGATTACTCTTTGCATTTGTAAAGTTAAAAAAGAAACCTAGAGGCAAAAAAAGTATTATATCCAAAAATTACTTTTTATGTGTGGTTAAACATTAATTTGGCAAGTCTCCCAACATCACTTTCTAAAATATACTTTTCAGTTGATAACTTGAAATTCAAACTCAGACAGTTTGTTGAATTATACCCTGAGTCTAGCAAACATAAGGAAAGCTGCAGTTTCTGTTGGCATGATACAGACTCCACTTTCAAGACAAAAGTTGGTGGGAAGGCACCTGTAAGTAATTAGAAGAACTGGGACAGATATTATTTTAGAAAGTCCTTGTTTTGCAAAAGATTAAAACAAAGGAAAAAAGTGACAGTCTGTTATAATACTATATTAAAGACCACAAGTGTATCTTTTCATTTTAAAATTGAGAATTTATGCAGTAATTATTTTAAGCACAGTGAACATTTTAAGCACACTTTACTTGGTTTCACGATGAAATAATTTAAGGAACTTTCTCCTGCCTCCAGTTTGCAGAAAATAATATGGAAAGACAGAAATGGTATTAATAAATAAAATGTGGATTTTAAATATGACATTTCCTCACTTTTCTTATGCACACCTGCGCTTTCATCCATAACTAAGAGCCACGTACTGAATTTCAAAGCATTATTTCTCTGCACTGCAATAAGGTCACACTCAGACTGCCTGCTGCAAAAACCAGTCACACAAGAAGGAAACTAATAGTGAGTTTTCTGTACCACTTGGAAATGTTCTCTACCTCTACAGATATTTAAAAAACATATGAAGCATCTGCTGTTAAAATCAGAGTTAAAACATCATTCTGTTTTAACTTGCAATTGCTCCTTTACAGTGATGAACAAGAGAATGTAATTTATTAGGCTATTTATTTATTTATTATTTGGAAATATACACCACATATCTGGATGAAATGCCAGCCAAAATAAGTGAACCTATGTATATAGACAGAAAAGCACATATTTTGATGGCTTAAGTACTATTTTCACTTTCAATAACTGCAATTTGAGCATGTAGTATACTGTTAGATATTAAACGTATTTCCAAAGTAGGACTTTGGGTACAGGAAGAAAAAAAAAAAAAAATAGAAGAGTCTCAATTCTTCTGCTAGGAAGGTTAGTGGTAACTAGAGTTCTGCCTTAGGAAACGGTAGAAAGCTCTGGAGTGACAGAGAGGACTGGGAATTTCAGCTGAGATGAAAGCAAGAGAATTCAAGGGTAACTAGAGCTTGAATTTACCACAAGCACTATTCATCCAGATACCTGCCATCTTTATCAGAAGGCCGAGACGTGCATTTGGTGTTGGGCAGAGGCCAGGAAGACCCTTGTCTATTTTCTGCTGCTTGAAATATGCCAGCCCTCCCTCTAGAGCTGCTGCACAGCAGTGATCAGCTGTTATTATGGGAGGCAAGTAGACTATGGTATCTGCTAAACAAAGTTAAAATACCTACCTTTCCAAAAAAGGATGGCAGCAGCCTTCCACTCTCTCTTGAGCTGGATCGGGAGGCAGCTTTACCCACACTCAGTTCCTCTTCACACCTGGCTACCTTCTTTTTCAGTCTCTCTCTTCTTTGCTGGTCAGCAACTTAGGAAAGAGACAAAGTTTGTCAGACACAAACTGAAATATTATTCTTTTCTTCTCCTAAGCGATTTGAAAACGTCATAGGGGTTTCCAATTGCTCAGCAAAGTCAGACTATTGAGATACATTCCACTTCCAACACACAGCAATTATAAAAAATTACCTCTATTCTTAGAAGAAAAATATTAAGAGTAAGCCGGTAGCCAAAGCTGTATCTTAGCTGAAGCTGTACCTTAGCTTCCCTGAAGTATTCTCATCTCACAACTAATCCACCACTATGCAGGAATTCCAAGATCAGTACTGCTAACAGAGCACTCTGCTCAAAAACTCACAAGTTTGCTCTCAATTTTTTACAGATAGAACTCCTTTGACTGTACGCTCATCCAGTATTTCAGGAAAAAAACACATTTACTGTTAGTAAATTTGACATGTAAAAAATCCATGCTCACACCATGGAAAAATAGCGAATAGTCTCCCAAGTACAGAAATCCATGGCAAAACAAGGATGTTCACGTCAAGAACGAAAAAAGAAGGCAAACACTGAAAGGCCCACTGTCAGATCAGGAGGGGAAGTTGTTATCAGTCTACATTGGTCTGCAGTCCAAGACCTCGTTCACAGTGTCCATGCAGCACAGAAGATGAGTTAGGTATCTATGCCATCAGATAAAGAGAGGAACCCAAAAGATGGGAAAGTTTTCTGTGTTCGAGTTTGCTGTCAGTCACCTACATCTGATACCTTACATGATACAGTCCAAAGTTTTTGTGTATTGTGAGCACCCAGGTGCCACAGATGAAGTTCACAAAGTTGAAAAATCCAAATGAGGCTGATGAAAAACATTAATAATTTCATTTCCAAATGGGAAAGAAGAGGGTTTATAGAAGCAAGCACACTTTTGAAGTCTGTATACACAATGAAACCTGGTTTAACTCTTGACTGCATTTCTCATTCACTTAACACAGATGCAAGTGTATGAATGGTTTGTTTGACAGACAGAAAGGCCTTTGTGGATTTCGTCTTCAGTTTCATAATGTATTTATATCATACTCCAGTAGACCCCAATCTTCACACACACTACTATACTTAACGCACGGAATGGATTCGTGGATTGGTATGGTACATTCTTCTAGACAGCTGAGAACTACAGCAATCTGAGGACATTTAATCAACCTTTGAAATACATTAATCTGTGTACGTTAACGCTACAGACATGTTAATCTCTAGCAATTATTTAACTATGTGTATTCACTTTATTAAACCTTTTAGTCCCCTTTTAAACTAGAAATGATTCTTTCAGATGTAAAATCCTTGTTCTCATTCCTCAGGGAAATCCCTCTTTCGCCTTCTTTCAGTTCTTACAATTGATATGTAAAATACATAGTAATTTCTTTTATGGCTGCTGATTTTTTCAGCATATTCCATTAGAGTACTTACAATATGAAGTTGCTTTTATTACTGGAAAAACATTAGCTGAAGTTAAGATATGCTAAATTCTACAACTCTGAATTAAAAATATGCCTTGTAACAGAAGGAAAAAATATACTGTACCATTAAATAATTAAAACTCAGTATTTTTCTTCCTACACTAAATTATTCTCATGTGGCTACTCTAAATTACTATTATTTCTAAATGTGTTTGTCTTAAAAGTTATAGACAAGCACTCAAAAATTAGCTACGGGTCAGAAGTTTTATATGTTTGAGATTAATTACTCACGTTGGGCCAACAGAGTGTGTCTGTGTGTGCACATACATGGAAGCTGTAAAAACTCCAGTCTTGCCTACTGCTCACGTAAAATGGTGATGGCCGAAATGAGTGTGGAATAAATATCTAAGGAAACAATGAATGAACGAGAGCTCTACAAAGCAAAAATGCAAATCATATGGAAGCATGGGTGTCTCATTTTGTAAGTGCAAGTAGATGCCTGAAACAGAAATTTCCTTACGTTCAAGTGCTTAGGTGGAAAGTGGGTTTGTCTAAGACAAGACAGGCTTAATCACTTTACTGCATGTTCTACCTGCATACCATGACTTAACATGAGTTTCTGGGCAAAGCGCAAAGCAGCGTGACTATTGTTTCAAAATTGAGTTCTCATGTTGTCCTTATTCTGCTCTTTACAGGATAAAGTCTGAGATTTGACATACATGGACAGACTCTGCCTTTACTGGTGGCATTCAAAGCTATAAAAGCCAACTACTACAAACCTCCAGGACTGTGTGCTACAACTCTTATCAGCCAAAGCAAGGCTTCTGCCCATGAGTAAAGAAAGAAAGAACAGTACGTATGCCAGCTAAGGCTATCTTTGGATGTCAGAATGACCCATTGGGACTACTGTCACCTGCATGGGAAATACAAGGTCTTTGCCTTGCACCCGTCATATAGTGAGCTTAGCTCAGCTAATCCATTAAGTGCGTTCCAAAAGCTATGAAGTCACTCATGCGTACTGAAAGGCAGAGTAGACATACAGAATGGCAGAAGATCCCAGCAGTGTACCCATCTTGTTGCCAAATTAGGGAATTTTCAAGCTAGATTGGCTGTAAAAGCTAGGAACTGTGTAACCAGCAAAGCAAGAGATAAAGAAATTCTTTCTGAAAAGAGTTAATGTAGGTGTAAACAGACAGCTAGATGTAAGTTAGGATAGCCCTGAGGCAGTCAGCAAGTAACACAGACAAGGCTACGGGTAGAGACACAAAAACATACATGCTGCCTACCTCCCCGTACTTCACATGTCCTCTCCCCAAGCAGGGACTGGAGAATCCAGTCTTTCCATTTGACTTTAGCCAGACACAAAATGGTATCATACAAATGGCCTGAACCTTTGAGGCACTAATTACAATATTACGACTTATGGGAGCTGAAGATACTTAAGGCTGCCATACACAACCACTTGTCGTGCAGCTGTGAATATATTAAACGCAGAAAGAATGAGACCAACATTCAGGAAGAAACATGCAATTTTAAAAGGGAGATTTATCTGTTAATTGGAAAGGTTGCTCACTGTTGAGGATATCTGCTGCTTCAAATCAATCACAAATATAGCTTCTTTAGTTTTCAGTGAGGTTAATAAACTAAATTTGACAAGAATGCCCGTGGCATACTGTCATAGACTAGCGGGAACTAAACATCAACTGCATTTGTTAACAGATACTTAATAATTTCACTGCAAGTAGCTTTTACTGTACATTGGCTCCAGAAACACATCACATTTGTAGAGTTAAATTCGGGAAAAGTTCAAGACAATAAGTATCTTGTGACAAATAAAAGAAAAAAGAAAACCACTGGTTTTTTTCCCATCTCTTTAAAAAGGGAAAACTAAATGTTTAGGAATAAAAAAAAAATACAGTCTATAGATCCAAATAACATGAGTTCCTTTTAAAGTCTTATTAGAGACTTTGAGATTAATTATATCTCATTAACTGCTGTGCTCAAAACCACCACAAAGATTTATAGTATAGTAAAGAGAAAATGTATTAGAATATAAAGTAGTGATTTTTTTTTATATCAGATAAATTCAGAGTCTGTGAAACTACATTCCATAACTTACTGCACCCACTCCATGAATCTGTTCTCTTAATTCTGTTGTCAATGAGAGGAAGCACAAGAAAGACCATGAATTTTACAAGTTAAACTGTAGCATTCTCCATAAAGAGCTACCTATAAAACGCTGATCAGTCTGTCATAGAAGTAACCCCTTTGCCTAGGCAAATACCCTTTCACAGAGTACACCACACTTCCAAAGCAGAGATCGCATCGTTGTATTTCCCTGTTAGAATCCTCCCTCTATAAGCTTGATTCTTTTTTCCTTAAGCCTAGGCTGCAGCAGTATTTCTAGACACATGCTTAGACTTATAAAACAAATGTCATAAACCTGGAAGAAACAAAATAATCATACATACCACACTCCTAAGCAGCTTGAAAGCTCTGCGCTTGTAAGGACAGTATGATTTGGAATGCCAGTGGTTGTCCTTTGCTCTGAACTTCCAAGCTCTAAATTTATCATGTCACATCACAGTACAATTAGCAGTTAACCTTCAAGTTATTTAATTTTTGATGTAAACAATAGATGGCAGACAATGAAATAGTAAGTTAGATTTAAATTGAGTTCAGCTTGCAGAACAATGTATCTCAAAAGAATTGTCCAACACTGAGCATTTCTCCATTGTGTTTTTATATCACCTATTTTTGCAGTAACACACTTCTGGTTATTATTTCCCTTATGAATTCTCTTAGATAAACAATGCAAACATCAACTTAATTTCTGCTGAGCTTGAAGTGCCTGCAGTGACCATAATTAAAGCATTCAACATATCAGTTGGTGATATTACTTCTGCAAGCAAGCTCTTCCTTCTGTAAGAATTTTTACTACCAGCTTCCTAGCTCTACACAAATCCCCAATACACCATCATTTTAGCACCTGGGGTGAGATCTCATCAAATGCAAATTGAATTTTGCCATTGGGTGTGAAGTTTGGGTTTCTCATAAGTCTGAATCTAAATTTCTTAACACAGAAATTTTAATTTTCTTAACTCTAAGAGACGATTCTGCAGTCCTTCTTCACATCCATTATCAGTAGCACTGTTTCATCAAATAAGGGAGGAATCACCACAAAAAAAGGTGACAGACGATTTATTAAGGGCTTGATACTACAGCCTTTCTTGTATCAAAGAGAAAGTAATGTTTGTATCAGGGTATGTACTTCAGAAATGTGGTACTGCTTGGCAAAGCTACTAATGGCAAAATTTGGCCATTGCTAAAGCTTGGAAATAAAGCCTAACAGTGAGACACGAATCCTTCAGAGGAATTTCGGGAGAGGCTAGAAGTACAGGATTATCCCAAATCCATCCACCTCAGATCCCCGTATGTGGTCCTCATCCGAGAGACATCTCGTAGATAGTTCTGTCAGCCATATGAAGAATACAGCAGCCTGTGCACAGCCTACTACATGGAAATTGTGAAACACTGCACCAACGCTGCAGAAAACTTCTGAGCCTGCTCAGTTAAACCTCCATTCGTGTACCCCAGAGAGAAGTCCATCTGGCTTCTAGGCGGGCTTGGAGAGTGGGTTTTGTCTCAGCGTACCACTGGGGCAGCCCCCAAGGACAATTCAGACATGTACTAAGCTAATGTTGAGAATAAGTGGAAAGTATAATTTTATTCTGGTTCTCTGGTATGCTACAGCTATTTTGTGATCCTCAGTAATAGTGGAAAATGGTATAAAAACAACCCCCCCAGCGGACAGATGGTAAACCTGGGTAAATTCAATTAAAAATCAGGGACACATTTTCAATAATAATGATGATGATTAATTACTGAAACAACTACAAAAGGAAATTATGTTTTCTCTATTTCTTGACCTTTACAGGTCAAGACTACAGGTCTTTCTTATTTCTGTGCTTTACTTACCATCTTCAGTGTGGCTGTTGAGATCCATATTAACACAACTGGATGAAATTTTTGGTCTGCTTAACTCATGATGTCAGACTAGATGATCTAATGTCTATTCGCAACTACAAACTCTGTGAAAAATGTATTTTTGATGTACTGAATACATACCTAAAATGCATTACCTTTCATAAAAAAAGAAAGAAAACCTTTCTGTAGAAGAAATTTTAAAGTAAATAACTTCTGCAAAAAGAAAGTAAAATTACTACAGTTAGAAGTACAGGTTCATAAAGGGGTTTTTTTGTTTGTTTGTGGTTTTTTTTTTTTTTTTTTATACACACACAGTGGGTTTTCCTGCTCTCCAAAAATTCAGACTTGATAAATATACCAGAACATCTGGTATATCTGGTATGACCAAAGACATACTTGAACTCTGAAAACATATATGTTAGAATTAGCTGAGTTTTTGACCTTTAAAGAACTTATATTAGCTGCTTCTAACTTTCATTTTCAGAAATGCGTATGTAAGGACAAGACTCAGAGAAGTTAAGAATCAAAGATGAGGAGATTTTGTGAAAGCTTCCTGTAAAACAGCAGCAACAACAAAATAGGTAAAACAGTTTTTCATAGATTTCTGCTTTTCATGGCATAAAAGATGGACATATAATGTAAAATATGTGATCACATGAAAAATTAAAATTTAAGTACAGAATTATATAAGAATATCTATTTCTTGACATTTCTACTTGAACCTAACCCCCCCCAAAGTAGAAAAACAACATTACTAATCAGTCTCAATTGTTGTCTCTCCCCATCTCTCAATCCCAGCCCCCCCCAAGTATTCAAGTTCCACCAGGCTAAAACAGATTTTTGGTGGGTAACTTCTCAGAATACTTTTTTTGTTTTCTTCTTATTCTCCCCCCAGCCCCGGTATCAGAGAGACCTGCATTCCCAAGCACACTAATCACTGGGTTCAGGCTGTACTATCAATATGCCCTGTGGAAAAACCTCTAAACATATGGGTTGAAAAGTTAGTACTGTTAGAAACCAGGCATGTGTAGCAGCAGCTGTCTTACTTGGCATAGCTTTTGTCAAGTTTTCTGGCACAAATTCCACAACCACAGACTTCTAATGGCCACTGGTATCAATCAACATGCTTGGACTAATACTGAACATAGAAGTTTCACATTTCAAGAAGTTTCACATTTTAACAACTATTTTAAGTCAATAAGGCTGATCTAATACACAAGAACATGCTCACTCCTAGCCCAGTGGCATGGCAGCTTGCCTACTTTGCTGCCAGCTAAGATACCAGGAAAAGAACAGTGGAAACTAAATCCACTTTAAGGACAGAACACATTCAGTTGGCCAGGGAGAATGCCAACTACAGTATCATGTTTAATTCTTAAACACTAATGATTGATTCGTGGCAAAAACCCCAAAGGGAAATACTCACTTGCTATTTTAGCAGTACATGAAGCACATTTTCAGGGGATGTTTTTTTAACACTATCTGCAGGAATTCTGTTTTGTAACTCTATGCTATTAATAAATCTTAGCATTTCAAACTGAAAATTTACCCCCCTTCCCAAATCTCTTTTGAAATAGAGGGGGAATGGAAACCTTATTTGGGATGCAATAAGTAATAAGACAAGGAACACAAAAAGAAAAAAGTTATAATATGCTTCAGTTGAGGCAATAACAGGCACAGAACTACTGGAAGAATAAAGCTGTAAACCCCTCGACTATAGAGATTCCCCTGATATTTAGTCATATTGATGTTGCAACTGTGCCTGGACAAATTGTGTCCCCCATGTCCAGCAAGAAAAAAGAAATTGGTTTGAAAATATTCTAAAAATCCTTTTCCCTTACTTTCTTCATTAGCACATTTTCAGTACTCTTACTGCCTGAGCTATTGGCTGTCATATCCACATAATCTGTTTCATAAAAGTCAGAGGAAGAAGAACTATTCTCTGGTGGATTGCCAGAGACACTACAAATGATACCTTGCACTAAGCTTAACACCTGAACACGTAACATTTGGTTGCGCTATTATTACAGTACAGAAATCTGTAGTTCTTGATGAACAATGCATAGAACAGTAGGAAAAAAACCCAACCACTCTAAGTTTAGGTATGAAATAAATTGAAATAATTTTCAATTTCACTCTAAACATCTAGAGTTTATAAGAATAGTGCAGATACTGGACAAGGGATGTCTGAGTAGTCTTAACCTTAAATACCTTGAAGGCAGTGACACCAATAATGAAGAATTTGAAAGTAGATGTGCCCCATGGAATTATCCCTTTGCTAACTCTGCACAAATTTCAGCCTGTGTCTCAGAGTTTCTTATCTGTTTATAAAGTGATCTCAGTCATCTGACAAAACATATGAAGAAAGCAGGTCAGAAAAAAAATATCAGTTACATGCACACATTGTTTATAGATATTAATCCTCAAAGATTTTTATTAAGAAAGGATAATCTTAAGTATCTGATACAAACGCATACATGAAAATCCTGAACCTATTGTAGTTGAGACACTTTTGCCATTGACCATCACGAAACCACAATTTCAATTATGGCATCTAAACCCCTTATATTCCACCATCCAAAATTTGCCTTTTAAAACCGGAATTACCAGGACAAATGCTTTCAAGTAAATTCAGTTCTAATCCTCACATCTGGAAAAAATCTTTTAGCTACGTAGGTATTGCAACCTTGGAACAGGTTACTCAGGTTGCAGAATCTCCATCCCTGGAGGCTTCCAAGACTTGGCTGACTGATCTAGTGTTGGCAGAAGTCCTATCTTGAGCAGGACGCTCAAGGAGGACTAATGACCTCCGAAGGTCCCTTACAACCAACATTTCTGTGATTCCATGAAGGCAGGTACATGACAGAAGTTGAGCTTCCAAAACATTAGGAGAAATGACAATGCATACAGACTGAGCTGTTGAAGAGAAATCACTGGACGGGAAATCTATGAACCAGTGTCTCTCATCTCTATCGGGTAGAAAGACCCTCTTCAGAAATGGTAAACAGAAGCAGCAAGCAAGCTATATAACTTCTAGCTTTGTGTCTGGGGGAAGTGCTGAACTCCAGTGAAATCAGACGTTGAGACATTTCTCTTGCTCTTGCAGGAAAAAAAATGGGAATCTTCTACTGCAAGAAAACTAAGTGTTTGTAGCATTTTATGCAGACAATTTAAGATGAAAATGTAATTGGGAACATTTTTCAGCATTGCAAAGTAAAACACTACGTTGAGGAATATTCTAATAAAAAGATACTGTTTACATAAGTTTGCTTTATTACTTTGCTTTCTATCTTTCGCTCGGCACTCTCATTTTTATTAGAGAACATGAAGCACCTCACAAAATAAAACCTGAAATCTGGGGCAGAGACATAATACTGTCTTGAGAAGCCACTTTTAGGGAAAAAAATACAACATTATTTATTGCTTTGTTAAACAGATTTTTAAAAATGGCAAATTCATTGTCACTTTATAATTGCACAATTCCTCTCAGTGCAGAACATCAAGCAATCAAACTATATTTTAGAACTTAGCTAAATCTAAGGATAAAAAGCTCTAACCACACTGGATACTCAGTTCTGGGAGACCGAGAAGTACGTCCAACATTTCTTCCAAATGAATCCTGTGCTACTGACTAGGATCCTGGTCCTTGAACTATGACGCTCAGCTTCACCTTATGAGCTAGCTCTATTTTGGGAATATAATAAATTTCAACTAAGTAACAATGAGCACTCCCAAGTCTTAGGCTAGAATAACAGTAGGTAAATTAAAGAATTTTTTTTGTAATCAAAGGCTTTATTTTTTTTTCCTTAGCTTCAAGTTTTTTACCTTTGTGAACAGGAAGCATCTTCTAGGGCTGTGTTGGTTGTATGCACATTCCAATAAGATAAAACACAGCAGCAGCTTTTTCCAGCCCAGTTTGAAAATACATGAAAGAGCAATTTAGCGAGGATTTAGTGTACCAATTTTACCAAACAGATGGGTAAGAACAAAAGCAGCAACAAAGGTGAAATGTTTCCGTCACACCCTGTATAGGAGATTAATGCTCTGTCTGTGACCAGGACAGTGTTACATAGTCAGACACTGGTCTGAGTAAGATGAACTGAAAGAGAAACATATTGCACAAAGCCTTGCTATCTGAAATGGAAATTTCCTCACTACAGAGCACACCTGCTAGTGTCATGACAATTATCTGTTAAGGTTAAGGCACTGTCACTGTCTCCCAAAATGAACTCATTATTCAGGGAAACTCATTCTGGCTTGAAACACACAAGCTATCAGCTCAGAAGCATTTTATCTGTAAAGACAGCAGACTCTAAAATAAATGGGCATTTGTTGGTGTTGAGAAAGACCCAAGACCTGAAAAGGTATGGAAGAATAATTGTTAATTAGGGAATCTAAGAAAGATTCTAGCAGATGCAGAAAGAAAAGCTACATGAGAGTTTTATTACACAAACACGTAGGTGTAAATCTTCTTCTTACACCAACCCTGTATTTTCATGCTTGTTTCAAAGCAAATCTTGGTAGAGCTGGGGCATGAGAAGGAAGACTTTTTTCAGATGACTCTGCAGAACAGGTGATCTGAAATTCCTACTGCAATCTGCAGACTCTAGATATCACTGCCATACTATTGCTGCTTGTGCTGCACCTTTTGAAAGCAGGAAAAGGCAAGCCCACATACAGCATCTTTAACCCTGGTGCAGCTTGTTGCTTAATTCAGTCTCAACCCATTATGCAGAAGTACTGAAAAAACTTCTAATGAAACTGAGTCTTTCTGCCAAAAGGATGGCTGATTTCCTGCATCAGCTCTAGTTACTCTGATCATTTTACAAGGCAGTATCACTCTGGTTTGACTGGATTTGAGACTAACCACAAAGTATTCTGTCCTCAGAAGATTTATCTTTCCATCCTAAAAGAATACTTTAATTTTTTCTAGTACCTCAGCAGTTGTAACTAAATATTGAATTAGAGAAAAAAAGAACTTTCTCTAATTGCATTAGTGAAAAAGACAGATAACAGAAATACACGTTTGTTATTTTAATAAACAGTTGCTATTTATCCCCTTTGACTAATACACTTCATTTAGTATTCCAGAAATCAATGATTTGAAAGCTAACACTATGAAGTAAGGCTACAGTACTGATATCTTTAAACAGCGTTAAGAAATGAGACAACTCCCAGAAAAAGTAACTGCAGTTTAATCCAGACTGTGGGGCTGCGTGCTTGTAACTGGCTCTGTTTTCTGCGAAATGGAATGAAAAGTTTCAGGCCCAGTCCCCAGGTGCCCACATTCCCAAAATTCCTCTTGACCTTGCACTAGTAAGCTCTCTTCTTGAAAGTTCAAGCTCACATCATATCAGAAGAAAGGAGAGAGAAAATGCTGAAATTCTCCTGACGTGCTCCATTAACTGTGTGGATGAAAAGAATCCTAAGCAAAATTGTGATCCTAAGCACAACTAATCACTAACAGACTAGGTCGATCTTACTAGCATTACATTCCCTGCAGATTCTTACAAATAGCTGGAGCAGTATGCGAAAAGCTGAAGAAACAAGCAGGTACATGAACGCTTTATTAAGGGTTATATTCTATCGTTACTCTTCTATTCCTCTGGCTCTTTTGTTTTGTTAAGTTAGTTTTACAGACGCTTTTGCAGAATTAACATATCACAGATACTTACGTTTGATGCTGGTCAACCTACTTTTGGGCACAGAACAGTCTACAGCTGCTGAAAATAAGAAAAAAAATAAATGTGAGTGATTCAATATCTACTTAGTATTTGTGGTGGCTAGAAAAATGTAGCAATAAAACAACACAGAACAAAGACTAATTTAATTAGAACACAGCAATTTTTCTCTATCTTAAAATATGCTAGTTACTGTGTATTTAAAGCATTAGATTGATATTAATACAGTCAGAGAATTTTTGAGATAAAGATGTTAAAGTAAAATATATATTTGAAGGAAGAATCATCATTTAAATGAAGATTCCTTACAAAAGGTTTCTATAGACTTTGTGCTGATGGCATTTCACTGCACAACTGAGGATACCGAGTATGTTACATGATAGAGAGATGACAGCATATTTGTGAGCATGGACTCTGGCAGAATCTGAAGCCCCAGTGTACCTCTCTTTAAAGCAGACATTAAGAAAAGGAGGGATGATGAAGAGAATCAGCAGAACCAACTCCAAAATCCTATTTCTGAAAATACCTAGAAAAACAGTGTACAATGTTTTCGGAAGCATTCAAAAAACATTTCTCTTGCAACTCATATCCTGCAAACTTTTATGCATTTAATTTAAATACTCAGGACATCCTGCCAAGCCCTAGCATTAATATCTTTAGGACTGAGATCCCCAAGACAAGTTTATGCTATGAAGAATGAAAATAGGCTGTAAACTGTAAACAACATTAACAACTATCTACAGACTTTTCTTAGCTCTGTGCATGATATTAACTTTTTAAACACAGTACTTCATACTCCTTATATAGCCTTAAAAAATAACTTTGGCTGTAATACAGTTTGTTTTCAATTATAGCACGGACAACGGGGTATTGTCAGCTCATAGTGGAGTAAACACACATTTCTAAATCTGAAAGATTTTTGATCAGGATCTCACCATAATTAAGAAACATACAAACATGTATGAGTTCAATAAGCTTTTAAGTTCCAGATTTCATAATATTTGTCTTTTGATAAATATAAGTACCTTCTAAGATTAAAATATGTGAAAAAAATCATATACATATTTAGTGCTCAATAATACAGATTACTAACAGGATTTTCTCATTTGCAAACACATGGGGCAATTTTCAAAGTCCTTAAAACTACCTAGTGCCATTGACTGAAAGATGAACAGAAGATAATGAACATTTTTAAATAAAAGAAAAAAAAGAAAAAAAGACAAGACATAGTGGTCTGAGTTTAACTGAAGATGTTCTGCACTCATTCCTAAAATAAATTCTGTATGCTTGCTATTGTGACTATCTCTGTAATTTTAAGTTCAGCATATTATTTCATAATTCATTATTTCATCAAAAGCAGAATGAAGAGAATACAGCACAAAGTACCCTAAAATTAAAGTAGTATCTTTGGTAGCACTTAAGGAAAATGTTTTCATCCAAAACTTCCCATTCCAATAATACAAAAGTAGTATTAAGTAGCGGCCATATCTCCTTGCTGACATCAGTCTGAGTACGAAACAGGAAGAAAACTACAATTCCTACAGTCCAATTCATTCCCTCTTGATATGAGCCTATTCTGAAAGAATGAGCTAAATCTGGGGGTAAAAAGTTCATTCACATATGGACATTTTTCCTTTTGGCTGAAAGGATTTTGTTATAATGAAACACCATGTGATCTCTGATCAGGTACTGGTTAGTTAGACTTCGGGAGGAGTCAATGCAGAAAGCTGTAAGATTAAAATATATTTAAACATTATAAAGGCAGGCAGAAGAATACTAAAATTTTGAACAGTTATTAACTGCAACTCAAAGCCACCAGCTTTAAATTACTGTGTGCTTAACTTCTTTGCTCAATGGCAGTAATTTTTCTTTAGCAGCTACTATCACATGAAATCAGCCTGTCTCCTTTGTTTTTTTTTTTCCCCACTGAGCCATTAACTCAATAAATAGCTACATAAGTACTTGGCTGAAGTTGAACTATGAAAACATCAGCATGGAAACTTCCTGTTTCTCCATTCCATGCTCTTTTGAAAAAAGTGTCTGAGGTGGCAGTATGGCACAGAAGCGTATATTAGCTCATGTAAACTACTGACTGTAAAGGAATATGTTTAACCTCAAGGGTTCTTTAAAGCAGTAACCATATCTATACTCCAGTTAATATAGATGTGATATCTATATATATATTTGGATATCTTGCTGTTTCTAGCTAGCAGTAGTGTCAAGGCAAAACTCTCTCCTCAAAAGTATTTTCAGTAATGCATACTAAATGTAAGTACTATTAAACTTCACCAATTGAGCTCAATGCAAAGGTTTTAATTATAAAAACTTTTTAATCATAAAATAAATGAATTCACATAAAAGGAACCATGTCAACCTTCTGATGAAAGCACATGTTACTTACCATTACTCTTAGTACTCAAGTGTCCTTTAAACGGACTTGCTGGACCACATCTGGGAATGCCAACAGCTGGGTATTCACTCACTTTATTAAAGTGTCAAACAAAACAAAACAAATGTTAGAAAAAAGAAAACACGTATTTTGACAGACAAGATAAAGCAGAAAATCTTTCCCCAAAGAACTCACGAATGACTGTAGCGACCTTTTTCATAAAGGAAAAAAATCATTTTTAAATGTTATACTATTACTGAAGTACAACAGTGTAGTTAAGTAACTTAATCTAAACACCAGGATAAGATGGTAGTACTTTCACTGGTTCAGGGAGCTAAACAGTGGAAGAAACCATTAGATCAGTCTGAACTTTACATTGGTCATTAAACTGCACAGAGATATGGCCACAGTTTTGTACCTATGCTAACCTCCCATTTGTTTTAAAGTTTTATTGATCGAATTTTATCATGACATCAAATGACTAATGTGAAAAATACTCTGTACGTAGACAATGATTGTGGTTAGTAGTATACTAAAATGCAAGTTTAATAGATTGAAGGAATTATGCTTGTGTGAAAATCATCCTGTCAATGAGAACACACTATTTCAAAAATCTATTGTTAATGCAAGAGGAATTTGGTTTGCCATTCAATCTTCCGGCAGTTTGATAGACCGGGAACTCTACAGACAAGTGTAGATGCTGACAAAACTTAATCAACCAGTTGTTCCAAAAAATGAAGGAATGTGAATTAAAAGCTCTACATCTCCTCCTTGAAAACAAATACTGTACTGTCAGGCTCACAACCACTGTCTCTTACACAACCTACAATTTAAAAATCTGCACCTGAATTAAGAATCTGCACCATTTTTAGAGCAAGTTTTAACAGGAGGTATCCTATTACTACAAATACTAGTGTATACAAAGCATTCCTTTAAGGTTTCCAAGACCCTGCTTAAAATGTAAAGCAAAACAAACAAGATTTCTTTAGCAGAGTAAATATACCATGCTTACTTAACATCAATTATAAAACCGTGCAGCCAATTTCTACAAATTTATTATTGCTATCAAGGTCCATACGGTCCTCCCATTCCCATCCTACTTCTCATCTGTCAATTCAAGAGTCTGCAACTGCCACGTAAGCGTCTCCTAGCAATTGGAGGCACTACAGCTCTGGGGCAGTAACTCTACTGCTCTACACTTACTGGCTGCCTCCAGCTTTCCACCCTTCACCGAAAGCAGCAGCAAGCTGGACCTACGCAAGATGAGTGGGAATCTCTTCTCAGTGGCCTTCAGCCGGGTCGACAAAGGCAGACATAATTACAAACTGACTGGGGGGTGCAAGAAGCCATGCCACACATGTTAAAAGCCCCTTAATTCTACCTCTCATGGCTTCTTACCTCCTGCATGCCCAGCACCTGGCTTTCCACGTTTTTTCTTTGTTTTTTTTTTTTTATTTCCCACTGTCATATAATGACTGTTAGAGTACTATTGCAATTACATACGTAACTACCACATTCTGTAGCTCTACTTTAAGTGCAACAGCATGTTGCACAAGATGGTTAACACAGTGTCTGACTATTAATTAGTAGAGATTGCAGCAAAACAAATCATTCCTTTAATAATGTTTTAATATCATTTCCCCAAAGGCCTTATGAAAAGACCTTATAAATTTCAAGTGACTAGGATTAGTTGGGGAAGCAACAAAATGTGTCTTGAGAAAATAAATAAAATGAAAATCATTAGCATATGTGGAAATTTGCAGAGTACTTTCTTGGGACCCTGTTGTGAAATTACACTAAATCTGGATCAATAAACTCAATCCCCACTCTTACGAAGCCCAACAAATATCAAGGCAATTTTGAATTAGCGTGGTGATTTCACACTTAGAAAAGCCAGCCTTCATACAGCATGGGCCTCTGCGGCTTTACAGTATTAGAGGCGGTGTCTGCAATAATAGTGCTCCCACTACTCTTTGCTGTGAAGTTTCCAGACCAGCAGAAGGAAAGGAACAAGAAAGAAAAAAAAAAAAAAAAAAAAAGAAAAATGCTACTGTAGATTTTTTCAACCCTGTCCTGCAATTGTTATATCTTTATACTGTTTTCTTTAAAGCCAAAGGACAACATTCCTGCTCATCTGTATCAATTTCAAATGGCTCATTTTAAATTCCCCTCATGGTACAATTCTTCCTAATCTCTATTGTGATTTAAACATACATAGGGACAGACAACACTAAATTATTTTAAAAATATTAAAATTCCAAACATACAGAAACAATTTATTAGATTTAGAATGACTGTCTCCGCAATGGTTTCAAACCTTTGTCAGTAACAGCCTTCTTTTTTGTTTAAGTATATTTCTCTACCATACACTATTACATATGAGTAGTATTCAGTGTCTAGCTGGATACCCACCCTGAAACTCATGGCTTCCTGAAGCTACAATGCTCACATGTTTAAAAAATGCAAGTCTTTGGGAGGACTTGAATTTTAGATTATAATATTTTAGTAGATAAAAGTTTGTCCCAATGATTAAAAAAAAAGTATACACCAGAAATCTAGATTATAGCAGACACCTGAGAATCAGAAGGGTTTCATTCACAGTTGCTCAAAATAACCTAAATATTCTGTATTTTAGATCTAAGTTATAATTCTAGAAGCAGACACATACTGTTAGATAAACACTTACAAGACCACCTCTTACTCATTTTTATGTGACAGAATCATAGAGAGGTAAGCATGAGCATCTCAAAAACGCAGAGACATTGTTATAACTACAGTTGATTCTCTTCAGGTAAGCTAGATGCCTTTGCCCTGAGTTAAAGATGATCAGAGACGCTCAGAAACCTGTTGCTTTTACTGTCTTCAGCTGGAGATGCATCTGTTCAGCACTACAGGAAAACCAGACTATTTTGAAATGTTCACTTGCTTTGCATCACCAGCAGATGGCACACGCATAAACTCTAACGAAAGAACTACTGTGTCCTTTACAATTAATCTGTATCAGGCTTGGGGGGGGGGGAAGTCAGCCCCCCTCCCATATCCTGCATCACTATTTCATAGGTGAGAAGAACTGTCAGAAAGGGTCAGGAGGGAGAAATATTTTACAGTTTCCTCTGCCTATTTTGATTATGGACACGTGGACAGCGCAGAGATCACCCCCGATCCACGCAGAAACCCCCAATTTGCAGAAGTCCCAAAGGCACTGGAAACACAACACCATTTGTCAGGAGGCCACGGTCTTTGCGCAGGCGCTCACATCCCCTGTGCTATCTCCCCAGACCTCAGTTCCTCCTGCATGCCGTAACTCCTGTGTCACTGAGGAAAGGTTTCAGGTCCCCGATCCAACCAAATGGATTTCCAACCCAACTCCTGCTAATTGCAGGGTAACAACAATACTTAGTCTTTTCACAGGTATCTCTGAACCCCCCTAGGAAATACCTAGGCTGTTACAATATTGAACCCTTTTCCGGGAAGTGGAGGACCTTGAATAAAAGTCTTCCTGACTGCTCAGATTTTAGGATACCCTTGAAATGTCAGGGTTGCAGCCCCACTAGCACCTGGACCTGTTGAAAGCTTTCATGATGTTAACAAATGACATTTTCTTGCCTTTTAGAACATTTCCTTGCTGGGCAAAAGTTTATGCTGAACAACTTTTTTTTAATATCTAGTTGGATTCTGGGGGCTCTATCCTGGCAAATCGTATATTTTATTATAGCTTCAATTAAAAAATAGAACAGTCTTTAACTTAAAAATGTTTCCATAAACAGCAGAACTTGTGATGAAGGCTTCCTATGGTCCTGCCATGCTATTCCATGCTGCTTGCTGCTACATCTCTGAGTCGTGCCAAATAAAGGGACAGATATTTTTGTAACCTGTTCATCAGTGAGAGCACTTGAGGCTTGCTCTCTGTGAACCACCTGTTTTCACAAAACATGTAGAAAATTTATCACAGAAAAAGGGTCAAAGACACTAATTTGGCTGAAATAATGCTTAGCACTATTGAAAACAGAAGAGGCCAAGAACAATAACGAGTAAACCTTTGTTTTCTGAGGATCCCAGGCTGTTTCACACAGACATTCCATCAAATGTATCGTTTCTACACTGAATTCAACTTCTAATACCCTCCCTGTATCTTCAGTCTGAAACTCAAAACTGCTTTTCATAGTGTCAAATATTTACAATGAAGACGTATGTTGCTAATGTCAGAGGAGAAACTGGAGGATAGCTGATGTATTTTACCGTTTCTACAAAACAACTGAAGTGAGGTAAAATGTTAATGTTCAAATGTTTCACAAGTATAATTTCAGGTTGTCTACTGACTTCAACAGGTATTTGTTTAGATTCAGTCTCTATTTTCAAAGTTATTTGCACAATAGCAGAAACTAAAACTTATATTGAAGGCTTAGATATGTGAAGAGAATTTTAAAGGAGAAGGGGATTTTCAGCAAATTAGATAGTAACCAAATATAAACCCGACAAAAGGACGACAACTACAAAGCATAGTAATTAGAGCACCTGGATAACTATGGGAGTGACGGCAGTTGTACTGGTTTAGGACTGTGAGCAGAGTGAAAGTAGTACGCATTTTGGCTACTTCGCCTCTTTTTTTCAAAAGCCATGCATGCGAGCAAGAATTTTTTCAGTGAAAAATTCTCTACTGATTTTGATGGTTCTTAAATAATAAATTATTTGGGAATAGGAGCACTTGTCTGAACTGGACTTAGCAGAACTGATTCCAGTACTTGCAGTACTATAGCAGCTTTTGCAATAATTAAGTTTCCTGACTTTGGCTACTTCGCCTCTTTTTTTCAAAAGCCATGCATGCGAGCAAGAATTTTTTCAGTGAAAAATTCTCTACTGATTTTGATGGTTCTTAAATAATAAATTATTTGGGAATAGGAGCACTTGTCTGAACTGGACTTAGCAGAACTGATTCCAGTACTTGCAGTACTATAGCAGCTTTTGCAATAATTAAGTTTCCTGACTAAAATGCACACTTTTTACTTCTCTACAATAAAACACTTCCAGTCACAAATTTAAGGTCTATGTAAATATATTTTCAGAACTGGACTGGAAACTCCTCAAGATAATTTCATTTCATTTAAGAAATTGTTTTCTGAGATTTAAACCTCAGAAACTGAGATGTATAATGGACTCCTATCTTTGATATACTATACATATAAACTATGTGATCTAAACACACATTTCCTCATAGATGTAAGTGGACTATCCACAGTGAATATAAAAATCAGGATTCTCATGCTGTGTGTTCTCCTAAAGTACAGAGAGCAAACAAATTAAATATTTCTAAAAATTAATTGGATCTTTTAGTTCCTTATTAATGCTTCTATTTGCTTGTTGTAGGCTTTCCCTGCAAGTGTGTGCCACTACACAACAAAGAAGAGAAAAAATTTAAAAACCCCTTTTTCTATAATTCCTTCCAGCTGGTATCTAAGGTAAGTAGTAATTATATTATTCCAAAGAGATTTTTAGGATATTGTGTTTAAATTATCTTTTAATTTTCATTTAAAATGCATCCTATCTTTATTTCTAATTTTATAGTCTTAAAAATGATGGAAATTGGTGGTTTCTATTTGTTACTTTGTTTCCTAGTTGTTAGTAGATATGCAGAATTTATGGAAATTATTTTTCTACAAAGCCATTTCAGATTTGGAACGTGAATATGTACTGGAAAGAAGCCCAGTCTTTCATTATAACGTTCTCATAGGATGGATTTTAAACACAAGTGTTAGACTTGCTATTTTTACAACAAACCTGCACTTCAGACATTGCAAATCAAAAGTACTGAAAAAAAAAAAAAAAATCATTCAGGTTACCCTTACCCACCAAGACTTGTTATTTAAAAGATAATCCGTAAAAAAATGCAGAGACCTTAGGTGGCATATTGGATATAGGCAACTAAATCCAGCACCATAAGCCACAAAACCTCCACTTCACTGTGTAGAGATGTATGAACACTGTATTCTCCTAAGAGCAGCTCCTAGACCTTAGCTTGGGGCCAAACAACCCTCAGCCCCAGGTGGATGAAGGCCTCAGGTCTCGCCAGCAGTCCCAGAGGAATGTGCTCATCACTCAGTTGGCATATTGGATATAGGCAACTAAATCCAGCACCATAAGCCACAAAACCTCCACTTCACTGTGTAGAGATGTATGAACACTGTATTCTCCTAAGAGCAGCTCCTAGACCTTAGCTTGGGGCCAAACAACCCTCAGCCCCAGGTGGATGAAGGCCTCAGGTCTCGCCAGCTGTCCCAGAGGAATGTGCTCATCACTCAGCCAAGGCACCAACCCTTTTGTCCACTGTTTTGTTGGTGGCTCCAGGACTCTTGCGTTCTCAGCTGCACAGTGGCCACCTCTCAGCTGGAAATGTAGGAAGCACCTCTGCCTATAATGGACTTGAACTGCAGCATTTCCATGAGATGCAGGGATTTCATCTCCCTGAGGCTGGTAAGGACACTCAACCCAAGCTGACAAATGATTTGCAAACACTCTATCCACTGCACTAATTTATGAAGGTTTGGTGCTGTTGCCTCTTCCACCTTCCACCGCCAGCTCCTTTTCTTCTTCTCTTCTTCCCTAATCCCTCAGTGCTCTAAACCAAAAACAGTTAGTGAAACACCTTTCAGTGGTGTAATTCAGGCAACTACATGCAGAAGGGGGTTTGTGCTGTGAATTTAATGAAGTCAAGGATGCTCTATCACTACCACCCTTGTTCTACTGACTAGTTTAGCGATTTTTTCAGTGGGCTTCCTGCTATAAATTCATTCTTCTAACTCTGTACACACTAACAGTACACTACAGCACTAATGTTGTACACATGCTGAAGAGGGAACAGAAGTGGTTTAAATATCATCTGTGAAATCCTAAATGACTTAGGAGTAGTGATAGAAACTCCTTCAAGCATCTAATCTAAAACTTCTGAAAAAGTCGTAATTAAAGGAATGAAATTAGGACCTGAAATATAGGTTCCTCCCTTTTTGATACTATCAGAATTTTTAAATCCAAGTATCCATTAACTCTTTATGCTACAGAAATAATTGTGCATATGAATACAACACAGAAATATACAGAGTAAACACTGCTATCTCAAAGCAAATTAAGAGATTATGTAAGAAATAATTACTATCTTTCTTTTATATTTGCATGATGATATACTTTCATTATTAAAAAAAAAGAATAGTAGTACTACTAATAGAGCATCCTATTAATAAGGCTTGCTTTCCTACTGATGTGGCTTACATCTTCCTACCATACTCCCTAAACTCCTTTCAATTTCCCCAATTTGCTTCCTTTTCCTTACCTGCAGTCCTTGCCCCTCACTCTAACATCTGCTACTTGCTCAGCTGTGGCTGATGAAGTGCTACAAGTGTTATAATTGGTCATCTAGTTTAAGCTTCTCTGGCTGCTTATCCTTGGCTGACTAGCTGCTCATCCTCTAGTTGCATATTTGGGAATGGACAAAGAACAGAATTACTTTCTCTAAAAAATGTATGTTAATTTGTTGGGGTTTCTCCTACCCAGCCACCGACATTTGTACCACCAAGACTCCTACTTCTTACTCACAGCTGGGTGAAGTTGGCTAATAGATGCAGAACTGGAAAGAGGAAAAAGCTGGCAGAGAGCAGTGACCCACCCACAGACTCCTTTAGGAGAAGAGGTTAAAACACGGCACATCTCCACTGCTTTTCTGCAGCATCTATACAAACATGAGAGTACTTCAAACATGACTTTAGAGTTAGTTGGTTACTGAATGCACTGATAGTGTTCCATTTTATTTGAAAGTTACAGTGGGGCAAAACTGAGCACTTCATAATCACAGCTGTATTTTTTTCCTGTTCATGCATGCGAAACAGAAGCCTCTTGGACCCATTTCTGGTTTCAGTGATAACAAAACTCCCATCAATTCTGTGAGTACAAAGTCTTAGATGTGAAGCCGGCTTTAACAGAATCACATTTAAGATTTATGAAGAAATGGCAGAATCCACCAGAGAACAAAGTATAGTTGTTATTTTCTATATTTTCTGAAGCAAAACTTTATGAATAAAGACCAAAGAAGCTACAATATCCCAATTTTTAAATAAAGTCCTAAATGTTCCACTTGAATTTTGTATGGGATTGTTTGTGTCAGAGGCAAAATATGATGAAAGTGATACAATGTATCACTCCCTGACATATGCACCATACATAATCTTCTAAGCCATTAATTAGATGGGTGCTATTTATACGCTTACTATGCTGGATTACACAAAAGCTCTTCTTTATACCTACTCCTAATGCCTAAGAGTTAGGTCTCTCAGTCCTTTACAACTAATCATCTAATAATATTCTGCATAAATGCAAAACGTTCAATGAAAATTGTATTTCAGTTTCAAGATCCAAAAACTCCTGATAAATTTAAGAAATCTAATAAAATAGTTGCATACAGTAGCCTTAAAATATGCTAATTGAGTCATATTTGATGAAGTAATTCTTGAAAAATGTTTGTTACAATTTTTCTAGCTACAGGCTTCACATAACCAGTAAGGGAAGTTTTGGATGCAGGTTATTGCTCTATTCATACTCCGAAGGCAGAAACAAATCGCTGTGTCTGTCAGCAGCACATTTTGTGATACAAATTGCAGGCAGAAGCAAATGAACTTAAGTCAGTCCCATCATCATTTGCTTGGGCAGCACCTCTATAGAGTTAGCAGTGGCACCAGCAGTTTCCAAATTTCTAGAAGGGTGTGTGAGGGATGGTGTTCCAGAAGTGTCTGTATGCTACTCTTAAGTGATATGTGTACAACTATCAATACTCATATCACAGTTTAGAAACTTCTGGCTTAAAAGGATACTGACCTGAGTTCACTGGATAGTTGTGCCTGTGCAAGATGGCACAGAGTAATCCAGGAGCATACGCTACCATGTGCTGTAACAATTCTCCTGTGGGAATGGTGCTATTATTCAAGGGTGCTAGAACACTAGCTCACAAGCACGTCCTACACGACAAATGTTATGTGCTGGCTTCTACTGCTACAAGAAACTCAACATTATGTCATCCCATGAACATGCATTTTGAAGGTGTTTCAATATCTAGTGTCAAACCAACCAACAGATAAAATATATGTATATGCCTAAATGTATAGACACAGTGTATTTAGATTCTTCTACATGTATTGGAAAAAAATCTCTTTTGTTAGTATAATCTGTGCCTACAAGGAAGCCCCCCCCCCGCCAAGTGTTACTAACTTCTACCCTCTCATATTTTTAAGTGAAAATACATTAGCAAAACTCTAATGCACAGCCGGCCTCACCCAGAATCAAGAGCAGAGAAACCTTGATCCACTGTGCTTCAGAGAAAGTTGCAGGGTATGATCTGGAGCAAAATAGCTAGTAGAGTTAATGATTTGAACCCTGTTTACTTTAGCACATATTTCATTTGAAGCATGCAAGAAATCTTCAGTGAAATGGGACCAATCAGGTACTTAAGTCCTATTACAAATTTAAATTATTTGCTGAATGAAGATGGGATTAGTCACATTAAGTGACTAAAACTCACTTAATAGACTATTTGACTAATGGTCAAATTAAGGATAGGTTTAAGTGATTTGCTGAGCCCAGGTTTTAATTTGGTAAAAAGTTAAGGATGGTGATTAACATTTCCCAATTTCAGTTAAAATGTACTATTGTATTTCAAACATAATTTCTAAACACCCTTCCTTCCTTGAAGATACAAATAGATTCTTTCTCAACTTCCCTGCTGGTAAAAGGCAACTTCAGCATCTGAAAAATTGGTATTACCAAACTAATGCTTGAGTTTAAAAACTCATTTGTTCAAGTGGCAAATGAAGGAATACAGAGGAAAAAGAAAGAAGCTCTTAAGTCACAGATGTGTTATAACACCCCTCCAGCTCCAGTCAGATTAGCGCAAGGATTTCCTGCAATGCAGGAAAAATCTAAACAGGACGGTGTTCTCTGTAAATATGCAAAGCGTTTTCATTTTATTTTAGAATCTTTGAAGCCTGTGCAAACTGCCTAAACCTAACAGCAGCCTCCATGCAGCAATGATGATGACTTCCCTATCGTTGTAACGTAACAGTGACACAAACACTTGTCATTGATTAACAATAAGCATATGATTTCATTGCTGTTCAGGTATGCGCCAATCACTGCCTGTGGGAATTAAACAGCCCAATGCAGAAGACTGTATTTAAACAACAAAGCTGCTTTAGAATTACAGGATTCAGATTATTTGAGGTCGTACTATAAATCTGTGACTGTATTAACCGACTGCTGAAATTACTACAGTAAATAACTTGGAGATTTATATCTGGAATTAGGCAAAAACATAAAGGATTAATTCTTCAATATTTTTATGGGGGAAAAATCTCAGCCTTATTTGAACTTTGAAAAGACCTACATGCAAATCCTATATAGTCCAATATATATATAAAAAAAAAAAATCAATTTTTTCTTTTTGCTCAGCATCCTCACTAGACAAAACAGAAACCCTGATACAAAACAAGTATAAAATTTTCGTTCTTTCTTTACAATGATGTGGCCAGGTCTGAACAAGAAATTTTGCACAGAGTACACTATGACATGAAGTCGGGTATCCCACCTCTTCTGTATTAATGTTCTAGATAGACAGTGCGTGGATACAACTGTCTTATAGAGAAACCACAAATATGATGTGTTCTGCCTCTTTCATAAACTGTCCACAAGCAATCCAATGGCTGTTCTGCCAAGTTATCTCAGGCACACAGATTTCTAGGTTAGCTCACCATAAGGAATTAGTATCTCTGCCTGTGCTAATCCCCCTTGTCTGTAAGGATTCTTCCTGTGTGTCTGTGAAACTAGACATCGGGCTGTCCACTCACATACTACTGACTCTGTGATAACCTCCTATGCAGACAAGCATTAGCTTCCCATGTAAACAGACACACATTCATTCTTCTCTACTTTTGAACTAATTTTTTTTTTTTCTTAAACAGGAGTCATTCACACAAAGCTTGCTGCAACATGAATGAAATTTAGATCTTGCATCCTATTTATTCTCATTTTATGGTCAACAGACAATCAGCTTGCTTTCTGATTGTCTATAAAAATATTTTGAGAATAAAAAGTAAGAATAGTTAGAAAAAGGATAAATCTGTAATAAAATTGCCTTCACGCTACATAAGAGAGCATAAAAATTAGATGCACGAGATACTAGTTTATGCTCTGAATTTCATATCCCCATGCAGTATTAGAATTCATGTCCAAACTCTACTTTGATATCAGATGTCTTCTGGAGTGACATCCATCACTATCTCCAAAGACTGGAACTGACACCAAGATGCAACATGAAAGCATAACGCTATCTTAGAGGATCTGACCTTATGCAGCTATGTGTGATTTTGACATTACAGTGCAGCACTGAATAATTCCTACCATTGTTTTACATTATGCGTATCATCCAGTTCAGATCTAAAAATATTTTAGGTATTTTCCAAGAGCCAGAGTTGGCTCGTGCGAACATTTTTGCATGTTTATGCCTGTTTTTATCATGAATGACAAAACGCCCCTAAGATTATTTACAGGAATGGAGCATAAGAGCAGCCCATGGCTGGTTAAATCTGTGTAAGGAATCACTTTGCAAGAGCTTCAAAAGCTTTTGAGTCTTTTATTTTTCAACTACACACTTGCATTAAAATTCCACCAAACCAAAAAACTTGGATCCACATCCAAACACCATGTAAGTGATGTTCTACACACAGGGTGAAATCCACTACAATCCATGAACACCAGCTTTGGAGAAGAAAAAAGTTGACTCCAAACGGCACAGAAACTTAGGCCTTGAAAATGAAGCGGCTGATACTGGCAGCCTGAAACATTCACCACTGCAGCACTAAATGCTGTTAAAATACGTATTCACACTTGTGATGATGGATGTAAGCTGGACAATTTAAGGCCACGTTTCTAGGAGGATTATAACCTTTCAGGGGTTATATGTGTAATCTTTCATAGCCCTAGCTGTCAAGCCTCTCTCACTGAGCACAAGCGCCTTTACTCGGCTATTTTCACCGCCGCCCCGGTGGCACAGCAGCGCTGCCCCACAGCCCGGCCCCGGGCCCAGCTCCCCACGCGTGACAAACAGGGTGGCACAGCTAAGGGCAGCCGAGTGTGAAAGGAGCAAGCCCTGAGCCCCCCTCAGCGCCGGCTGAAAGCGCCACGGCGCCTCGAGCGGACCCCCGCAGCCCCGGGGCAGGCTCCGTGCCCGACCCCCCGCGCAGCGGC
>NW_008795405.1:8363144-8381139 GCF_000699145.1 Aptenodytes forsteri | reverse complement strand
CAGCCAGCGGCCTCCGGACTCGCCGTGAGGGGTGCCCGCCCTCGCAGCCCCAGCGCCGGGTTGGCGGGGTGGAGGAGGCACAGGGCGCTGCGGATGCCCCCTCACCCCTCGGACTCGGCCCCAAGATGTCTCTTCAAGCGGTGCATTGCAGCCAAGCGAAAGTTTTGCCTCGTCAGTGAAAGGTGCCCTAATTATTTAGGCCTTTTTCTTGTAACTTGACAGGAAGTCGAAGAATAATGGATGCCACGGAGTGATTTAAGGCAAATTGCTCGTATTTCAGAGGAGTGAATGACAAATCGAGAGCCTAGAGCATTCCCAGTGCATTACACTGAAGAAATTCATTCTCAGTATCTTTCAAAATAAACAGCACCTTAGAAATGAACCACAAAAGTAAACTTTTGAAAAGCAGCATTTGATCCTGTCACTGATGAATATATTCATGCTGATGTGTTGGATTTTATCATTTTGAAGAAGCGATAGGCTGGTATTTACTTTTTGTCAGGCAGGTTGCTATTTTCCTTAATGTGAAACCTCCGAGGATTTTTGCAATAAAACCTTTTGTGTGTACATTTTGTCTGAAGTTTTTCTCACTGATCGGCCAGGGGTACTGCAGTCACCTCCGTAGCCAGACACCTCAAAAAAGGCTATGTGTCATCCCAGCTGGAGAGTTATTCCCCTTCACCATCTAGAAATGATTATTAATTATAGGCTAAATACAGGGGGGGTTTGTGTGATTTGCTACCCTTCCTTACATGCTAGGAAAAACAGTTTGAATGTAGTTCAAAATCATAGCAAAATCAAGGGGATGGTATTTTAAAACAATTTTTTTTCCTTATTTCTGCCTCATCCAAAGCTCCCAGTAAGTCACACAAGCATTCATGCTAGATGAAACCTGTAGTTTATCTACCCCAGTACTTTGTGTAGATTCTACCAAATACTTCAGAAAACTTTTCAGTAGTCGATACTGAATGTTAGCTGAAATGTCTTGCTAACCCCTAGCTGTTGGTGGTCAGCCTGTGATTTCCCTTATAATTTTAGATACTCCCTTTATATGAAGTACTCTTTGGATATGGCCTTAGTTCTTGTGCTTCACATTGTAGTAATCATTTTGGCAGTCTAATTCTGTTTTCTGTAAAAACATCTATAAATGTAGTTCGTCTTAAATTTGTCTGGGAGAGGTCAGGAGAGGGAATATATGCCTTGTAAACCCGTCAGTCCTCTGTCCTCTGGTGGTCGTCTGTCTTTCTGGGTTTTTTTATAAAGTGTCTATTCCTATGGCATTTCAACTACCATCAACCATGATGCCACAAACATCTTACCTTTTTGTCAAAACAAAATAATTTGATAGCATTTTGTCATTTTTCTCTTATGTCTCTTGGATGTGAGGGCAATGTCATGGAGAGTATCTGTTCTCACTCCTCCATGCAAAACCTACAAATCCAGAAAGCCCCAAATCCAACAGGTTGTGTTTTGTTTTGTTTTGTTTTGTTTTTCTCTGAAGCAGATTTTTGACTGCATGTAAAATTAGAGATTTGGGGAAAAGGCTTCAGGAAATTAGTTGCCATAGTTCTTGTGTTTCAGGGTCTCTGGTTTAGACTTTGATATAATCCAAATAGTTAAATCTGTAGATTGTATAGGTAGAGATACTCTTAAAACATTTTCCATTTCAGATACCTGAAGATACCAGAGAGAATATAAGTGCACGAGATTCTCGCCTCTACGTGGTATCCTAACCATTAGCTGTAATACTCTCTATTGGCTGCAGAGATCATGCTACCCAAAACACTCCTCCGTTTTCTTTTTTTTTTTAAAATGAACTGCTCATAGAAATATTTTTATACTTTTTAAATACTTTTTTTGTTTCATTATCTGAATTCTGATTTTCAGGTTCCCGAATTCTCAGTGTGTGGTACCCAACATGAAGTTAAGTAGGCTGTTCTGTCCGACCCAAATGGCAGATTTGTCATAGTCTCCTCCCTATTGTTCCTATACTTTTTTCCACCATGTAGATAATTAAAACACCGAAATGTAAGTGAGCATTTTTAGAAACATATCACAACTATTCCCCTGGTTTCTAGGCAACGCTGAGGGAATGTAGCGATTTCCACTACTTCCCTCTCAATCAGCAGCCACAGCATCCTAGAGATGTCCTGGCTCTGAAATTTTTGACCTCCAATGGCAACACATACCAAAGCTTTATGTATTTCTAATTGGTCTGACTTATGGTCCTTTGGACTTTGGCTCCTTTTGGTCTGTGAGAGTATATATATTTTAAGTGTAATTAAAAAGTAACCCAGATGTATAGTGATGTGCTAACACATTAAGTACTGTAACATGTACTAAATAAAAATAAGCCTTAACAAAAACTGAATCTGTCCTGAACTTTGATCCATCCAAACAAGTACAGAAATAAATAACACAGATCGCTGCAGAGAGCCTGCCATTGTCGAAGAAGCAATAACACTACAAAACCTGTAAGATCTGTCCTTTTCCAATTATAAAAGAGGAAACACAGCACTGAATGTTGTTGGCTGTCTTTTTCAGCAGGGCATTTTCCCCTTTTCCTTGGAATGCATTACAACAGAACATGGTTTCAAAATGCATCTACACTGGGAGGGAATGAAAGCATATATTATGAGAATCACACTTGCAAGTGTAGATGGGCATCTGTCCCTACCCTGACACGCACTTACAGAACTGTCGCCTTCTTGCCTACTACCTCTGCCCTGTGTATCATCCAGTGTAGACACCTAACTGCTGGGAAAATATACAGTTAATTGTATTCAGCAACAAAACAGCATTTTTAAGCTCAGGGTAGTGTTTATTTTTGTGGAAGAAATAAAGTCGTTAGAGAAAAAGATTTCAAAAAAAGGAAATACCCATATGATGCCCACTTTCTTTTGCATGCTTAACCCAGAGACAGGATGAGTTTCCTCTGAAAAAGACTGTGCGTCTGGCAGGACCTCAAACAGTTACCTGCTCACTTGGGACAGAGATCTGTTCATAATGTCAGAACTCTGCATTTGTGTGATTTGGCTTTCTTGGAAAAAATAGTTTGTATGTACATTGGAAAATTCAGATCCGCAGTTTTTTTGAGTCTTTGCTTACTTCAAGCCATTGATTTTCTTTCATGCTTGCTTTTCCTTACAGCTGTCTATCAAAGTAAGCCTACGTATGCAGGCAGAAAACATCCCAACAACCAGATCTGCACACCATATTCACAGAGTGTTCTGGAAAAGCCCTAAATTCATCACACTGTGTACTTTATGATGGAAATAAATCTCCCGGGTTTAATTGAATTTTTATTTGGCAACAGTGCCCTTTCTCAGTGCGGGTTTGTCACCCACCTGTGGCTTGGGGTGTCAGTGTTCCAAGCCCCTCGCTGCTGATCGCAGCAGGCTGCCACTGACTTGCAGCAGTCCTCAGCCAGCACATTCAGACCGCTGACCTTGCAATCCGTTCCTCTACGGCTAACTGGAAAGAAAAATATTTCCCTGAAAGATCAGAGGAGGCAATGCTTTCTAAATGCATTTAAACAGGCTGTCTGAGCAGGTTTTTTTGCTACCTACTTAGGAAATTCTTGAGTTGAACAATTGGAGTAGCTGTCATGCAGCTGGTGTGAGGGGGAAAAAAGACAATAACTAGTGAAATAGTGTTTTTTTTTTTTAAAAAAAAAAGCATACTTTTCCAGGAGGAATGGTAGGTTCTTTTCTGCCTCATGTTTGCTGCATGTTCTTTGGTCGTATGGTTCTTCGAGTTATTTGAAATCATGTACAGTCTTGAAATATCATTGCAACTTTCTAAATGATAGACAGTTATGTGTTCTGGCAGGGCTGGAGACTCTTTCCCTTTCTTCGTGGCAACGCATTTAGTTGTTTTGTTATTGTCTGGATGGCAGCAGTAGTCAAAGATTTTTGTAAAGCTAGGGCTCCAGTGGGAAAGATGATGCAGAAACCATTCAGGGGAAATGGTCCATGTCTTAAAACCTGCAGTTTTTAATACCCTGTAATTTAGAATGCAATAAGGGAGCTAACTTAAAGTAAGAGGGAATGTGATAAGGAAGATGAGGAGAACTATAAGAATATATAAAGACATAAGGTTTCTATGAACACAGTGTTAAACCGCCATACTAGTTATCAGCTTAGAAGAAAAAGTCTCCCTTGCAGTATGAGTAACTACTACCAAAACCCCTTCAGGAAGCTGCTGTGCAGACCTACTCTGTACAACTATTCTTTCTCTTCAGATCTATACAGAGTGTTATAATGCATCCATCCCCGTGATAGAAGAGTATTTTTAAATGTGGCAAGGAAGAAAACTCTATAAATTATATAAGAAGTTATTGTCAGCTGTAATGTAAAACCTAGTAGCTGGGGTGACTCAAGATCTGCTTATATTTATTCTTACACTGTGTCATTTTCTGTTTATCTACTGTTCCCATGAAAGTTTGCAGACAGGAGGCTTGTACGTGAAAAACTGTCCTTTATTAGGGCTGACTGCTGAGGGCTGTTCTTTTCTTATTATTTTACTTGAACTATTAGGTATTAAAGAAAGCAGACTGCAGTAGCTAATGGAGTAATTGGAATTTTAAAGGGAAAAAAGCCTATGTAAATGTCATAACTCAGTTGTCTAGACCATAAGAAATGCTTTATTTTCTAATAGATTTACCTATTGTGCCACGTGAAAATGCTTACTCATAGTAATTAATGAGAAAAAGGATGAAAACATATTTTTAATATTTTAGTCAATATCAGAAAATTAGGACTCAGATTAGACATATATAAATGATACAACTCCATTAAATCCAGTGATGCTATTCCTGCTTAGGCTGAGATGGATCGTCTGTGTCTACCCAGCAGGCAGACAGAAGAATGTCAGCGTGGCATTTTGTGTGGCCCATCCACCTTCTACAAAGCTCCTACAGCATGCTCAGGCTTGCCTAGCAGTGTATTAGTCCATGCACATGCTTGAAGAAATGGGATCCTATGTGCTGAAGAGAGTTCCTTCAGCTTTGCTAAGGTCAAGAAGAGGAATTCTCAAAGGCAGCTTTAGAATTACCTACAAAAGACGATACAGATATACTATGATTTTCCACAGCACTTTGATACGTTTTCAGTATCTGTGTGAATGTGAAATACAGCTTTACTAGAAATAGGCTGAAATTCCCAACTGGAAGAGTTTGGGGGTTTCATTTCACTTTAAAAAGGTACTGTAATGACATTGCCTGTGTGTTTATGCATACTGGAAGATAAAGAAAACAGACAGAAAATCTCTTGCATGCCGTGTTTCATAAGTAATAGCAATTTTGGTCACGTTAACGACTTGTAACTGTGTGTGAAAGAAAGCAATGGGCAAGAAAATGGCAGGAATCAAAATGGAGTGTGTGAAGTTTAACTGTTACAATGAAATCCTCTAAGAATAATTTTTCTGTGGAATCATTTCATTAATACTAAAAAAAAAATCTTAGGAAGAATTGCCATAAGTACTTTCTGTTACATTGTCTAGGACTTCCCTTCAGCTAAAAGTTATATTCCAAGGAAAACATCTGCTATTTACTGAATTTGTATGTTGTTACTGACATCATAAGACTTCAGGAATATCCATGTTCAGATTTAGACAGAACCTGAATTTTACTGTTTTAAAATTTGGTATAAAACCTTTTTTTTTTTTCCTTCCCATTAACACATTACATGCATCAGAAAAGAAAGGGACTTCAGTTTGATGGATGTTTCACAGGCCCAAGAGTCAGGATGCTCAGGGTCTGTTTATAGCTTTACCAGTGACTTGTGTGACCTTGCATACACCAATTTGAGTGCCTGAGTAGGTTGCAGTCTAAATCACCTTAATGTGATTCATAGTTGGTAGTAAAAATGGAGACAGTTAGAGTTAGTGCACTTCTCTGTATTTTTGTGATGAGTATTTTTGCACTGTGCTTATCGCCAATAGAAACAGAAATGACACCTCTCCTTTGAATAATAAATATAAAACCTGCAGATTACATGATATGGATGAGACCTAAACATAGAATAATATTTATCCCTAATCTAATGTCACAGAAGCCAGTAGGGCCAGTGATTTTTAATGTTAAACATGAATATCTGTAACAGAGTATAGCAATTCCACACAAGACTAGAAGGGGTTGAATTTACTCTGAGTAAGCAAATCAGTTATACAATGTAGAAATAAAGGAAAATAGGACTAGGGTAGGGAGAAGTCTTATGCGTTATAATTGTTTCTTTAATGACAGACAACATCATCATATAAATCTCTTCCATAAGCTCTTCAATCTCTGTCTTAAAAGTTGTATGCTTTTATTCTTGTAGCCCTCTTTAAAAGTTTGCTCAAAAATTCAGTTCCTTAGATGGCTAGAAACCTTTAAATTAATGATCAGTGTATACTCAGTTAATGTTGTACCAGTATTAGTCTCATGCTCTTCTATTCACTTTTCAGAATTTAGGATTCCCATTCCCCCAGTTCATGTTTTTCTTCATATGTTCTGGTAAGATCTGTGCTAGAAGTATTTACCTGATTCATATGAATTTTATTTTCCAAGACTTCCCATGTTCAGTTAATATTCCCATGTGTCTTCCCCCCTGTGTCATCTACTCTTCATAATAACAATTCTTTTTTGTCCTCCAATGCATGCCTTTGCACTTGGTGCTACTAACGCTAATTGTGTTCTAATCTGTACCACACAAATTTGCAGTATTAATAAATACTTTCCAAATTATAATCTGTTCCTTCTCAGTATTGACAATACCTTCCAATTTCTGTCATTCCCACATCCCATACATTATAAATATGCACAATTAGCTATTTTACAAAATCTACTGTGAAAGTATCAAAAGTCTTCCAAGATTGGTCTTCCAGGATCATCACCAGTAACCTCTCTCCAATCCATGTAGTTAACCTATCAAGAAAACCTGTTTTGTCTCCCTCTTAGCTAAGTGCATCTCAAGAACCTCTCAGGTTCTATTTGGTTAATAAAACCTATTCGGTTTTATTGCACTTACTAATTGCTTCTACACGCCCTTGGTTTCTGCTTTCTTTAAAATACATCCTTGAAGAGTGTTGAGGTCAAACTATCAGGCCTGTCACCACTTGGATCATTTTCCTCCTTTCTAGGTTACAGATACTATGTTCACAGTTTTCCAGTTATTTGGTATCACCTTCAGCTTGGTAGCTTGGTTATGGTTAGTCATGTTCCTCTCCCCCATACAATTCTCTTTTCCTTTTTTCAGTTTTCTCAGAACTATGGAAGGATTTCTGGAGAAACTTCACTGTGTTGTGAAACTTCCTAAGCTCACTCTGTCTGATAGATAAGGACCAGTGTCCTCACCTTCATCCATGAAGGGCTAAGACATCTGATAACCATAAGGCAACATGCTCTTCAGTAAGTACCTACTAAACTATACATGAATACCATGAGTTAGAAAATATTAGCAGGTTCTTTCCACCTCAGCGGAAGTTATGGGGAAGGAATTTCTATTCACTTACTGGAGGTATAGTAATTTCATTCTTAATGGTGTTCGTTAATCATATCTCTAAGTCTAGGGATTGAGGAGATAGCAATTTAAGACACAAGTTACTTGACTGATTAAGGCTTAATGCAAGTTTTAAATAGCCTCAGTTGTTCTTGGCCTTAACAACATTAACAATATTTAGGTGGAATAAAATATCTCAGAAGGAAGATGACACATATAAAACAAAGCAGTCATGATCAAAACAAAATGGAGGTGAATGCAAGGCTCCCTCTAAGACCGTTGTCTTAGATTTGCAGATATAGAGATATATTTTCCTTGTTGCTTTGGAAATGACTGAAGAAAAATTGGTTCTTTTAGTAAAAGTTGAGACAGTAGCAAAAATCTTTGATTTACAAAGTACAAATGGGGATGGAGGTAGTTCAGCCATGTCAATTCTACTGTTTTTTCTTTGTGTGTAAGAAAAAATGATTGTCGTTTCATTTGCTGAAAGTAGAGCTAGACTGCCTTTTTTTTTTTGCTACTGATAATTTCCCTTTCATTTGAAGATTTCAATGGCCATTTCTTTTGGATTTCAGTAGGTTTTGAGGATTACATTGCTGGTAACTAGCCCATGTTTGCTGTGTTGTGACTGCTGCAGTGTTACTGATCTGAAAACTTGTTTCTCCAAAATAATGAAATATATAGCTATATTGGTTTACTTTTGTCAGTTCCCATGGCAGCCTTTCCAGCTCTAAAGATGCTATGGGCTGTCAGACTGTTGTGTAACCAATGTTTGCAACAGCTGGATTTCCTCCTACCACTATGTGTGAATCAGAAACAACTACTAACATAAGGAAGTTGACTGCCTTTTATTAGTAACCCCTGATTAATGAATAATGAATGTCACGGTAGAGGATAAAGTAGGCCAAAAATAGATGTTTATTTTAATGACATCATTCCTAAGGCCAAAACTGAAATATTATTGATTTTGGAAAATTTTGTGACAAACAGCCACAATCTTAGGGAATTTTCATGCACAAAGCACCTATTCACTGTATCTCAAAACTTGTTGTTTTGTGCTCGTTGCATAAACAAAGAAAAAACCCCACTTGTTTAAATATCCATCCCAAATCAGAGTGAAGCAGAACCAAACCAAGTCCTATCTGCCATGAAGATGCCGCACCTCTGAAGCAGAAAAAACCTGTTGAAGAGTCAAATACCAAATATCACCTCGTTTGTTTTAGAGTTTGTCACAGCTTAAGTGAGTACTGATTTCAGTGCTTCAGTGAATTTCCTACAAGAAATGAGGAAACAGTAGGGTCCCAGCTTTTCTGTAGTTTGCCTTGAGTGTATGTCTTTACCCAGTTATGAGAGAAACAAAATGCATTATGATGTTGAAAAGCATGGAAGATAATGCAAAAAAAGTTTGCTTTGTAATTAAATAAAGTTGCAATAGAACTTTACTGAACATATCTGTGTTTCATTCAGTTTTGGCCACTGCTTCTCAAGACAGTGGAATGAAGATCAAAAAGACAAAAAGAATTATGGGAGTGAGAAAAAGGAAGTTGACATACAAGTATAAATTGGCAGGTATAGATTTCTGTGATTACACAAAATGAAAAATTAAAGGGCCTTTGTGATTTATTCTTTTCGGACTGTTACAAAATCAAGAATTAGATATTTATTATAATTAAAGGATAATGTTATATTGCCAGAAAGTAATATGAAATGCTGATTTATAACCCAAATAACCAACATGTATAATTTATAGATGTTTGTGGTAATGTAGTGGGAGGGTGGTTTTATGCAAAGATTTTGTATGGAATAAACTGCTGGAATAAGAGGTATATTCTCACCAAGCAAAATGATAGTGACAGATATGTATATGTCTTGATTCTTATATTATTTCTTTAACAACAATATTTTTCAGTATACCAGTCTGGGTTCTTATGTCATAAAATTACCCTTTTTTTCTGATTAAGTGGTTGGGCTTTGGAAAACCTCATTTTCATTTTTCACTGTGTTCAGGATTCTCATGAAATTAGATGAGATGCTAGACCATTCTATATACCAATTACTTCATCTTTAAATGGCCATAATAATATTTATTCTAAAAGGTTTCCATGATTCACTTTTGCTAGTAGAATGTTTTCAGATACTCAGCTGGAAGATGCTAAAGAAAATAGAATTAGCTGTATTATGTTTCTCCTTGAAATATCAAGTACAGGCATTGGCAAAGGCAAGTTATTGATCTATCTAGCAAGGACCTGTAATAGCAGACTTCCATGCCTGTTTATATATTTAGCGGCATCTAATGTTAGTAGAGTCAAATTTCTGTCAACATTTTTATAACCATAGCTGCTCTGAGTTCCAACTTGGCATTCAGAAAACTTGCACCATAAATGTACACTTTTGCACTGCTTCTGAACTCTACAGTGGAGTCCGTTTTTACCACTGTCTGTGCAGATAGCTAATTATGGTGGTGACAGAGCCTTCATTCATTCCATCGCCTTCCTTTACCCAAAATGCTTGCCAACATAGTTCTGTGCTAAATTCTTTTCTTCTTTAATTCCATTAGCATGGTTACAGTACTGATGGATTTGGTGGTGTGTGCTTAAAATGAGATCCACAAGATATTTAGGTGCCTAACTGCCATTGACTCAATCAGACTTCCTTGCCTAAATACCTTTGGGAACTTGTGCTGTAGTCATTTACAACTATGGATCAGGGCTAATTGGTTTGGATTCCTGAATTCTTGAATGGTCAACTGGAGATGTTTTAAAGGGGCATCTTTTTCTCAGAGTGAATACTCAGCGCTGTCTGAAAACTGTTTTTTTCAAGGTGTCTTCAGCTGGGGATGGAAATTACTTGTCACTTTTGAAAGCTTTGGTTGACAGCTGCTGTAATAAAACAGTCACCAATCCCCACTACTCTTTAGTATTTCAAAGAAGTGTTCTAAATGAGGGGGAGGTCTTTCCCTTAATAGACAGCCTTGTGAAGCTATTTCTTTGTGACAATAAAAAAGAAAAAAAAGAAAAAAAACCCAGAGTGCTTATCTGAGTTGTACATGCATTTTGTAATACAAGTAATTTTGATCTGACTGTTCAACAACCGTGTTAAGTCTCTGGGAACTAGAGATTACCTGCATTGCATTATTCTGTATAGTAAGGAAGCAGATTAGAACTACTAAACGGGATCTTTACAGACAAATACAATGTAAAGAAGTAAAAGATATATAGTGGTTTATATTGTTCCTTTTAAACAGAAGTTCCCAAGACTTTTCTATGTATGTATTACATACAGAAGTAACTGCAGTTGTTTTAGAGCTGTAAGGATGCATTCCTGAATTACTCCATAAAAGGCTTAAAGAATGTGTGCATTCAAAATGTAAATGGATAAAGGAGGCTGCTTGTAGACACCCTGCAACCGTTAGCTTAGGAAGTTAATGTACATTACATTTTTCCATTCTTCAACATAAAGATGTATTATCTCAGTACAATTCCCAACTCACATAATCTCTTCATTGCCTTTATATTCCCAGACTACACATAGTCCAGAAGCTTACTATAATTATATATGGTGACACATTTCTTTTCACGGGTAGCAGAATGAAATGCATGTCACCTGTTGGTCTGTAGGCTGTAGCGGATCTGCTAACTGTGAGAAGCCACTGCCTATGGGTTGATTCACAGTGAGCTTCTCACTTTGCTGACAGTATGCCATGTGTGAATAACACTGCAGTCTCTTGCCATGTTACATCTAAACTGCTGTAATTCCACTATAAAATACTATGAAACAGTTAATGAAATGGAGAATATCTTCATCAGGGTAGTTGTTGTAGAAGGTGATGTTATATACTAGGATGAATCTAGTCTTTTAATTGCTCTCTTTTTTACCAAGTCCACTAGATTCTACTCACGGGTTTGTATTTGTGTTTCTTGTTCATGACTATATATGTGTGTGTGTGTGTGTGTGTACAATTTGTGTAGAAACTCAAATTGGGATGCACCTACTGTTAGGCTATGCATCTTCAGAAATGCAGGAATAGCTTTTTCCTTGCTAGTATGTGAAGACATGCAGTCATGAGCTGTTTTCCTGATTGTTATTATAGTGCCTGACACACTGTTTCTATAATTAATATTAATGTTTTCTAATTTACACTCAGAATATAGCCCCCACTCTTCCTACAACAGAATAATAATTTATTGATTCAATTTTGCTTGAAGTATCATCCTATTTCAAAGTCATTTTCCCCCAAGACATCCAGCATTGAAGGTGCCAGAGGTGTGCAGATACAAAGATCCAGGCAATTCAGAGTGTTAGCCTTTCAAACGATGGCTAAACTACTGGTTGCAAAAGTTCTACATCTGTGTGGCTGAAAAGATGCATGTCCTGGGCTACAAAGTTGAGGGAAGGTGGGGGAGAGTGCTGGGAGTGAAACTGAATAGGAAGCCTCCTCTCATTTCTTATTCCACAGCTCCATACTAAATACCATGGCTTTCATATTTTGGGAACAGCTTCTTACTACACGAGCCATGTGAGAAATACGTTACCTAATTTAGAAAGTAGTAAAGCTCTTCTAAGTACTGTAAAAGTGATGATGATTAATGCAAGAGTTGTAGTTAGCCCTTTAAATGCTCAGTATAGCTTCTTTCTTCCCCTGCTGTTCAGAGTAGAAAAGAAATAGGCACGACTGAAAGCTATAGGAGGACTGGTCACAGTGAATGGTGTCTGTGCAGATTGTTCCTCCCTACTTTAACTATTCTATAGCTGCATTAATCCCTGCATTTAATAGGCTGCTGAGATGATATACTGCATTGAAAAACACTGAAAGGAACAGCTGCAATTAGTGGCATACTTGATTCTAAGAAATGATGGAAGTTTTCAGTAAAATGGGAGGTAAGACAATGCTTCTGAGACCAGCATTAATGTCTTTGGTGTGTTTGGCCCCTTGCCCTGCCCTACTGGCTGATAAGGCTGCTGTCATGTCTGCAGGAAGTAAGGTCAGAGTACAGGATAAGCATTCTTCCATCTAGCTGAATTAGTTCTACTAGTCCTGCAGATTAAAAAGGAAATAGGCTATGCAGCAATACAGAAAATAATCTGAAGTCTTGCCCAAGATCCCTGCGTGTTCTAAGTACAATGCTTTGTAAGTGTATTTCTTAGGCCTGGAGGCATTAAACAAAAAAGCATTAGAGCAACAAGTCTATACATAAAACCATGTTATTTGGCTCTATTTTCTTTGATATACTCAAGTAGTGCAATTTTATACTACTCCTTGGAAGCGTCCTATATATGCAGATGTGATTTAATATATTTCTGTTGTGCATTAAACACTTCCACTCATTTATCCCCCATTCTGCCTTCAAGCTAAAGAGTCTGTGTCCCACCCGTTTATCCTTACCCTTTTCACGTCAAGGCCATCTATTCTCCAATCCTTCATTCGTATCACAGGCTTTGGGGTTTTCCCGTTCCCTTTTTACCTCGTCACTAGCATGGTTGCCCATACTTCTGTCAGTGTGTATGTACTTCCTGATGTCGTCTGCCCTTCATCCGCTGCCCCTTATTTTCCCTCTCCGGATACGTTGTGTGCTACTCTTCCCCTGTGCCTGCTGCTACGCTCTTTTACAAAGTCTGCACTGTCACTGCATTGACACTGCATTGCCTTGGCAGGCCAAACTCTCACGTGGGGCCAGGAAGCTCATGCACCAGGGAGGCTCATATCCACGTTTTCTTGCATCGCTTGTTTCTGCCGTACAATCAGCCCCAGGGGTCCGCCCAGAGCCCTGGCGCCAGCGGGACCGGTGGGTAAATGGACGGCCGGGTGGCAGAGGGCTGCCCGCCAGCTCGTAACTGTCCAGGGTCCTGAAGGCCGTCAGCAGGCGGGGCTGACTTCTGCGTGCACCCTTCCTTTCGTTAGTGGTGTGAATGTCAAAGAAACGTAGGTATCTCCGAAAGCTAACCCCCAAATTTCCTGTTTAATATAGAGGAAAGTTATCAACCTGCTAAGGTAAAGCATCATCTATCTATCTAGTAAGAAATCGTAAAAAAATGACGTGAGGGAACAGAATAGAACTGCTATAAAATGAATTTGGTGGCTTGTTTTTATTAATCAGGCTTGCTATTTTTGTCAGATATCAGCCTTTGATCTTATGAAGATTCTTCAGGGACATAATGGAAAAACTAAGAGCCAGATTGTAATTCTCTCATGACTATGATTCAGGAGTAATTGTACTGAAGTCAAATTAAACTAATGTGAAACAGATGTAAGTGGGTTCAGACAGAGACTCAATACTATGCAGCTTGAGTTCATACTTTTTTACATGGCAGATCTTTTACTGAAAAAAAATTGCTACATTATACTATTACACTAATAATGTTCATGTACTGTACTTTTTTAGATAGAATAAAAATGTGAGGTAACTACTCCACTGTAGTCCTTGCTGGCCATACAAAGGGATTGATATAACAGGTGTCTGAAAGCTGGAGTCTGGCTAATGAGGAATGGTTACCAGAAAAGAACTGAGGATGAAGAAGGTGATTGCAAACTGTGAACCAGGTACCACCTCTCCTGTTCTGGCATTTAGAGGGTGGATGCTTAAAGTGGGTCTGAGGATATGAATGATATGTTAGAATATGAAAGGCAGGATCCATAGTGTATTCTGTTTAGTGTCACTGGCCAAAGGAACCTGCAGACTGGTTGTGGTAACTCAAACAGGTCAGATCTGAGAAGATACCATCCTGGCAAAGGTGTAGCTGCCTCAGGTAGACTTACTGATTTCATTGAAACCATTTCTGCCCATAAGTAAATTTTCTGTTCTGTGGATTCATCCCGGAATGAATGAAGACACAGCACTGCATGCTATGACTTAAAAAGTGCTAAGAAACTGCATGCAGTAGAAGACAATAAAAATAGTAAGTTGCTTTTCCTTGCACAGTACATAGTAGTCCTGATTCTTAGTTAACTTCTTGATTCCTAACTACACTAAAGCTTCTGAAAACCATCTGAAAAAAAGATCTTCAGGTTATCCTAGAGAGAAGGTTTTAAATGTCCTCCTAGACAGAAGGCTTCCTAGAGAATAAAGAAGTTATAAAAGGATTCTGCACTGGATCCTGTCCAAATTCATCCTACTGAAGGATGGGCCAATAGTATATAAAGAACAGGATGCACTTCACTTGGGTTATTCTCTGACTGTCTTGGTCTGAGTGTAAATAACAGCAGTCCTGTAGCGATAAACTGAATGAAGAATGATCTTCACAATCAGAAATACCAGATTTCAAACAACCATATAGTTAACCATAAACTGAATAGTTATATACACAAATGAGCATATTCCAAAATGATGACACAAAGACTGTCTAGACTTCCATCTAACCATGTCTCATCTCTTCAGCGCATCCAAGAAAAGGAACATACAAGTTACAGATGATTTCTATCTACTATTGATGCATTTTTCTGTTCCTGTTTCTGTTTTAAGTGGGTATAAGAACTATTTATTCATCTGTTCTGCTATGGCTTTCTTTGAGTTACATCAGAACAGCTTCTAAATCACTCATGCCATATTACTAATGAGCAGTAAAAGGGCACTTAACATTTTATTTTTCTTTCAGTGAGACTGCTTGTAATAGAAAGCCTCTTGTCTATTGTGTTGTGACTGTCACAGGCCCAGTCCTGTAAGGCGCTGATTCTCAACTAACACTGACTCTGAGGATATTAAGTCTGAACAATGAGCCCTAAATGAAAAGGCAGACCGGTTTGATAAACTACTGATATAAAGTCGAGTCCTGAAAATTCTTATGCAGGTACTGAAGTAGATTGATCATGTTATACTTAGTTTTTTGTCTTGGTGGTCTTTCATTTAAATATCAAACATTACTGAATCCACTTAGCTTATAAAAGTTGACAGAGTAACAGCTTGAAACACTATAGCTTCAAGGCACCAGTTCTCCCTATCATGAGAATTCGACATCACTGAGGGGTGAAAGGGCTTTTATTTGCATAAGATAATAGTTACGTTTCTATGCAACAGCTGTGCTGTCAGTGAAAGATGCGCTCATTGTGCCAAATCCATCTCTGGAGTAACCCTATTGATTTTAAATGAGTTACTTTGGGAATAAATCGGCCCACTAGACAAAACTGCAGGTCTGAAGCATCGAAATAATTGAGCAAGATTTCCATGATCATAACACGGTAAAAAATTGCAAAACAATTACATGATGTCATGCATTTATGTACCTGACAGATCACAATTGATTTGCCACAAGGTTTTTAAACCATATAGCTAGAGCAAACATTTATGTAGAGCTTACAGACACTTTTTGGTAATATGGGAACATTAAGAGGATACAAGAAACAGGAATATGGTATTGTGTCATTATTAGCTACTTAGTGTTACTGTAAGTCAAACAAATATGAGATGTGATGTCTCTCTAAGGTCAGTTTAATAATAAAGGATTCATATGGCCACATGAAAATTTCTCTTCTTTAGACAGTAACAATCAGGATCTGTTTCTGGTAATGAACTACCTGAAGATTTCACCTCTAGACTATAGACTTCCTGCATATGTTAGCAGGAATTTAATGCTGTTGGCTTTTCAGCAGTCTGTTTGAGTTTGGTAATCTCAGGAGAGTTCTCAGTGGACAGATGTTTACGGCACAATATCCACCTCATCAGTTAACTGCTGCTAGTTATGGCACAAAGACAAAATAGTGCTTGGGTTAGCGTGGCTGAACTCCAAATCACAACTGAGTAGTATATGTCTATATGTTAGTTTTTCCCAGTAATGTACAAGGAAGATGCCAGTAAACTGGAAACTGTTTTGAATGCTGAGGAAAAGTTGTATACATGCATATATAGATGATATATTTGTGTGTATAAATATATAAGTAGTTCTTTATTGATACATATTTGATAAGTGATCTTTTGGAGGGTTCAGAAGCCTTCTTTGAAGCCTTTTTAGTTATTAGAATAATGAAAAGATTTCCCAATCGTGATTCAAGTGATCACACAGCACAATTAGCAAAGCCTACCCTCCCTTTTGTTTCCATTCAGTTTGCAGAAGTAACGTCAACAGGAATCCCGAAGCCTGTTCAGAATGCATCGTGGTTTGCTTGCAAAGGAAATACCTTGTGCTCCTGATGTCATCATTGCAATCATCTCAAATTCAAGTCTGACTGAGCAGGCTCATTATAATTCTCACCATGTCCTCCCTTAGAGCAGCCTCTCCCGCCTCCTCCTGTACAGCACAAAACAAGAGCCACAGGGGTGCTTGGATTAGGGAAAGGAGTGACACCCAGCACCTCCCCCCAAGAAAACTTGCTGCACTACTTCCATCTAGTTCCTTCAAACTACATACTGCTTTACAGGACTTTGCACACCACCACCAGATGAAGGTGTGGATTCACAAATATTGATTTCCCCTTCCTGTTTAGGGTTGAACAAAGACTGGGGACAAGCATGGTTGTGTGTATTCATTTAGCTTCTGAATGCGGATATGAAAAGAGTGTGCCAGCCTCCACAGTAAGAGTTTCCTGAGGAGAGCTGAACATTTCAGACTGCTTTTTTTTTTTCACCAGGGCAAATTTCTCCCTTTCATCTTACAAGGTTAACTAACATCTGAGCAACAGATAGGAAGGCAAGACAGAGAGGGCGGTTGAGCAAAAAGAAGTACAGGGCAAAAAGCAGGGGACAAATTGTCTCAGGCACCAAGTTTAGATCACAAACACGTTTCCTGAAAATTCAGAAGGTCCTGGCTATGGACCTCAGGACTGATTCTGTCTCTGACCCATGGCCCACGTGAATTTGTGGATCTCTCCCCCAAACCATCCCCAGCCAATGATCCCCTTCACACAAGGAGTTGATTTCCACTGTGGAAGAGAGGAGGCAGGACAGGGTTAACCTCGCACAGTCTTCCTTCAGGCCCCCAGAGGGGCTGGGGTTTTGTTTTCCTGGCTAAGGGAGGGGAGCTGGGGCATGTATTGTGACTGGAACTAGAGACCTTTCTGGTGTTACCAGCCTGTTTTGGGTTTGAGGGAAAGCCTGGAGCAGGAGGGAGAGGAGGGAGAAGGCAGGCTTGGAAAGCAGCGAGTGTCTGGTAATTGCACAAGGTAAAGCCAAGTGTCCTCCATTTCCCCGAAGCCCCCTGAGAGCTTAGGGGGGCTCCGAGAGGCCTCCAGCCTCCCTCCCAGCCCTCCTGTCCCCTCCCCACATCTTCCAGCTCTGCCGTGCCAGCCTTTCCCTTGACGCCAGGTGTCTGTCCCTGTCCACAGCGCGGAGCGGAGCGGGGACAGAAAGGGGAGCAGAAGTCCCCTGGCTTTCGGGGTGCCCGGTCCTGATTCCCCAGAGCCTGCGGGGGCTCGGACGACCCCCTGCCTTTCCCCTCCCCCTGCGCTGCAGAGGCTCTGAATGCTGCCACCCCTGCCCCATGTGCTGCCGCCGCCGCTACTGCTGCTCGTAGCTTAGTCGAGCGTGTCTCCGGCTGCAAACTCCGCCAAACAAGCCTGCATCCCCTCCAGGGAAGGGTAACCAGTAAGA
>NW_008795405.1:8362185-8363073 GCF_000699145.1 Aptenodytes forsteri | reverse complement strand
GCCGCCCCCCTGCCTTCCCCCTCCCCCGGCGCTGCAGAGGCTCTGGATGCTGCCGTACTCCTGCCATGTGCTGCCGCCGCCGCTACTGCTGCTCGTAGCTTAGTCGAGCGTGTCTCCGGCTGCAAACTCCGCCAAACAAGCCTGCATCCTCCTCCAGGGAAGGATACCCAGTAAGTACCAGCCAGAGCCTGCCCCCTCCCTAGGGCACCCCGCCACCGCCTCTTACAAAGGGACTCGCAGCCTCTTCCCCTCGCTTCCTCTCCCCACCCCCTTTTTAAGCCAGTGCAGAGAGGGGCTCCGTGAATTCCCTCCAAAGCTATAGGGTGGCTCCCTCCTCCTCCTCCTCCTTCTTCTCTTCCTGCTCCGGCTCTCCTCGGCGAGCCAGCCTGCTGCTGCATTCAGCCGGGGTGGTCCCCAGCCTCGCCCCAGCCATGCCGCTGCGGCTCGCCCCCCATGGCTGACTTTTGTTACCCCTCTAGTGCCCGGGGCTGAACTGAGGTGGGCTCATTTTTGCGGGTGGCTAGGGCTAGAGATTGTGTGTGAGTGTGGGAGGTGTCCCTAGGGGTATGGGGGGGGCTGACTGACTCCCCGATCCTTGCAAGCCTGCGGGTTCGCCAGCCCGGGTGCCCCCTCAGGTGGGCGCAGTAGAGGGGCCGAGCTGCAGCGGGGACCCCGCCACGCTGACATCTGCAGGTGGACTGGGCGAGCCAGCTGCGGGAGCCTCCCCAGGAGCCAGCAGCACCCTGGACCCGCTGCCCATCTCAGCCTGCTTCGTTCCCGCTCCCCCCCAGACCCTCTCCGGTCCTCACTCCATCCCTTCTCCCGCTCTCTCTGCTGGGGTGCCTACACCCCTCCTCACCTCGCCGGTACAAACCCCTCCACTCCCCT
>NW_008795405.1:8350309-8362169 GCF_000699145.1 Aptenodytes forsteri | reverse complement strand
TCCGCTCCCCGCCCCGCCCCGCCCGGCGCCACCTTCTTTGATTTATTTGTGTATTTCTTTCCTTGGCAACCACCAGTTCCCCTCAGTCAAACAGCGCAGGCTCCCTATAATTTGAAATTAATTTGTTTGACTGCAGCATTGAGACAGGAAGGTTGGGAATTTATTTAATTCTTTTTCCTCCCTGTGCAAAAAGGAAGCGATGAAATTTCCAATCGAGACTCCAAGAAAACAGGTCAACTGGGATCCTCAAGGTTGGTGATTCTCTATTACTATCATGACTGTAAGAATAACAGTTATTATTATTCCTTGTGTCTAGTGACTCGTAGGAGACTATTTGACTCCAAATGGGAGGAGGCGTTGGATGCTTGTCTGCTTCCCATGTGCACTGCTCAATCTTTCTTGCTCGATCCTAGCAGTGTGTTAGAAAATGCTCCTCAGATGTGGGGTTGGGTGGGTGCATGGGTAAAACCTCTTCTAGGTGTAAGTTTTATAGTTCTATATTTGATATCTCTTTTCCCTCCCCTCCCTTTTTCTTGAGTATTTCCATGGCAAACTTGCCTGGGATGGCAGTGATCTCTGGCTCACAGCATTGTTTGTTTTATCTGTGGCTCCTTTGTTGTTTCTAGTGATCATTGTCTCTGCTAAATGGGTGGTACAGGAGTGGACACAGATGTGACTGCTTGCTCAGGGCTCCTTGATGGCAAATGTTTGTTGGCAAGCAACTGGAGCAAAATGCTGCAGCAACGTAACCCATAGTGTAGACGATATAAAAAGACACATTAAATAATGGACCTCAAAGGGACCTTTAGACTCTTTACTCTGTCCTGTTAAGAATTGATCGGCCCGAGTGGATAGTTTGATTAACTCTATAGTTAGGTTTGGAGTCTGTCTTGGGGAGTGTGTTTGTGTGATGGTGGATGGAGATTTACGCCAGTGCAGTGGTTTTCAATAAAATGATCCTAGTGGTGTTTTAAAATAAACCATAATGAAATGCTCTCCTTTCCTGGCATAGGGAGGAGGTTCATATGCAACCTACAGAAGAAGTGACTGAAAAAAACCCTACTGGTAATTTGTGTACTGGTGTGTCATATTTCTGTGCATCAGTACAGGAGCCCAGCAACTTGAAGCCATATGCTCAGGTTTGCAGCAGAACTGCTGGCAGCCAGTTGCTGTACGGCAGTGCTTGCAGGAAGTATGAAGTGATAGCACAGGCTTTGATTATTCATCTGTATTCCGCAGGTTTGGTTTTAGTGGTCAATTTGTCTGTCATCCTCCGTGCCCTCACATCTACAAAATGAAACGTTAGAAACAGTTTCTTCTGGTGTAGAAGGAATACGGCAGAACAGACATCTTTCTGCTGAGCAGATCTGCTGTGCTGTTTGAATAGTATACACAATTAAGCTTTAGTTTAAGCCTTACTACATCTTTAATTAGGTGAAGGCTGAAACTGACAGATCAGCCTCCTCCGCCCTCAGCTTCACAACGAACACATGGATAGTAGTGCTAACAGAGACTTGATTATTTTAATAACAGTATATGCCTTATCCTAGGGTCAAAATTCTGTGTGGCGAAAACTTGCTCTTGCCAGGTGCTTTTCTGAATGTGTGTTTGCCATTGCTTCATTCTAATTCATTTTATGTATTGCAAAATGCCTTTTAATGCAAAAAGCCCTCTCCTCCCTTCCCCTGACAAGGCACACAGGAGGCTGTACTGATGGCATTCTGTATGCAGCTCCTTTGCTTGGCAATCAGCTTTAAAGCATATGGATTCAACAGGTGGTTGGTCACAATTTACTAATGTGCCCAAAACCATAGAGTACTGTAACAGGTAAAAGACCTCAAACCCAGCAGGTTTCGTCTCTGCCAAGCTGAATCCCTGCTGAGGACTGCAGAATCCTACCTGTTATTTCCCCTCAGTGTATTGACTTCGTTAGCCAGGCAGCAAGGATGCTAATGTATAGCCAGGAAGGAAGCAAAAAATGTTAATTTCTAATTCTCCAAGGGACTCAGGAAATAGATAAAATTTGGTGGAATGGAAAAAGGCAAATTGGTAAGGAAAAGTTGTCTAAGGCCCAATCCTTTAACCAATAGAGGAACAGTGCAATGACATTGTACTCACATAGTCCCACTGACGAATTAGTGGTGTGGGTAGAAGACAAGGTAGGTCAGAGCTCCATTCTTTTTGAAATGAAAATATATTTACGTAGATATAAATGTTAGCAAAGATCTACACAAAATCACTTAGAGCCCTAAAATGAATTTGATTTACAGTCACATATGTAGTCTGTTCTGTGCATGTACCTGTGAAGAATGATGTTATGTTTTGCATCCTGTGTGATATCCCTGGAGTTAAGAAATGAAGTAGCTTTTCTCAGATACAAGGATCAACATGTAGAAAGCTGGTGGTGCAAGGATACAAAGAGTCCCAGGTATTAAAAGCAGAGCTCATGTCCGGTTAATGTTTACACACAAATACCAGGCTCATTTCAGTGCGTATTGTATGATTGTGCCCTGTTCTGGTCGTCAGACAGAGAACGTGCAGTTTCCACAGTTTTGTCTAGTAGGAATTGTGCTAAATTGTGCTAACAGTACTTGAACTATATCAACTGATGTTCCTGGCAGGCAAGCTAGCAGTCCAACGATGTAAATGGGAGCAATGGTATCTCAAAGATTGCTTAGATCTTATTATTCCAGGCAATGTTTTCTAGAAACTATACACATTTCTAAAGGCCAGGGCCCTTGTTGTGGAGATATGTCTGGCTTGGGACCGATGATGTTGCTGGTTTGAACCCAGGTCAGAATGATAGTCATTGAAATGAGTTAATGCTCAAACTCCATAATGCTGACTGAACTATAAATATTAACATAGATAAATAGATTAGAGTCTGCTGGTAGCTTTCATCTGGCATAAACCTGGTATTCTCAGTTCACGTCAGCAAAGATCAATATACCATAGAAAGACTTTGTGGAGAGAACAGGTTTAAAAGAATAGAATTGACATGAGGGATGGTGTCTGACAGACAGCTAATGGGAGGCTGATTTCTCAGCCATTAAACTGGAATGAACAGGGCATGGAGACTAAACTGTGCTTTTATCCTGTTGTGTAGTATCTTCACTTGTCTTTGGTATAGGGTATATCTGTGTGTTCCCTGTAAATGCTGAGTGTGTTTTCTAGATAAACCAAATATTTCATAAACCTGGAGGTATATAGGGTCCAGATTCCTCCAGTGAAGTCCCCTACTATCCCAAGAAATCAAGCTATATAATCCCATTAACAAACAGATCAAACTCCATGGCAAAAGTCACTGGGACTTGTCCCTAACAATCCAATGTGAAATATGTCCTAGAACCTCATATATATTGATTAAATACCATACTATTCATATACAGTGAGTGAATGGGGTAAGAAATGAGTAAAAGACCCAAGCAGGCACCTCAAGAATGTTTTAGGGGGAGTTGGATACATCGAGTAGGGGTACAGGATCTCACACTACCTGGCCTTACATTTTAAAAAACAAGCCTGCCATTTGCCTTACTGGTGGAATCAGCCTGGATATACACAATCATAAAACATTTGACCTGCCTATCACTGATTTTTGCTTCTCCCATTTGATGCAATTCAGGTAAAGCAATAATAACTGAAATCAGTGAAAGACCAGATTTTTAGTTTCATACCTCATACAATCCCATCTATACTTTTCAGAATATAAGATTGGGTTTATAGCAGCATATGAAGACATTAATTCTTGTAATTATTGTTCTCATCTCCCCTCTTTCCTGCATTCCTCCTGCTGTTTGTTACACCCACCTGTTGTCCATGCTTAAAATGGCTTATAATCTCTTTGCACATATATTCTTATACAGTACCTAAAACACTGTGGGTCCCTCATCCTAACTGAGACATCTGGATGTTACAGCAATATCAATTTTTTTTCCTCATGAATTATCTGCTTAAAATTGTTGTTTCTTTGTAGAAAAGAAGGGTAGATGAGACTGTTTCCAATATGCTCAGAAATTATCCCCAAGCATGACTGTCTTGAAGGGTGATGATGAGATGTCTTCTCCAAGGGAAGGATGTCTATCTTGGTGATGCTCTTAGTAGGCAGAAAATGGAGTTCAGCCTTGTTCCATCCTTTGTGCCTGCAGTTTTTTGCTGTCATTGCAGTGATATGAATGTCAAAGCCTTTTGAATTTCCAGGTAGATGTTTATCTCGACACTGACCTTTTGGAACTCTGAGGTTTTGATACATGTTCCCGCGTCCTTTCACAAAGACATCGTTTGTGTAGGATGGCTTTCTGCAGTTTGGAACCCTATAACCATGCATTTATTATCATCCTTACATTTAACGTGGGAGTTAGTGGTCTGTGGGGAATTCAATTCTGTGGTTGAGAGTCTGGAATTTCTCTTCAGATTTTGCCACTGACTTACTGTTTAACCTTCAGTAAGCCGCTTACCCTTTCTTTTCCTTCCTTTTTCCTTGACGGCAAAACGGGAATATTAATACTTCCCTAATGCACAAGGGTGTTGTGAAATATAATTAACTTGTTTAGAGCAATCTAAGATCTGCTATTGAAAGAAGAGCATATGTATTGCAATCAAATGCTAAAACAATTAGGAGGGAGCAAAACAGCCTGTCATCATACACAGATCACATCAATTAAGAAATAAGGTTATCTCTGCACTTTACAACTAGAGAAAACTAGTATTACTTCTGTTTCTTTACAGACACTGAAGACTCAATTGAGTTTCCCATTAGAGGTATCTAGAGACCTTTGATATTCCCCAGCTGCTGCTCCAGAGGGGCTCAAGTATTCCATAGGTCCTGTGTCACCTGCCATGGGATTTCTCACTTCACCTGAGACACCTCTAGCAGCACTGGACACCTATACGTGGGACAACTGAGCTGAGTCTCAGATGCCTTCATGCAGGTATCAGGATTGGATCATCCCTTGATGACTGTTTCTTGGAAAAATCTTCAGCATCAGCTACTCAGTATAAATTAAACTGACGCTGCCTGCAGAGTGTTACAAACTGCTGCAGTTCTTGCTTTTTCTGTCCTTTCATTCAAAGAGACCAATGCAGAAGGCAAACTTGATTATAAAGGCATAGATGAGTAGAAGGAGGGTGTTCATTTCTGTCCTCTGTTTCCAAGAAGATATATGAAAAGAAGTAGAGTGCAAATGTGAGCTAGACAATATCTTTCTGCACTAGTAAGTCAGTTCTTAGTAGCTCAGTGTAAGAAGACTGCTATGGAAAGCTATAATGTGTAAAAAAAGTAGCTCTGATCCCAGCAAATGACCCATGGTCAGCAGGGTACTGACCATATACTACTTGTATCACAAAATCATATTGGCTACTGACCCATCTGATAGACCAGGACTCTGCTGTGTCTAATAAGCATGGGTTGCAGAACAACTGTAAGGAGTTTATTTTAAAGAGAGATTTGAAGGAGAACAGAATTTGGATAAACAGGAGGACACTCCTGGCATTGCACGGTGTAGGCACAATAGTGGCAAATACAGTAAGGTGGAAAATTTGAAGAGTTTGGAAAACAAATAAAAGAGAATGAAGAAATCAGAACTTTATTAAAGGTTACGTGGAGCCTGCAGGGGTGGCAGATGAATACTGTGGACCCTAATGTGGTAAGAGATAGGAAGATATGACTGAATTAGCAGGAGAGGAAGAAAGACAGCAGAGAGCTATTAGTTTAATCATTGTCATCTTTAGGATGCCCTGGAAATGGAAAACCTAAGGATTCAGAAAAGTAAAATTAGTAATAAGAAAGTGGCAGAGTGAAAGACTGGACAGCAGCTTTCTTAGCAATAGTGAGGAAAGACTGAACTCTAGTCAAGGTAAGAAAGATGAAGGGTAGGGTATCATTAAGATGTCATCTGTACTGTGAGAAAAAGGGAATGAAAAGAATCAAAGGCAATATGAAGCTGTAAGTCTAAGACAGGGAGAGCAGTAGAATTGTCAGCAGTGGGAGAGGTTAAGACAGAATTATTATTTCAGTGAAGAATACCAATGCTATTTTTTGCCACATATGTACAAGAATAATCCATTAATAGGCTTTTGGCCTGAAAAGTCCCTTGGGCAACTCTTGAAAACTGGTGCTACCTGAAGTGATGGAGTTTGCTTTTGGGAGAAAGTTGTATGATATCAGTTGTAATTGGGTAGGTTTTGGTTCAGCTTTTGGTGTTTATGCGGATTTATGTAGCTAGCGTGTGGACTATATCAGCTTCAGACAGAAGAGTGCATATATATGGTGATACAGTTTAATTCTTACTCTCTTGATATGATCTGAAGCTAGGAATTTTACCACTCACTTCAGGCGAGCAACATGAGATTCTTCATTTTAAAAGTATCAGAACTGTGTTGTCCCCGCAGGCTTTACTGAGTTAAAAGTAAAGGAGTGCCTGGAATCACTGGGAGAACAGGGGCCCTAGATGTTGTGTTGTAAATAGGGTAAGTACCTGGAGTGAAATGGGGAGGGAACAATGAGGAGGTCAAAATACAAAAGGGGTAACAAACATACTAGTATTCAACAGGTAGAGTATGACAGAATTCAGTGTGATAGGAATGCCTAACCTTTATTTTGTAATAATCTCAGTGTAATAGCCAAAGCCAAAGCAGAGAATATAAATGCTGAACAGTTGTCTGTTTTTTATAGAATTTTTATATAAAAGAAGTGACATTCAGCAAAAGGCTAAATACTACCTTTTTTAATACCTTTTTTATAGGAATGACTCTGTTTTTTGTTTTCTGTGAGAAATTGAAAACAACCTGGGACCTGGCCTTTGTCAGACAGAGGCTGCTCATATTCTAGTTCCTGAGACATTGGTTATACTTCTATTGTTTGTATATAAAGCATGTATACGAAAAACATTTTAACTATAATGGAAAATGTGCTCTAAGATGAACCCGCTCATTTTCATAAATAACGTGCCATGCAGTTCTCACTGGTTACCCCAATGAAATAAAACAAGAAGTGAGAACTGCACATATCATATACCCTTGTACTTCAGGGTGGTGGTACCAATCCTTTTTAGTCCATGGACTATTATTATTCTCCCGACATACTTTCTGGGCTGCTTTTCACAGTTACAATCAGAGAGTAACTCAGATTATTTAAACAAAATGATATTTCAAAAGTGAACTATGAATCTCTTACCATGTTAACAAACCACAGAATTTAGGGGATATTTTCTTGGTCTGGGAATGCTGAGACCAAGAATTCAGATTTCATCTTTTTCTTTAACTGCTAATACAATTCTTACGCTATTACAAATCTTACTATTGGCAAGGTGTCCCAAATGCATGTATTATTATGTGTTATTCAGATGTCCCAAAATACAAGCATAGGAAATCACTTGTAAGATTTTGAGGTTAGAGTGGAAATTTCAGTGTGGGTATACCTCAGTGTTGGAAGTGGAAATGAAAGTCAGTAAGGTGATAGAATCTGTTATCAAAACCTGTATAGAGGGAAAAAAAAGGTGGAAGAGAATACACAAGCCTGGCTTCATTTTATTTTTCTGTTTTTAAAATGGAAGGGGAACATCCTGCAGAAAGCTGGAGCTGTCACAAGAGGCATGACATATAAAATATATGAAAGGGATTGAAACTTGTTGCACTTAGGATCTGGAGTCCTGAATAGGGGTAGTGATCAGCTGCAAAGTCTGGGTGTGGGTCCAATTTTTTTTAAAAGTCCAGACATAGTTCGGTCTAGCATTTTGTCTGAGTTTGCTATTTGAAATTTTAGAAGACATTTGAAAAGAAATAAAGACTTAACAAGGAGAGACAAAGGAAAGCTGCTTCAGGTAATGTAGATTACAAAAGAATGGACCCAAAGTGTGACAGGGTCAGATCTGCTGCCAGAGGTGCAGAAAATGCAGAATGAAAAGAATGTACCTGTGGTAAGACTGAAAACGCTCTGAAAAAAAAATGGGTGGACACGAAGACAAGTTTGGCTGCCTCCAACTAGAATTCACTGTTTTCAAGCACATGATGTTCTTTCTACCTTTTAGAAGTAAGCACGTAACCTAGGACATATTTAAAAAAAAATAATGAAGTATCTTTATGTTCTCTATCAGGCATGTATCAGGCTCCTCTGTAAGCAAAACTAAAGCACAGTATATATAATCTTATGGACATATTACAAAATATCTTTATCTCATGAGGTAAGTATCTTTAATAGATGATGATCTGTTTATTGGGCTAGTCCTTCATTGGAGAAACATGCTTATGTTGCTTCTGTTTGTTCCTCAATTCTGCCCCCAAAGAGATGCATTCAATAGGTCTTTAAATTGCTTCAGTTCTCTGTATTTCTGATAACCCATGGATTGGATTACGCATGACTGTGTGACCTTTGTTTGCTGAAGACAACAGGCTGTTTAACTAGTAGGGGGTAACAAAAGTTAACACCCTAAAAACCATCTTCTTACAAAGCAATACAAGTTATTTTGGTATCACTATCCTACAGGATCATCACAGTGCTTTAAGGATCAGGCTTTGAGTACCTAGATTTGTTAGAGCCATATGTTCATATCTCAGCAGGACTGACTCATCTTTTCTTCCCTAGGAAGAAAAAAACAACATGTTACTGACTTTACTGGATGAGGATTTTGGATTTTGGCACCTTAAACTTGTGCCACTGAGGTTCTTAAGATTCAGTGATATGCTGTTAAAGGGTGCATGGGTTATTTCTCTCTTACTCGATACTGTAATATAATAGTACTGGCATGATTTGAAAACAGCGAATACATACTGACAGCTTGTCCAGGGCTTTTATCCTCTCAAATTTCAGCTTTTTATTTTAAAGAAACAAAAAGCAGTCACTAGCTACTATGTGTGAAAAACCTCAGTGATGGAAGAATTGTAAAAGAAATGGTACCGCAGAAACTCCCAGCTGAAATGAAGGAAGCAGCACACACATCTCAAAGACACTCCTCTAGGTTAACTCAGATCCGTCACTGATTACTTAAATGTTAAGACTACTAAGTTTGGATTGCACAAGAAAGGGTCGTGCAGAGAGGCCTTGGGTAGCAGCAATCATGAGAGCTACAGAACCACCACCAAAGCCACCTCTTCATGATGCTACAGCCACCATACTAATTTGCCTTCATGAGAAGCAGAGTTCATTACTGGGTTACAATGATATACTGACATGTAACCTTGCGACCTGAATTTCTCATTGCTACCAGACGTTATTTGTTGATTCAGTTTTCTAAGAATACGCATCTGCTGCCATTTAAGGGACTCTAAGGCAGCTGAGATGTTTGCATAGGCCTGGTATATATGATAATGGAGCTAAGGGAGACCTCTGCCCTTCTGGAGCAACAGCTTAAGGCCAATTAGGATATCCTAGGACCTCTCACTTGGTGCTATATGATATGGATGGGCAACTGAATTACGCCATTTGAGTGTGACTTAGTTGGAGAATAAAACACCTAAATATAGGTAGGTATCTGAAATACAGAGGTATTCTAAGTTTCTAAGGACCCACTATGGTTAGGGGAGATATAGTCAAATATGGTTTGTGGATCCTGGAGAACTTTCAGTAGATGTCTGGTTTAGGGTCAGCAGAATCACTCTCCAGGCTGCACTGACCAATTTGGCCACATCTGTATTGACTCTAATGGGATGTATTCCAAGTTACAGCAAAGGAAAGAAATAAGGCAAGGGTTGTTCCTGCTCGTATTTTGAACTTAAGCTCAAATGGCTTTGGGTAGCTTCTCACTAGGAGGATTTAGGGCAGGTATACACCACTTTTTCCTGGTGGATTCATTCTCAATTTGCGCGTGCTTTGGGGTTACAAGAAATTACACCGTCATGGTTAGTGTAGCTCTGCTGAAAGTAATAAAATACTACTTTGAGTTTGCCATTATTAGCAGTGATTTCATTTGTTTTCACCAGCTCTGAGCACAGGAGAATGAGTTCATGTCCACCTGCTATACACTGTGCAGGCATACTTTGCTTAGGTGAAGCTTAATTATGGGCAAAACTGATTAGAGGGCCACAGCTGTCTCTTTCTTAAGCCTGATCTGTGAATGCATGTAGCTACATGTCAGTGATGCAGTATAGCAACACTGTGAAGTACTGCGAGATGTTAGAGGCTATACCATATCATCAGATGCCATCCTTGTGTAGCTATAAAGTTTTATCATAGTTCAAATTACAACTGTATTTCTACAGTTTTATCTGAATAGAAGCTGAGCATGAGATAAGAAAAGTATTGTGTAATTCAGTTGTTGTACCAGACTCCTTATCATCTAAGATACCCTACATTATATACTATATAGCAAACTCCAAGCCAGCTTTGCACAGCCAGAATCAGCCTGGCATTGATCTGGAGCTCTGTGTGCCCGCCCAGCCACCCAGTGACACTGTTCATCTGTTCTGTTTATTATATACTACCGTGAGCAGCATAACGGGTCTGGTCTCTTTAACCTAATTCCTTTTGCTTACCTGAGCTCTCTTTGACTCTCAGTCACTTTCTAATAATTGTCTTACATGCAGACTGGACAGGTAAATCATTCTGACTGTGGCAACTTTATTGGTGCAACTTACATGCCAAAAGTGTGAAAGAAAAATATGTATGTTATAAAGAATTTAGAATAAGAGAAAATAAAAATGGCTATGCTGAACAAATGCATTTCAAACAGCAACTTTCTCTTCCTTGTGAAAGACCTGTCCTGCAGAGTAATTTTGTAATAGCTATCTTATATGTATTCTTTGTCTTGTTCCAGAATAGGTTTTCAAAGTACTGAAAAGCCTTTGTTCACTTTAACTGACTGTTACTGTGTATAGGAACTTAAGACTGCTAAATAGACTGGATCCTCAGGATATGCAAATAGTATAGCTCCAGTGAACTAAAAAATAGCCCAACTGATGTGCTTCTTACAAGATTTCTGACCATTACCACATGATGAAAGATCCACTTTTATTGCTGTTGCCCAGAAAATTTGAGAAATTATCACTTAATTGAAGTGGTGGATCATTATGAGATTTGCTTGAATTCAAAGTATTTTTCTGTAGATTCCAATCATTAGCCAGATTGGGGAAAACACCACTAGATTGATGCAGAAATTCTTACTTCTTGTTTTTACTGAGGAGCATCAGTATGAGCTCTTTAGGTATGGTCAGTAATGTGCGGATACATCCGTAAGGATGCCTCAAGAAATCTTTGAAGGGGAACGTTTAGTGCTGACACTATTTTTATTCTGGGGTTAGAGGTTATATTGCATGTGTTTTTCTGGCCTTACTCATATGTAAAAGATCTGTTCCTTGGCTATTAACCTAAGAGAGTCCTGCAGGAGATATTGTACTGCCCCAGCTGAGCAATGTATTGGTGTCTCACAGTTCCAGTCTATACTATAGTCAGTGGTGCTGCTAAAGTCCCCTTTGCCTGACTGAGGTAATCAAGAGATTCCTTCACTCCACTGTTAGGCTGTACCCCTGGCGGACAGCCAGCATCAATCACATTTCAAATGTAGATTAGATAGCTTCCTGCTAGGAAGGCTAGCATGAATCTTTGCTTTGTTGTTTGTCTCCTCCACTTGCTTTGTCTTACCACTAGGTTTCTGTCAATAGGAATGTTTTTCCCTTCATACACAGGCCTTCTTATGCTAAGCTGCAAGACTCTTTTTTTTTGTGAATCCTTGAGATAGGATATTTGGAAGATCCCAGTCCAGCTGCTTTAGCAGAAGGACACCAGCTAAAACCCTGACCCTACATCATCCTGTGAGCACTTTCATAGAATCATAGAATAGTTTGGGTTGGAAGGGAGCTCTAAAGGTCATCTAGTCCAACCCCCCTGCCGTGGGCAGGGACAGCTTCAACTAGATCAGGTCGCTCAGAGCCC
>NW_008795405.1:8316759-8349800 GCF_000699145.1 Aptenodytes forsteri | reverse complement strand
GCTGGCCACGCTTCTTTGGATGCAGCCCAGGATACGATTGGCCTTCTGGGCTGCGAGCGCACATTGGTGGCTCATGTCCAGCTTTTCATCCCCCAGTACCCCCAAGTCCTTCTGGGCAGGGCTGCTCTCAATCCCTTCATCCCCCAGCCTGGATTGATACCAGGGGTTGCCCCGACCCAGGTGCGGGACTTTGCACTTGGCCTTGTTAAACCTCATGAGGTTCACACGGGCCCACTTCTCCAGCTTGTCCAGGTCCCTCTGGATGGCATCCCATCCCTCTGGCATGTCAACCGCACCACTCAGCTTGGTGTCATCTGCAAACTTGCTGAGGGTGCACTCGATCCCACTGTCTATGTCATTGATGAAGATATTAAAGCTTTGAAGCAGAACACCTTGAACTCCTGTGGTGGGAGATTCAGACTCTTCCTAAATGTTACTGGAATCCTGGGGCACTTCCTGGTGAGGAAAAGTAACCAACTCATTTCATCCAATGGCATGTCATGGTGCAATGGAATTTTTTTATTAGTCTTTAAAAACAAGATTATGGATAAGCAGCAGCATCACTGCTTCAGCCTGTCTGTTGTTCATTGAAGGGTGAAGTCTGCAGAGAACCAGAGAGCAGCTATTTATTCCTTGGTGTTTGTACTCAAGGCTTGTGACATACTGACAAGAAAGCAGTTTTTCTATATATTACCTAATAAGGAAAAACAATGGTATGTTCACCTCTTCTGACAGGAACTCTTTTTCACAAAGTCATCTCTATACTCCAAGATCTTGAGCCAAAAGCACTTGCTTCCTATTTGGCTCTTGACAGAGCAGAGACCTACATGAACTAGAACTCCCAATTTTAGCAAGAGCAAGAAATACTGATCTAATGCTAGGGAAACAGGTTTCAGCAGTGATCTATTGGTTTTAGTCTTATTTCAGAAAGGGAAAGGGAGAATTTTTCTTGGGTTTCTCTGTATTCAGTTTCTCTATAAATAGCTTCATAAACCTGACGATAGCACTGCTGCCAGAGAGTGTGTTGGAACAAACACAGTCACCAATCTTGAAGCAGGAGGGCTCCCTATTTGGGACTTGCCCCTGTCAATCACTTCTAATCTCCCTTCAACTCTTCCTGCTCCTCACTGTAATGCTCTTCCACTCTATTTTCCATTTTCCAATACCTGAAGTTCATTGATGAGTCCCGTCACATGTGAACATGTGCTTGGCTCTTTGCTCTGGGCTCAAGTGTCAGAGGCAACAGGGAGGGTAGCTGAGTGCCGAGTGCCGAGAAGAGGAACTGAGCAGGGAGTTACGGGTATGCTGCCTCCCACGCTGCCAGCAGGGTTGGAGAGAAGTGAGGGACAAGAGCAGATGGGTGGATTTGGAGGAGGGCAGGGTGGAAGAGAGGTCACGAGAGAGAGAAGGCAAAGCAAGGGAAACAAAATTCGAACTGCCCTCCAGCAGTGTACAATCTCACTCCAGCACAAGACAAATCTCCCTCAAGTATTCGTCTGGACTTGGCAGCTCTGTAAGTAGTGCTACAAGTGGTGTCAGTAGCAGTGCATCTTCATGTTAATGCCAATAAGTGTTAGCGAGGAACCCCCGGAGGACTGCTGTCCTGAAGCCAAACCAGAAAGAAAAAAAGGAAGATGCTTTCAGCTGTTCCTGGAGTTCACGTTCACGTCCTGCCTTAGCACATCCATTCTTTTGACCAGTGAGCTGTCACGTATGCCTTAGAAAAGTGCAGTGCCTGGGAGAGGGAGGAGGGAGGGGAAAGTATCCCAGCATCCCATGACTGTGACTTTTGCAGAGATTTTTTTAATGTCAGTGGATAAGTTCTGGCTGATACCTGCACAAGCCAGCCTTGGGCTTCCTCTTGTTTCCCTGCCATTTGCATAGCCTCAGTAGGCAGGAGCTCTAAGGCTGTGTTTGCAAGAGAGTAGCTCTTGGGCAGTCCATTTTAGGTTTGTGGGCAGGCTCTGACTGCGGTTCTGACAGCAGAGAGGCTGTGTCAGAATCTGGAAGTTCTTGTAAATAATCAGCAAGAGCAGCTTACACATGGGTATCATATTTTTCCTTTATAACCAACAAAAGAAAGAAGTCTGATTTATGGCTGTCTATTAATCTTGTAACAGACAGACCAGCATTTTGTCATGTATAGTGGAAAAGAGCATGTCCCCTAAAAGAACTTGAAGATTTGCTAATACATTGATGACAAATCATTGTAGCTGCTTGGTGGACGTATGACAAAGACCTTGTTTTAATCAACTTTCAAAATTACTCTTGAATTTAATTAATTTGCTAACACCTCTGTGGCAGTGTTTACATGAGACAAACTGTGAACACACACACACAGAGTATTGTTTTTCCTCAGTGTCACAGGGGTTTATCTATTATTTGTGAATCGCTTTGAGATATTTAGATAAACATGAAAGATTATTACAGACTTGGCACAACTGATGCAAAGAGGAATGTTGAGATGTGTTTGACTGTCTTACACAAAAGGGGAGGGAAAGGATTTCAAGAGCATTTTCCTGCTGTGAGTTGGGACTAGAATATCAAGATGAATGATTTTGAATTATTTTTTTTTTATACCCTTAACATTTCACCAGTTTGTTTACAGATCCTGGATGATGAATACAAGCCTACAACATTAGGCTGTTTTTCTTTGTTACCCTTCACCGATAGCTTTTCTTCTTGGGTCCATAGGAGTATGCAGGGCACAGATTGAAAACACTGACCTAAATGATTTCTGGCAGATGATTTTATGCCCTGTTCTTAGACACTTCCAATGAAGGAGATTTCAATATCTCGATGGCTGTTCCCATGCTTAGCTATCCTTGTAACTAAACTTTTTCCTAATATATAACCCCCCTACTTCCTTGGTACAGATTAATCAGTCATTTTTTGCCCTATTCTTAAGAAATCTGGGGAAGAATTATTCACTGTCTTCAGTTAGTCAGTGTCTTATTTTCATTTGTGAGACTACAGTTCACATTTTTACACTTAGTCCAAACATTTTCATTTATATTGAGATAATACTTTGGAAAGTTGCAATGAAAATCGAAGCGGGATGTTGAAAAGATGACTGCGTTGATAATCATTTTGTGTCACAGACAAATGACATTTGAATATGTGATGGAGTTTGATTTACTGTGGTTCAAACCAAGATAAGAGATCAGTCAAAACTGATTGAAGGAAGAGACTGATATTTCCCGTATTTTTTAAATACAGATCCAGTGTTTGCCTCCTGTAGTTTGCTAACTCATTCTCTCTTTCTATATTCCTGTACTCTTAACACTCAGTTACAATGAAGCAGGTCAGTATTTAGTCACCATTCAATATTTTGGTGACAAGTGAAGTGGAGAAAGATGTTGAATAGAGCAGCCTTTTCTGTGCCATTCAGAGTTTGCTTCCCTTTTCTATTAGCCTGAAGAAAGAAAAAACATATCTTCATCTTCACTGGTTGCTAACTATATGCAGTCATATGAAAGGTTGTGCGGAAGCCAAAAATGGACATAAAGTTAAAGAAGTAAAGCACAGATGTCCAAAATAGGAGTGGCTCTTTTTGGATAGGTCTTAAAACACACAAGTCTGGGAGCAGGAGAGTGGATTTCTACTCCAGCCTTGTCATTTGTTGTGTGATCTTGGTTAAGCAATTTCTTTTTTGTCTAGGCTATATCTACACAGTTGTATTCAGTGAGAGTTGAATGCTGCTGTCTGAGCTAGCCCAGCCCAAGGAAACTGTGGACTTGAACCTATCTGGTACAGCACTGTTTTGAACCAAATACGTCCTGCTAAGTGGCTAGGCCTATAAACAGAAGCTCAGCACTATGCTAACAAAGCTACCCAGCTTTTCTTGGCTTGAACCTGGTTTCTGTGCAAATCTTAATGAAAGTTGGATCAGTCTGCAAGAAGGAACCTAAAAATACTTTTGAATTCCTCACATGAAAGATTAAGGAAAATTATTGTTGTCCAGCATCAGCCTGATGATGTGATAAATGGTAATTATTGCTATTTGTAATATATTCAAGGCCGTGACACTCCTATTCTAAACAGTGCTGATGTTAGGGCCCCTGTTCTGAGGAGTTTATTCTCTATGAAGTAAATAATTATAATAAGTAACTATTAATAAGGACAGATAAAAAAACTGATTTAGGATTGAATTTGTTGGCATAGTGAGATTTTCTGGTTTTTATATGGTTAAGGGCACTGAGATTTTAGTCCTGCAGACTTTTTACTTTCCTGAGCAGCTATTGCGAGTTTTTCCGTTCCCTGCTTTGAAAGCTCCTTGTGAGGTGGATGCTTGAACTGCCATTCTTCTGAGCTTTAAAGAATTTACAATTAGAAATGGCAGTGCCTTTCAGAAATACAATAACTATAAAAATGGTATTCAGACCCTTCTCTCTCCTCGCTATACTTTCTTGACTAAAATTAAATTATCTTGTACATACTTCTTTTCTACCTCTTTAGGGAGACTAGGTTCAGAATTGCTAAAGTGAAATGATAGAATACCAGAGTCTTTCAACAGCCTCACAAAATCTGTTGAAAACAAAGAAAAGGGACATGGCATAGCTCAGGGGAATGGTAATTGCATAGACCTTTTAATCTTTTACACACTTGTTAAACTAATCACAACTAGATTAATAAGTAATCCAACCAGTCAAGTTTACCCAGCACCCAATTTTGACATCTGCAAGCAGATTGCAATTTTCTTATATTTTTTAAAATTGTCAGTCAGAGAGAACACATTGTGTTGCCGCTTTTCCTTGATTGGTTAAGAGTGTATGCACTTCCTGCCAGCATGAAATATTTAATGAATTTGACATTTAGCTTTATGTGAAAATGTATGCTGCTAACATCAATTTTCTTAAATGTGTATAGAAAATGAGTGAAATAAAATGCTTATGTGTGGGAAGGAAAAATGAGAATGAAAGATGGTAAAAAGTGAAAAAATCAAATCTACTCAACAAGACAAATGATATTCTTAGGGCATGATTGTAATGGACTGATGACTTTTTCACCAAAATCCATATGCACTCCATGACTGGTGAGACTCAGAGGAAAAACAGTGCTGAACAATACAGTCTGAGTTGTATCCTCACCTTTATTGCCCCTGTGCAAAGTCCCTGTGGTGGGTTGACCTTGGCTGGCTGCCAGATGCCCACCCAGCTGCTCTCTCACTCCTCCTCCTCAACAGGAGAGGGGGAGAAAATAAGATGGAAAAGTTTGTGGGTCAAGATAAAGACAGGGAGATCACTTAGTAATTACCATCACGGGCAAACCAGACTCAACTTGGGGAAAATTAAGTTAATTTATTGCCAATTAAAATAGATTTGAATGGTGAGAAACAAAGACAAAGGTTAAAATACCTTCCCTTTCCTTTATTTTTTCCCTAGACCCAACTTCACTCCTTCATTCCTGACTCCTCTTCCTCCTCCCCACTCCACATGGGGTGGGAAGATGGGGGATGGGGGGTTGTGGTGAGTTCATAACAGTTCCTCTAGGCTGCACCTTCCTCCTCACACTTTTCCCTTGCTCTAGCATGGGTCCTTTCTACGGGCTACAGTCCTTTAGGATAAACCTGCTCCAGCATGGTCTCTCCATGGGCAGCAGTCCTTCAGGAAATATCAACCTGCTCTAGTCTGGGGTCCTCCACATGCTGCAGTGTGGATATCTGCTCTGGTGTGGTCATCTCCATGGGCTGCAGGGAAATACCTGCTCCACCGTGGTCTGTTCCAAAACTCGCACAGGCTGCAGGAGAATATCTCCTACAGCTCCTGGAGCACCTCTTTCTCCTTCACTGACCTTGGTGTCTTCAGGATTGTTTCTCACACTTTTTTCCCTCATTCCTCACTGCCTGCACAACATTTTTCCCTTTCTTAACTATGCTTTCACAGAAGTGCTGCCAGCTTCACTGATGGGCTCAGCTGTGTCCTGCTGTGGGTCCGTTGGAGTCAGCAGGAACTGGCTGTGTCTGGCATGGGGCAGCCCCTGGCCTGATCCCACAGGGTCCACCACTGTAGCCACCCCACTACCAACATCTTGCCACCTAAACCAAATACACTGTCATGGAGACCAGATAGGCAGGTACTTGGTTTCAGTCAGGCACTTGCTGTACAACTAAATGGAAACAGCGGTGCTCTGGTAGTATGGACAGTAGAAATTGGAGAAGATTCCCACAAGATTTGTCCTTTGGAAGAAACTGCTATCAAATAGGAGTGACAGTGTCCTTCAGTGGAAGGCAAGATTCATTCTGATGACTTACTGCATAGCTAAGTTTCTTGTCTGCCACTAAAGAAGCTCCCTAGGAACAGAGAAAAGGCTTAAGTTCCCCTTAGTGCTTCTGATCTGCAGTGCACCAGCATCACCACTCTGTGAAGACTCTCATAGTTGGGAAGCCCTTTCTGCAGAAAGAGAGGCCTTAACTCAGACCACACTGGTTTCTTAATTTCTACCATGTTCCAATTTAGGTTGTTTAAGATTTTTTATTTTTGCCTGAACTGTAGTTTTCTAATGAAGAACGAAAGCCATGTTATAAAACAGTGGTGTTTTTTTGTTTTCTTGTAACAACTGTGTTCCAAATCAATTAAGCAGTTGGGGTATTCCAAGAGCTATTAATTAGTATGTTTCAATTATAACTGATGAAGCAGAATCATGTAGATTTTTTTTGAAACTTACCAAGAATCATAATTTTGAGCACGAGCTGGGAATATATAACAAATGATACAAAAATTGCAGAAGCCTTTTTATATGACATTTTCCCCAAAGCTGCTGCCAGGGATGGCAAAGCAATGGTTGGACATAATTCCCTCCGGTACATATTACTGACATTTCTCTCCCCACCAACAGAGAGAACTCAATATATGAACTTTTACTCTATTTCACCAGCATTATCCTGTAATAGGAAGCAAACAGTGACTTTATTCCTTATGCAGTTTTGTAACCTAACAAACCCCTCCCTTCTCCCCGCCCCACTCTGGGAAAGGAGAAATTGGGAGCAATCAGTGCTACTTTCTTTCTAACAGCATATTCAATCTTTTTGTTTAATGTATGTTGCCTTTTCTGCTTTTACTTGTCTCTCTTTCCGTACTTCGTTGAATGCCTTGCCACTGATGACTGCATTTGCAGCAGACTGCTGAGATGTTGCTGAAGTCAGCAGCGCTAATACTGCATTAGAGAATTCACTTCAGGGAAAACGTTAGATTTAACCAGTGGGGTACTGCTGCAGTGAAAAGCTATATGCTCGGAGGCACTCTGTGCATTTTCCAAACAAACAATATGTCAAGCTTTGCTTTCACGAACAGTGAACATAATAGTAATGCTTCTCACTTCAATGGCAGTTTGCAGCAAAATGCTGTACAAACAGTAGGGTGAAATTCCCCTTGTGTGGCAGGTTCACGATGACTTTCACTGCTCAAGTCGTGTGATTGAACACCTTGGGGATATGCAGAAGGACCAGGGCCAAACTGGTGTAAAACATGTCAGTGCTGAGAGCAGTTTTCTTGATCCATGGCTGTATGGATCCCGCGGTCCCCAGACAGCAGTGCTTATTATTATGCCTCAATCCAGAACAACAGCTACAGGGATACTAGTGTTCTGTCCCATGTGTAATCGTAGCCTGCAGGCAGGATGTTGTCTCCCATTTCTTGATCACAGCTGAAATGTCACCTGTTAATTAGCCCACATCATGCAAAGATGCTGAACAAACACAAAGGCAGACACAATCATTGTCTACTGGGATTTTTGCTCTAAAAGTCAGACTTTCTAAACCAGCATCAGATTTTTGAGAGCCCAGCGTGTAAAAATCCAACATTCATTGTGTTGGTTAAATGGATGCTCTCTGCAAAACTTGTTAAAAAACCACAACAGACAGAGATGAAGAATGGGAGTGGGGAGGGGGCTGGAATAGCAAGCAAAGCAGGTGGTGGAAATGATTAGCCATGTCCTCATAATGCAAAATTTTAATGGCTTAATGATTTTTTGGTTACACATGGACAGAAACTTCCACGTTTCATTACTTCCGTCATGCATATAGCAACCACCCGCTTCCTGTTGGACATACGAATTCCCTTCATCCATAAACCCGCAGGCATTTTCTGTTTGTGACATATTAATGAGAAGTTCATATAGCTGATAGCTTAATACACTGAATGCCTCAGCTCTTCCTCTAACATACCTCTTATCCTAGCTCTGGCTTCCAGACACAGCCCTGCTATCTTAAACCAAGCAGCCAGTAGCTGAAATCACTTTGAGGTGTCTGTGGGAAAGTTGTGAGGTTGGAAGCAAATGCTAGATACCCATATCCCCCAGGAACTTCTATTTGGAGATGAGCCAGAGCCTTGGAGTGCAAGATCATGTTATCCACTGGTGGGCTGCTCATTTTCCTGCCTTCCCACACTGTTCAGTCAGGAATCCTTTTGATGTTAACTTCAGTGTGTGGCCATTTCAGAAGGGGGGGGGGGGAACCCAAAAAACTAGAATACTCTGTCCAGTGTAAACAAAATAATTGAGGCTCCTGCTAGGATGCTAAAACAGCTATGGCCAGTGGAGTCCCTTCATCCCCCAGTCCTTTATGATCCATTTTAGAGAAGGTATCTCCACCTACTTTTAATGGCTGGTTCAGGGAAGCTGTAGTGGACTTGGCTAGCACCTCACAGACATTTCCGAGCCTTGGTGCTCCAGGTCTCTGTTCTGCAACTTCAAACACTTGACAAAATATCGTATTTCTGAATTACTTCAGGAGACAATGCTGGGTTATTAAATAGTGCTACAGGAAGGATGTACAAGGGCTGATAACCCAATGTAGGATCTTGTGAAAGCTGTAGGGACGATGATTTACTCATGAATTTTCTCAGTGAAACTGGATTGCATGATAAGATTACTTTATAATTCAAGCTAAACTTCTAGTTTTAAGACAAAGATAAGGAAGACTCTACAGGAAATTTTGAGTGCTCGACTATGTAAATTTTTGAAGAAAGCATAATTTCCTTTCTTTAAAAAAACCTCCCATCATATTATGAGGATTTTGGGGAAACATACTGGTACTTACCTTCAGATGCACATCAAAGAACCTTTTTACCTGAGCTGAAAGTACTTTGTTGTCTTCCTTGGATGGACCCACTAAAATGGAAGATGAAATGTCCAGTTTCACTTTTGATCAACTCATGTATTAAACTTAAAGCCAGCTGCTGGATTTATGAATGCATAAGTATATATGGCCTCAGTCTAATTCTGTGCTGAATCCTGTGAAACCAACACTTGCATCAGATGTGTCAAGAATACTCTATTGTACTCTCATTAAAATGTACGTACATTCCTGTGTGCTCATGTAACACATGAACATGGAAGAAAATCAAGTACTAAATAAGACACTCCATTAAACCTGACTTACATTTTTTCACAGATAAAAATTGTGACAGCAATACCACAGAGGAAGGTATGTTGATTTAAAAAAAAATATATTTGGTTTAAACCAGTTGAGAAACTCTCCTTTAAAACCAGGTTTCTTTGCTATGTCCTTTGTTCTTGGCATACTGGGTAAGATAGTTGCCAGGATATGGGTCAGTGTGGCAAAGCCAAGCTTAACATTTTTATAGTCAAAAGCTAGTCGAACATCCTCTCAGCATTTTGGCTCTTATTTGAAGCTGTCCTTCTGAGGTGGCTGTACTTTGAACCTTTCTGTCTGGAGATTTTCCCTTTAAATTAGAACTATTTTCACAGAGTCATAACAGGTTATCTAGCTCACCCTGCTGCTGTAAAGTAGGGCCAACTATACCTAAATATTTCTGGCAGAAATTAGTCTAACTTGTTCTTAGAAACATCAGTCTCCTAAAGCAAAGCATACCTGCAGTAATAAAGGACAATTTTTAACCTGAAGCAATGTCTTATGGTGCATCGTTTCAATAGCTCCAATGTTTTACATTACAGCATTTTGCTTTAGAATAGAATATTTCAGTTGGAAGGAACCTACAACGGTCATCCAGTCCAACTGCCAACTGCTTACCTTGGGTTAAGCTTTGCCACAGTCTTCTTGATGGTCAATGAGTGAGAGTTTTGATCCTTAATTCTCATCAATATAGCAGAAATCTCAGGTATTTAAGCTCCTCACATATCAATGGGAGGCCTGGCTGTACTGTTTGTCAGTACGTCAAGTGCAGGTAGTGCAGTACTGTTGGAGGTGAACAACTGTACAGATCCTAACATTTTAGTTTGACTTGTAACATCAATATCTTCAGTTGCTTTATTTTGAAGCTTATCCAAACAAACAGGAACCCACCTTTCTTTCCCCACTGGCATCCTCTTACTGGGGTAAGGCCTGTGTCGAAACACTGGTGTGTTCCTTTGAGGGTAGCTGTTCCTTTGAGGTTACCTGTCTATTAATTTAGTGCATGCATGTGAATGGAGATTCACCATTGCTTTCAGTGAGGCAGATTAAGTCTTCTTCGATATGATTTAACAAACACACATGGATGAGACTCTGTTTTGGGAAAAGCCTGTTCTGACAGCAGCTTGTTTTGAAAAAAACATGGATAAATAACGCAGGGATTGTTCTGCATTTATTGTAAACATATCCTCTTCTCTTTTGCTCTACATTTGTCCTAAACTATAGTCTAAACTATCTCTACAAATTCAAGAATTTATGTAGTCCTTAATTTTCTTAAACTGTTTGTATACCTCTGCACATTGTTGAATTGCTACTATAGTCCATCCTTTGATTTTAGTAAAACTACTTGTTAAACTTCTGGAAGTTTATATCACTTTTACGTTCATATGTTTGTTCAAAAATTGTACAGGCGTGGATTCTTGCAGGACACTCATGTTAGAAAAGTAAGCACTATTTCATCTTTTTCTAGTTGGTGAAACCATGGTTTAAAGGCAAATGGTAGCACTTTTCTGAAAGCACAGGTTCGTGGAGGCAGGGTTCCAATTAGAAACCAGGACTTCTGACTTCTTACCATGTGGTCAAGTCACTAATCCCACTCTCTTGTCGTAAAGAGTGAGATAGCTGCTAGACGGAGTATCTACACTAGTTTTCCAATATCTAACTGCTGCTTAAAATCTACCCTGAAACATCTCTGGGGTCTTGACTGCAGTTGTGCCTTCTGCATCAGCTTTGTAAGAAAACAGTCTCTTTTACACATCAGTTGCTCAACTAGCTGCTTCAGTAGAGTCTTCCCGTGTATTAATTTATATAATATAAAATACTTTAGGATCAACATTTCTACATACACTTACTGTAGCTATTTTTAATAGCAGAAAATGAAACACAGTTCTTCTTAGGAAAAGAGTTATCTTTTATTTTAGAGATAAGCAAGCCGAGCATAGTAATCCATTGAGGTCTTTAAGTGACACAATATTTATAAGAACATTTTACGTTCCCTACCATGAACTTCCCATCTTGTTCTTAAATCAGTACAACACATTTTCCTTTGAAGACAGAATCGAACAGGCCATGCTTTTACTGTAAAGCTGTTATTAACACTCTGCCAGAAATAGGATTTGAATAAGAAACAACATTTGTACTAGCAGACAGGAAAAGAAAACTAACAGAAGCTGTTTTAACTCTACCAGCTCTTGACTTCCTTCCTCTTGACTTATCATTTGTGAGATATCAAAGTCAGGCATCTCGCTCCACTGAAAGGCTCACCCAGCCTACACTGGACTATGCCAGCCATGGTAAGGTGAAGAGCTGTTTCAAAAAATTGTAGCATGCTGTTTCTGTCATTTGAATTCTGCTCTCTTCTTACCATTTGAGCCTCAGATCCTGAGACTATTTTGCTGAGTAATCTCAAGTGTGCAAAATCAGCCCTCAGGCTTGCAGATTTTGTGTTGATTCAGAATATACACAGTAGTTAGGGGCTCTAACTAATGTAAATTGATTGAATTCCATGGAATCCATGGAAGTTATGTTACACTGATTTACATCAGCTGAGCCACTTCTGGGAATACTCAAATTTATTTAGTTCAGTAAGGAGATGTTGTGACTCAGATTTAAGATATTTGTTTATAGAGGAAGGGAGGTTCTAACGGCTTCACACAACCTCTCTATTTTACGTTTCTTCTGAATACTTTTCTGATATTTCCTGCTGAAACTGACTGTATCTATTACAATAATCCTTTCCTTTCAGGAGATTTAGAGAATGAAATAATTGATCTCTTTTACAAAAAATGTGACTTCTTTCTAATACTGTCACTCTTCTCCCTATTGTCACTTCAAGTTCTTAGAACTTACGTGAAATATATGTGGAGGTAAGAGAAAGTATCCTTTTAAGTTTGATGTCACTCCATCCTGGCTGGTAAGTGTTGGGAACCACAATGAACATTTGATGGTCAAACTGAGCAGGTGTGCCGCAGGGTGTTGCAAAACTGAGATACGCATAAAGGGGATCAACCACAGAGGCTTTTCCTCTGATCCTGGATCCTTTCTAATCTATTTAGTATCTGGAGCCTCCAAGTCACATATGAAAAGAAATATTAACTGTAAGTGTAAAGCAACTACAGATTTCTGTAGTTTATTGATTAGCAAGTAAGCTGGAAACTCTATCCTCAAGGCAATGCTTCAGAGACGTATCACTTCTAGGAAAACGTGACTGTAGTAAACAGCTGAGTTCTTAAATTATTCAATGTCATAAAATGGTTTCTATTGGGAAGGAGTTGTAGCCCACTTCAAACTCAAGGTGTAATCACGTTGTATCTTTAAATTGTATAGAATCAGTTTACGGTGCCACTCTGATCAGATGTTGTAAATCCTTCTGCTTTAATTTTTGAGCAAAACAGCAAAGACACTTTGGGAATAAGTTCAGAGAATGCAGCTAAAGTGACTGTATTTTAACTGTGATCTGATTTAGGTCTGATATGAAATAAATCAATCCGGTTTCAAAGAAATTACAGGCCAGTGACAGCTGCACCGTGGTAAGATTACAGCAGGGATTTGGTTTAAAATGAATCCAGCATCTTTAAAGCCTGCATGTGGTACCATTATACCGGTGGATGCTGAGGAACCCGGCCTCATCCTGCCATTGCTAACACTGGCAACAGAGAGTGGGGAAGTGGTCTGGCTGAAAGTCAGGGCTTATTAGCTCTGATGTACTGCTAAGGTCACATGGGCTGTACAGCGTCTCAGTCCCAAGCTGGGAGGTCCATCGTTGTGCTTGGCGTGTGAGTGACTTTGACCTCAGATATCTAGTATGCTTTGGCTGAAGAACAATTTATGCTAAAATTTGGGAAGCTTTCAGGCTTTAAGAACATTTTCAGAGTTAATGATTTTGTGAATCCGTGTAAACAATATGGACCTGCTTATGTTGGTGAGCCAAACAGCATAGTGGTTTGCAAAGCATTTTCTGTTTCTGTCAATACCAGGCCAGGTAGCGATCACTGATCATTAACAGTTCAATTTCCTAGCACTATTAATACTATTAGTATTATGATTTAAGGACATAAATCACTGCCAGAGTCCCTCACCAAACACCACTTTGTGTAATTTATACCTTAACTAGTCAAAATTTTCATGTTCTTTTTGGATAAATGGTTTTCTGCATCCTTCTGAAGTTTTTGCATATGCAGCTGGCCTGTCCAGTTCTAGAAGTAATGGGTGAAGCAAACCCTTGAGGTGGCTTGTGTATGGATGGACAAACACACATGGAGCCTTCCAGGTGAGAAGAATCGCATCTATGTGAATAACATGGTTTATGCGAGAGTCTTGAAAATGGTATTTAGGAAAGTAGTATATGAAGATCAAGGTCATACCCTTAGGGATTTGATTTTGAATAAGATTTTTTTACTTTGTGTTTCAGTGGCTGTACCCTCACCAGTGCCAGCTTGTGAACCAGAGCCCAAAACTAACGGGCATTACCCAGCTCCACGGCTCTCCATTTCCTCCCGAGCCACTGTCGTTGCTACCATGGAAACCCCTTCTCAAGGCCTGCAGACAGTCATGAAGTGGAAAACAGTGGTGGCCATCTTTGTCGTGGTGGTAGTTTACCTGGTGACAGGAGGACTTGTCTTCCGTGCCCTGGAGCAGCCCTTCGAAAGCAGGCAGAAGAACACAATTGCGCTAGAGAAGGCTGACTTTCTTCGGGAGCATGTTTGTGTAACCCAGCTAGAGCTGGAGACGCTGATTCAGGTAGGCCATGTGAAGAAGACAGTACTTCTTGGAAGTTAGGGTAAACAGCTTGATGGCCCGTTGATCAGCTGAGTCGGTGGGGAACGAAATTGTTCACAAAGCCCTTGCAATAGGCAGTGTGAAAAGCAGGCTCTTTCCCAGTCATTTTAAAGTCCGGGAAACAGAAACTATGTCTCCAAAACATTGTAAACAGAGGTTAAATGTATTGACTAGAATGATGAAAAATGTGTGCAAAGAAAATCAGAACTTAATATCTGGAAGAAATTTTTGTGAGAGGTGACAGATTTGCAAGACATTTGCCCATCAACTCTGTAAATTTTCAAATGATATTAAGTTCTTAATTCTTCCTCCAAAATTAAACACAGCAACTAGGAGAGTAAACAGAAAATGATAAGTGGGAATTTTGAAATAAATATTCAGCCAAGAATTCTAAACTTACTGATGTATTAATTTACAGGTTTACTATTGCAAATTTTAGGTAAATGAATGATGATGAAGTATACAATTAAAAATAGAAAATAATTGGCATTTAAGAACTACAGAATTTTTAGTCTGGTCTAGTATGCAAAGCTGTAGAATCAATTTTGAAGGAAATAAATATCAAGTAGGTAGGGAAAAGCAGAAAATGGAATAACATGCAAGAAAGGTCTATCAAGGATAGAGTTATCTTTCATTGGTTAAAACTCTAGACAAGGAAAGTATTATGGATCTTACAAGACTTCAGTAGAGTATCTTCTAGGATCCCATGTAGAAACCCGTCAGCCTGGAGAAAATAGAGATTAGGTAAGAAATGTGAGATACCTAAGGAATATATTCCAAAGTTGAACTTCAGCCTCATATTTCAGACCTGAATTTGTGTCTTAGCCTTCCAAGAGCACAATGTGTTTCCCTCTGGGGTGTCACACCAGAGCTCTGTTGTGATTTCAGGTGGTTTGAAAGAACAAAGAGCTATCCCCTGGATTCTTGTGTCTGTCCACCCAACTGTGTTATAAAACCCTTTCTATAAGTGAATCAAATTTATAAGATTAGCATTTCTTTTAAGAAGCTGTTCCAGTATCTCCTTGCTGTGATGGAAAAAGCATTCTCCTATTTTTCAGCCTAAACTTGTTCAGTTTCCTTGTAGTTGGTCTACCACAGACAACATCCCATTGCTTAATTGATTCCTCTCCCTTGCCTATATGTGTAGACAGCAATGCTCTTCTGTCTCTCTTAAGCAAAACAAATTCTTTCTGTTTCTTTGCAGATAGATGTGGGCTGTCCCTGCTTGTGCTCTGTGTTCACAGAAGACAGGTCAGTTCTGAGTCAGAAGCTGTGTACCTGTACCTTTGGGCAGCCTGGTACTGTAGCTAAGAAGCCAAACCTGCTTCAGCAGGAAGCGGTATTGTGCTGATGTGACTATACAGCTTTTGGATCAGGGCTGGCTTGGATCACATCCTTCATCTGTCTGTAAAAGACAGGTGAACATGTTTGGCTGGCAGGGTGAATTCTGTTCAGGGATATTGGTTCAGATGTCTTTCTCATGGCAGTGTTGCAGAGATCTGTATTTCCCTCAACTCCATAGGTATAATGTGTACTGGCTGATTAAAGGATTTCTAAAAAATACTAAAAGCAAGAAGTTTGTATTCCCTTGATGCCACTATTAAAAGATATGCAAAATGCTTTCTTTTCTAGCAGAAAGCAGGACATAGGTGCAACAAGCAAAGCACCTCAACAGGATGGTAGACTTCTGCATACCGACTGCAGTACAAAGATTTCTACATAGCCTCTCTTCTCTAGCCTAAGCTATGTACCAGTTTTAATTCTTTATTTTACACAATATTTTTCCTTCTTTCACCTCAAAAGTGGTGACACTAAAATAAAAAACAAGCATACTGTGTCATTAGAAGGCAGATATTCTGAACAAATCTTATCTCCTGAGATTTCAGTATGTCCTTGGGCATTACACTGGGTAACTGGAAATCATTTTGCAAAGGTAAATTAAATGGGTTTAGCAGCTTAGCATGTGAATGTCTTAAGGCCAAGTGATGTGAAATATTGAAACAGATTTGTCAATAAAGAACAAGTTCCTTTGGATTCTTCTGTATGTCGGGGTGAAACTGGCTCCAGGGATGTAGTTGGGTACGCTGGTACAGAAAACTCTGATTGTTACTGACTTGCATAGAAGAACAGTGAACTACTGCTTGAAGATAATGTCAGGGGGTTAACATTGTGCTTTCATGCCTTCATGTCGATGATCTCAAAAGTGACATCTCCCTGGCTGGCACAATGCATTTCTGCATTGCACCAAATGCTGCATCTGCCTTTACAACTGTGATTTCAGACTGATGTGGCAGCCTCCATGGGTCCTGGCTGCTGTGCTGTGTGCAGTCAGCACCTGGCTACCGCTAAGGGAGCTATTTATAATTAATGTTAGTTGACTACCTGAAAACCTTTAGATGACTACAGATCATACTCTCCAGAATGACTGTGTTGATTCACCTCTGTGCTTTGGAGAATATGGAAAAAATACAAAAAGAGAGACCTTAGAACTGGCTTGTATCCTTTTACTGTGGGGGTGGCTCTGGAACAATCCTTTAAGGAGAAGAGGAAAGGAGTGTCATGGTCTTTATAAGGCTAATGATGGAAAAATTTATCCCTTTGCCTAAATTTTAATCTTTCAAAGGCTCTTCCTTTGGAAAAACTGTAAGGAATATGTATGGCACTGCATGAAGAAGCTGTTAAAATTTAGTGTGGATGAGACATCCTTTCCAACTTCATCTCTAATAACTCATTGCAAATATTAGCACTGGTAGCACAAATGTGAATTGCTGAGTCCAGACTGTGAAGTTCATTCATAGACTTCAGAAGTAATATAGTGATGAAAACAGTGCAAATCCCTAGGAAGATTCAAAGTATGTTAAATTTGTATTTATCTCTTGGGTTTTGGTTCAGGTCTGTCTAATACTAACACAATGACAGATAATTATTTCTTAACAATAGCAGGTATTTCACAGTGCAGTCTATATTGTCCAAAGTCACCTGAAGTGGAAGTTCTTAACTGTAAATATTTAAAGCCCATTTCTGCTTCTGAAGACATTTGTTGCAGTGAAGCAAGTTCATTATTTAATGCCTTATGTGATCTACGATTTGGCACAATGGTGAATACCAGAATAAGAAAATGGCAAGATTGTGTACTCTATCTCAATACTTTTGAATTTTCAGAGTTAGAGAGAAGTGAAATCTAGAATATGCTAAAAGACAATGACACTTCAGGTGCTTCAAGTACATTTAGCTGTATTGTACCCATTTGAACAAATAGCAGAAGGCAGCAGGACTCAAGTGGCTGGACGTACAGTTGAAAAGAAAAATAACATTGGTAGTTACACCTGCTAACATATTAAAAAACTTTTTTTTTGTTCTTATATGTTATAGCATAAGCTTATTTGTAGCTGGGGTCAAAAACAAGTCTTCTTGCCTTTGTAATAACATACACTTAGAGTGTATATGAGGCTATGCCTCTCAGAAAGATCAGATGTTATCTATCATCCGGAGAGGCAGGCAGGAAGACCATCACTGTGTTTTGGCAAAGTAATTCCTATGGACCTGGTAAGGATATTCATATTCTGTTTCTATGTAGCCTGTGCACCGTGTATGAGTAAAAACTTTTGTAATGAGCCCTGCTTTCATAATGAGCCCTGTACAATGATGTAAGATAGAGTGGCTTGCTACTGTGAGAAGTTACTTAGGTTATTGGCAGGCTGCTTTCTTCTTCCTTTTCCTTCAGGGTTTAATTTAGGAGTGTGAGTGATTATAGTATAAAAAAAAAAAATTACCCCCCTGGGAACTAAGTCATATTATCAATGTCCACTAATGACTACAGCAACTCGATAGAGTTAGCCTGTAAGCTGAAAAGGAAGCAGAGCTGGAAATAAGCTAGTCAGGCTTTACTGTCTAATTATGTTAGTAAGAGTTCATATTTTGGATAGGCACTTTTGATTAGTGTTCTGAACTACTTTTGCCCTGAAGGTAAGCAAGAAAGGGAACATCCTGTAAAGATGTTTCAGTTTTCAGCTGCTTGGCAGGTTCACTAGTGGCATAAGCCAGCTTGTCTTTTCAGGGTGTTTCCTTGTAAAATGAAGATAACTTGGATGGCTTTCATGTGTTAGAAGAAAGCTCTAGATGGAGCAGAAAAAAAAAGTATTTTGAGTTAACTATGACTTGCCTGTTGCTGAATACAGGAAAGGACTATTTGAACTGTTAAGAAAAACAATGGTAAATGTCTGATTATTGAACCTTCTGCCTGTGCCTCTGGAGGTTGTCTTCTATATGTCTCAACTTCCCTTCTGCCCCTGATCTTTATTTTACCTTATTCCCCCTAAAAGGATGTGAAAAAAGAATTCAGATCTCTTGGGGTCTGTCTAAGTTGGTGCAGGCACCCTAGTTTGTAACTTCAGTCCAGAGATACTCCAGTTGTATAGGAGACAGACTGAGCCTAGGATGCTGCAGAAGTCTGCAGCTGTACTGTAGCTACGTTGCTTCCAGAACTTAACTAAGAAGTTTGCAGGGAGCTAAGCCCTTTGGACTTAGATCTCTGTGCATGTCCCTTGTTGAATGCTGTAGGTCTGCCCTCAGACACAATGCATGCACGACAATCGAATCACTGCAAGTGTAGGTAGATCACTATCTCGCTGACTGTCACCTAAAGACCTTTATGGGATAGGCAGAAATATTTAAGAGATGGGCTTTCAAAGCTTATTACTTTTGATTATACCTGAACAAAAATTGCTGGCCTTGGTCCTTCAAAAATGCTGTTGTGGAAAAGTGAATAAATAGGAATTTATAATGAGGATCCCTTAATCACTGTATGAGGAGTGGTGAGAATAAGTAGAGAGGTAGGGAGTATAGAGAAAAGTTATTAAGGAATTAGTCTTTAAAAGCTGCTTACTAATGAGAAGCATCCTAATAATCGTAATAGAGAAACATCAGAGTATGAAAGGCAATTGAAACAACTTTTTGTATGCTTGATAGGTATCTGCTTGGAAAAGAATTGTAGAAGGAGATAATCATTATTGGATTAGCATGATCTGTGGAGAGGAATTAATGGAACTGGAAAAAAGATGACAAGAATTTTCTTTTCTTATCAAATTCCTATCCTTGGTTACACATAGGGTACATCCTTTGAGTAGCTCAGCACTCAAGAAGGGTGCTATGCTTGTCCTTGGAAAAGATTTGTCTTTATGCTTGGGATCTTACTGGAGAAATTAAAGAAACATGAACAAGTGAACCAGATAAAAGCCTTTCTTCCCAGAGAAACCAGAAACAGTCTGTTTGGTTCCTGTCTCCTCATCAGCTCCACCAGCTCCCAGCTATCTTGTTGCCTATGAGCATAACTCTAGACTTTTTCTTGATATAATTGTCTTAATTAGTGATCAAAGTACATAATACATCAGTGAAGGCTGGCATGTACTCACTCACGCACCAAGGAGGATCAGATATGTGAGTATCCGGGCACAGTGAGGACCACCTGCACCCCAGGGGACAGGGAGCTGGCAGCTGTGGACCCCACCACTGCCAGCCAGGGAGCATGGCTGGCCGGAGGCAGCCAGGGGCATCCCCCACCATCCCTGGCCGGAGGCAGCCAGGGGCATCCCCCAGCCCAGACTATCAGGCACCTCCCTGGGGACGGGGACGAGCTGAGGCTGGGCCGGGACATCAGCCCACACGTCAGGCTCCAGCTCGGCGGAGCCTGTGGCTGGGCAGGGCAGGGCTGCGGGGAACAGGAGCCTGACGCTTATACGGTGTCGCTGGGGCAGGGACTGGGACGGTGAAACCCCAGTAGTTTCTATTTGGTATAAGGAGATTATCACTGATTTTATCAATAGAGAAGAGATACTGTTTCGATCTTATGTTGTGGGGGGGAACTCTTGACATCTAGTGAGACAAGTTAGTGTTCACTATACCTTTCTTTGGCCTTTGAGTCCTGTATGTGAATGACTAGGCAGTCCAGGGTGAGCCCATGCCTCATAGCCTTTAAATATTGCTGCCTGAATATCAACAGGTGGAATTGATAAAGCCTATTCCAGATTGAGATGGAGTCTGGATTGCACTCTCTTTGGGAATACAGGATTCAGTCGTCCCAGTATCACCACATATGCTGGGCTTTTGCTGTGGGGTTTGCCTTCAGTCCCATGCATATTCACCAGATCATGTCTTTTTGGTTAGAGGGACTATAGTGTGCTGACACCAAAGGGGCCGAGAGTAAAATACACATCTATACAATGATAGGGAACCAAACTGAAAATTGTGATCAGAAATATATGTTCAAAAAAAAAATATTGAGTACTTTGATTTACTTTGGTAGTTTTGTCATTACCCTCACTCCTATCTGCCTATCGGCTCTAGGACACATCCATTACTTGAACAGCAAGAAAGACAATTTCAGCCCTTTGAGGTATTCCAAGTTATTGCCTTCCCTGAATGGGTGGCATTTCAAAGATAAATTACCATAGATTAATAATCATTAATTAAAGAAGAATGCTTTTTGAATTCATAAAAAATATTGAAAAAATGTTGTGCACTGTGCATGTAACTCCTCTTGAGAAGGAAGAAGGGATCAGGAAAGGAGTAAGTGTCAAACAGCTATGGGTACTTTGATGACCTGTTACTTTTGATGATACTTCAACTATAAAAATACCTGAAACTACTAGTTTAAAAATGTCTTAAATGCAGAAGGTTTGCCAGCAGAGTGGTTAGCACTCTGGAAATTGGTTCTTTCCCTACTCCAAGATAACCTGAGGATGCAGCCTTTCAGGTCATGCTGCAAACCCTATCTGAAGTTTCACAGATGGGAAACTGTTGTAAAATTTCATGGTCTGTGTGAACCGGGAGAGTCTTGCCAGTGAAAGTGTCCTTGTTTGAGTTTTGTGTCGGTCTTCATCCAGCAGGATACTTCTGCGTAGGTGGACTTGTGGTGGTGGTAGTAAGGCACCCTTTACTCATCCCATGACCTGAAATTGCATATTTAAGTGCTGCTAACTGCAGGGCTGCTCTCCTCTTACTGATCCCTTTCTGTCCTCCATTGCTGTATGCAAAATACTATGTATTAAGAGATAGCATTGGAATAGTTGGATATTTATAAATGAATGATGTCAGTCAAGCTTTAAAGAAAAAATGAATTTGTTCTGGATCAGAAGGGAACTCAAAGCTACCTAAGGCAACGGGACACTCCTTCACTTCAGGGGTTAGTGCTTGGCCCTAATAGACTTGCTAAACTGTGTAAACCAAATGTGATTAAAGTGTTGTAATTAGCTCGCTGACATTCACACACTCAAGGGGAAGGCAAGCAGCATTCCTTGGCAGAAGTAACATGCCAGGGTAGCTGACAGTGTGTCATGGCCTATTTAAACAGGCAACCTTGTCTGTTATGCTGATTTACGCTCTTCCGGGTAAACAAACAAATGATCTCTGCTTTCACACCGCCCGCAATATGCCAGCAACTGGGACAGAAGCCCTTTCAAAGGGTTTGGTCCTAAACACTTCCTTTCTCTATATCCCTGTTTCTTGAGGTATGGACAGGTGCTGAGGAACCCTGGCTTTCTGCCCACATGAAATGCAACCAGTTCAGTCTGGAGCTTGCTCATGCTGTAACTTCACAATCAGCTTAGCCTGGCATATAGCAGCTCTACGGTTAAAAAAGGCTGTCCCATACTGATCTCTTTAGATATACCTAGCCTCTGTTCTTGCCCATGCACCTCTTCTCCCACTCCTTTCCCTTTTTGTGGGGCAATGTGATGAATAACTAAAAACTGGAGAGCATATTAGCTGAAACTAGCCCAAGGAAAAAAATGTGGTAGAGGAACATTTGTGATGGTGAAGTCAGTTGGAAATACAGGCAAAAAATGAGTGAAGAACAGTGCAAAATGGAAGGGGAAGAAAAGAAAAAATGTGATAAATGAACCATCAGAGGGAAGAGGTGAATGAGGAGGAAAGTGTATCATGAAAGCTAGGGATAGAAGAGGTGTTAAATAGATGCATTTAAAAGTCAGTGCTAAAAGCACAGGAGAACATGAGGTTATAGAGAAGATCAGGAGAGAAATCATAGACATGAACAGATGAGAAGTGGGGCAATGGTAAAATAGAATGGTTAACCTTGCTTTGCACATGGACTGTATAGAAAAAGGTGAAATATAAAGTCACAGTGACAATTCATAGATCATAAGTCAGAGGGAAAAGAGAAGTGGTTAAAGAAATGAAATAAGAAAAGTCAAAACAAACTTGTATTGATAGGTGGGAATTCTGTGTTGAAAAAAGTCAAAGAAAGAGAGGATGTAAGAGGCAGCACTTTGCCTCTCCTGTTGAGCCTGGCAATAAGTTCACTGAAATAACCAAGGCTAAAGGCTGGTGACAATATTTAGGAGGAGGAGCAAATATCAGAGTGAGAGAGAAGGGGAAGATCTGGCAGTAATGTTAGTAGCATGATAACAGCAACATGAAGTGAGGTTGGAACAGAATGGGAGAAAGGCAAAGAGCTGAAAATGGTAAGAGGCAGAAAGAGAGAAACTTGATTCCTTTGCATTGGTTTTACGGAAATTAATCTCAGTTGGGAACATTTGGGAAGGAGAGGTTTACTTTGAAAGGCAGTCATTTTAGCTGCTGTTCCAGAGTGAGGACTGAATTTCTCTACAACGGGCAATAGATTGCATGAGATCTACAATCAACTAGAGAATATGTACCAAAGGGCATCTCAAAATTGAACTCAGAGCAATTCAGCTGAATGTGCCTGGTGCTGATGAGAGATTTATTTCTCTACTTTGGAGACTGTCGTGGTTTAACCCCAGCTGGCAACTAAGCACCACACAGCTGCTCGCTCACTCCCCCCCAGTGGGATGGTGGAGAGAATTGGAAGAGTAAAAGTGAGAAAACTCATGGGCTGAGATAAAGGCAGCTTAATAGGTAAAGCAAAAGCCGCATGCACAAGCAAAGCAAACCGAACCAAGGAATTCATTCACTACTTCCCATCGGCAGGCAGGTGTTCAGCCATCTCCAGGAAAGCAGGGCTCCATCATGCATAATGGTTACTTGGGAAGACAAACGCCATCACTCCGAACTTCCTTCTTCTTCCCCCAGCTTTATATGCTGAGCATGACGTCATATGGTATGGAATATCCCTTTGGTCAGTTGGGGTCAGCTGTCCCAGCTGTGTCCCCTCCCAACTTCTTGTGCACCTCCAGCCTGCTCGCTGGTGGGGTGGTGTGAGAAGCAGAAGAGGCCTTGACTCTGTGTAAGCACTGCTCAGCAGTAACTAAAACGTTCCTGTGTTATCAACACTGTTTTCAGCACAAATCCAAAACATAGCCCCATACTAGCTACTAAGAAGAAAATTAACTCTATCCCAGCCAAAACCAGCACAGAGGCTGATGTATTTAGCTCTACCTTACTTTGGACTGTGAAGCTGCAATGAAAGGCAAATGTGTATGTCCCCATGATACAGTATAGTGCATTTTTAGAAATTCCCAAGCAAACATTCAGCAGGCTGATATGTCTGCCTGGTTTGATTTAGTGCTGTGTGAGACATAGGACAGTGACCTGGAAGCAGTACAGCTACTTCAGCTTCTGTTCTGGATTTAGTTCATTCAAGCACTAGCTGGGAGTCTCTGTACCATGCTATATTTGTGGACACGCGATCATGTCCAGTGTGGCAACTGGGAAGTCCTAGCTGATCACAAAGATGTTTCATGATGTTTCCATAGCTATCCTATTTGTTCATTTCAAATGGGATATATATATCCTGTTTTTTCTTTAGTTAGCATAAAATATAAGTAACAATCAATTATTAATTGTCTGGGAATTAAAATCCTTGGCTGACTAGCTTCAGTTGACTTCACGAACATCATTTGTGTTTACCACCCTTCTTGCTGCTTCTAACATCAGCTGTTCCCATTGGGGAATTTTTCCTTTGGCAATTATTGCTACAAGAACGATATTTATGGATCTCTTTGTGGTGTTGGTCCTCTACTTCTCAATTGCTTTGTATCTTTTGTCATTTGTCTGTGCATCTTATCTTTCTTCCACCTTAATAGCTGTTTAGTTCAGTCATATATTTAGCTCTTGTGTACAGAGGATGCTACTATACTTTGAGCAGGTATTAAAAAGTTTAACTCTAAGCTATTCCCATGGTCCTAGAAATTTCCCTTTGGAGCCTATACCGACTTGCATAGGATATGATAAGGCATGCATAAGGCTGATTTGTCGTCTCTTTCTTTGCAGCATGCTATTGATGCTGATAATGCAGGAGTCAGTCCCATAGGAAATTCCTCTAACAACAGCAGTCATTGGGACCTCGGAAGTGCCTTTTTCTTTGCTGGAACAGTCATCACAACAATAGGTATGTTTATCGTTCATCTTTTAAAATACATAGTCACATTGAGACCTGGATAATGAAATAAATTTGAGGAAGGTAGATCACAAAGAAATAAAGTGGCTGAACTGTATTTCTCTCAGTTCTCAGAAGGCATGCCTCTGGTATGTGTCAAGGGCATTGAGCCTCTGGGTAAATATCAGAAGCTGTTTACACAATTAGGGTAGAGTAGCAATGCTGAACTGAAAACAAGTAGCACTGATGTAGCTAAGGCTTTATAACCCTGTTCTTGATGTCGATGCAAGTGGTCTTAATTTTCACTAAAAAGATCAAGACTAATACCCAATGAAATAACTATTCTATGGTTGTTGGGAATTTGGATTTTAATATTATACATGAATTTACCCATAAGAGTAACTTTCTTCCTCAGTACATCAATTAATTTTGGCTTATGCTCGGAAGTTTGATATAAGTAATTCTTCTCATACCCTACTCCTTGCAACTGGAAATGTATTCACAAAGGTATCACATCCTTTTTAAAATCTTTTCTCGCTTTCATACTAATAATTGGAAGGAATTCTGCGAATTGTACATTGTGTAAAAACCCCCTTTTTTTTTTCCATTCTAGAATTTGTGGCCTTGAAATATTGACACATTTCTCTGTATTAGATGAAGGGTATACTGAACTGCTCTATTCACTTTTCTTGAACCACTAATTTTAGTAAGTTCATTATTCAGGCCCTTATCATCTGTCCCCCCTATACATTGTGTTCAATGTATTTAGTCTCTTGATCTCTGAATGCTGGCCTTAGATATGCTAGGGTTTTTATCCTGTCCTCCGTGAGCCAGTTTCTCTCTTGAAGACTGTTCAAGCAGCTGGGATTTCAGAAGATGGTCTGAAGGAAAAAAAATGATAAACTGATAACATTGATGAGAAAGTTAATCTGCCGATAATTATACAGTGGTTTTAGAATTTTAAGCTTGATTTCAGTGCTGTCATGGTTAGAGGTCAAGATGATGATTATTTGGAGATCACTGGCAAATTGTTGCTTTTTATTTGCATTGCCTTTGAGTATTCTTCTGATTTAAATACTGTATAAAGTGCTTCTCCATATTACAACTGTGATGCACACACTGGTGACTGTATAGACAAATAATCTGACAACCACATAACCCTTCATAAAAGTGTGAGAATCTGACTGAATTCTGCAAGTTCTTTATGCAGGTAATACAACAAAAAAAATCCTGTGGCGGTTACAAGACTTGCTGTGGTGATCATCTCAAACAGTGGAGTCTGTGCCTTTAGCTCTGCCTTTTCTTTGTTGTCAGAGTGAGGGTGAAATTGTGATTGTACAGAGTGCACTCCTCCCTGTGTTCCTCTATATACTAAGCTACATTACCATGTATTTTTAATGGTAGCATAAAACCAGCGGGCGTCGAGAAAGAAAACACTTCTGAATCAAATATAAGAAAACCCTCCCTTAACATTTGTTTACTCAATAGACCCAAGTGACAAGCTTCTAAATTACTCATTAAAATAAATGCCACTATGTAGGCATAGTTTATGTAGGCATATTCATTGACATCTGCTATTTAAATAACTTATTGAAAAGAGCTTGGATTTTTGCCCATATTTGCTTTAAATTCTCCATGAATGAGATTTTTATAGGCTGCATGAAGTCTACATATTGTGTCTGGGCATGAAAATGATTTAATTTAATCCACCAGAGCCCTGTTAAGGCTTCTCTTAGGCAGACACTCAGCAGACTACCTAGTCAACCTCAGTCCACTGGCCTGTGGAGCCTGGATTTTCTTGGACTTCTAGGAGAAATCTGGGATCATGGATGCAGCCATGAAAAGGACTGTGGGTTGGGGGGAGGCAGTGTTGTGTGTCAGCATAGTCCTTTCACCATCCCATGACAGAGAGATATACCCAGTGCCATTGTCACAAACCTAACAGGATTAGGACCTGGGAGCCTAGCCTTAATTCCCAACGATCAGGAGGAATTGCTGTAGATGAAGCAGATGATACTCTCTTAGATCTCCATCTCTGTGGGTGCTCTGTGTTTCCACTTTATTTCATCAGTGATTTGTGATTGTGTGATCATTTTTAATATTCAAATAATTATGAATAGTCAGAATACAAATCTCTCTAACATTTCAATAAAGATACCTGATCTTAAATAAGAAGATGCAAATATTACTGCCACAATTCCTGTTTTTTCTCTTTAACATTAAAATTTTAACAGAAATACCATGGCTACTGGAGTCATAATCCTCTATGTAGATTCCTAAAGTTAAATTCACATGGGTGGTGTGGGGAAGGGAAGAAGTGCCTGAACAAACCGTGGTGACTACATGTAGTTTACTGCATAGGACAGGTGGAGAGCTGCCTTTCTGCCAGTATCAGATGTTCCCGATATTTTATCTGAAGTTACAAGGCTGGGAATTGAAACAAAACGTGCCCAAACATGCTTAGGCAAAAATGAGTGTTTTCACTCAGGATATGCAGCTGGATAATTATGTCTTGGTCAGAATCTGTCATCTTTTCAACAGCCCCAGGTTACCCTAACAGAGGATGGAAGGAAGGCATGTATGCACCTTGATTACAGCATCAAGAATGATTTTTAAATATAAATGAAGTAGGGTCTTCAGAGGAAAGGCTTAAAAACTTCCTTGTTAAAAGCTACTAAAAAACCTCATGAAATGCAAATGTTAGGCTCTTTATTGTCAAATTGAAAGGGGAACTGAATAAAGAGTTCAAGGACAGATTTGCATAGTGTGGGTACAGTTTGGAGGCCGCAGTGTAACTAGTCAGTGTGATGAGGGGCTGAGGAAATTATGAACTAGCCACTGAAAATGAGCCTTGTCAGGTGAATCACACTCCCATCAGGAAGTCATTGGCACAGCCCAAGAGGAGGAGCAGCAGCGCGCAGGCACCAGGCCAGCATGGAGGGATTTTTGTGCCGTGATAAGTCAAGCTAGATTAATTAATCAAACATCAACTTTAGATAGGACCTGAATCTATAGAAAATATGGGTAACTGAGGCTACAAGAAGAACTAAATCACAGGGGGTATCTCGCCTGGGAAATGACATCATGCCATGGAAAGTCTGTAAATAGGAATTACATGTGGAACAAAGGTATGCCTGCAGGAACAGCAGTTTTTCTAAACCCGTTGTGTTTTTTAAAAAGCCATGTATAAGTTCTGAGAGTCTGACAATTGTTTTTCTCCTCAGGATATGGGAACATTGCCCCAAGCACTGTTGGAGGCAAGGTTTTCTGCATCTTGTATGCCATCTTTGGCATTCCACTGTTTGGCTTCTTGCTGGCTGGGATTGGAGACCAACTTGGAACCATCTTTGGGAAGGGTATCGCAAGGGTGGAAAAAGTTTTCAGAGTAAGTTCACTGTCAGTTTTTTGCTTGTCTTGTATAACTTGCTTTTAATTCTGTTGCTATTACCTGCAGGGTTTTTTACATGTAGTGCACCATGAAATATTTACATGACTAGTTGAGATGATGCTTAACATCCTTAGGGGCCTCTGTAATCAGTGGAGAGAAATAGACTTCTCTAGATGGTGATGCAGGGGTTGTGGATCAGGCTCTGAGTTTCCTTCTTGAGGCTCTCTCTGGGGAATGTATCTCCTAAGCTAGGTTCCTTACAAGGGCTGGTGGTAAAACAGCCTTCAAAACACCACAGGTTGCTTCAGATACGTACACACGTTCACTGAAAACAGAGAGAATGTAGTGTAACTTCTGGAGGAACAGGGATGCAGAGTAGGTCCTGACTGTATTACTAATAAAGCCTAAAAGACTTGGAAAGCAGGGTTACTGGAGTGAATGTGAACTTGGGAAGAGAGATGACTGAGTGATATGCTTTCACTGCAAGAGGACAGATGCGTTGGAGTAGATCTGCAGCTGCAAAAACTGGCATAATGCCACTGACTGGAATCATCTTCATGGTATTTACCTGCCCTGCCTACCATGGATACATCCTACACTAGATTTCTGTATAGACTTTCTCATATGTAATTTCCCTTCATGTTGCCAGTACCCTCTATTTTTGAGTCTGTATCACCGTAAGCAATTCTTTCGCAAGCAGAGCCGCAGACTTGGCAAACGGTGTTTTGCTAATTTGCTGATGGTTCACTTCAGGGATTCTCTCTTTGAAGCAGAACTTCTAGAAGTGACCTGTGTGATGCCTCCCTTGGAGGCAGTGTAACTGGAGGTAAGTCTTTCTAGGGATGGAGTGGATGAGAAGCTGTCCAAGCTGGTTAGTTTAATAGGCATCTATTTCTAAAACATTCCCACAGATGAGACCAAATTACTTGTAACTGTTTTTGAAAGGAAGTAATTGAGTATTAGACTGGAGTATGAGCAATTTCCCTTTTGATTAAATTACTGTGAAGTGTCCCAAACCAGCCATAAGGAGTATTTCTCAGGCTAAATGTGGAAAAAGGTGACTAGTGATTATGGGTGAGTAAGCATGTACATGCCTGACTGGAGAGCACTTGAAAGTGGCCTACATTTTCATGAAATGAAAATAAGGTTATTGAAAGGTGGCTCAGGTTGGGCCTGCAAAAATAGAAGTAGCCAAGATCCCTAATTTCTTTTTTACCTAGCTTCTTATTATACCTGCTTCACTTCAAAGGAATCTCTGAACCTTCCAGCCTGCTTCTGCCCAAGAAAAACTACAATCTCGAAGTGATTTTCTGACTTGAGAGTCAGAAAATCTTTGATTAATTGTCAGCTATAGTATTGGCTTTCTGGGTGACGTGGACAAGACCATTAAACTGTCAGCATGATAGTTTATGAATAAAATAATACATGCTCTACTTGAAGTATTTTAAGATTCACAGATGAATGCTGATACTAATGTTTCATACAGAATATAGCCCTTTGGCACATAATGGGAGTTCTTTTGTTATTCAAAGTACTCCTTCCTTTTCTTGAGTTAATGCAGTTGCTTGTTGTTTATAACCTTCTAAACTATTTCTTTTCCTCCTTGGTGTTTTGTCAGCTTCCAAAGCAATTTAGAGATCTGTGGTCCCCTTGTTTAGTCAAGATGTATGTTTATTTCTTTTATTTTGATTCTCATAAATCCATTATATCTGTTCTTTTGTGATTTGGTGGATGAGATTATACATAATTTCCTTCAATATTCCTAGTAATGAGGTTCAGCTATTTGAAAGATTCCTGACAGAGTTTACAATTTACATGCATCTTAGTAACTAGTCTTAATATCAGTGGTTTCACTCTATATGATTATTTACATAACATTTGATATATTATATATGATCATTAATATACATGCTATATACTTTATATTGTTAGCTAATGCAGGATATAATTATCATTATAATTTATAATTTAAATTACATTATAATGTAATTTATTATCACATTGTGTTTACATTGTTAGGCTCCATAAATGTTTGGACCTAATCAGATGAATCCACAAGTGGAGTAACAGTTCTTGATTTAATCCTGAGCAGTGAACAAAATTTAGTTCAATGTTTAACTCTTGTTTCTTACTTTGTAAGTGTCTCCATAATGAACTCAAATTCAGCATGTTTGTGGGTGTAAAGCAAGCTGCTACAACCTTTAAAGAGAGGACATAAAAATTAGGAGAATAGTTAATATAACATTATAATATATCAAGTTTCCATGTGCATATGCCTCAACACTCTGCTTCTGTCTGTCTCCAGTTGCCTCTGTTTATCCCGTTCACCCTTAGGGATCTTATGCGGCTGGTGTCAGGGCAGCCAAGAGTTCCTGAAATCCTTGCAACTTTGCCGTCGTCTGTACAGGTGGATGGGATATGAAGGCAACTTGATCTTGCATTGTGGTTAGGATCATTTTTGAAGCTAGGTAAGAGGCAGTATGTGGGAAAGAGAGGAAGGTTTCTCTGTTGGCACAGCAGTCTTTTCACCCAACGCATTTCCTTAACAGGCCTCTTGCTCCATCCGACAGTGTAACTGTGAGCATGGAGCCCATGCCATGCAAGGGACAGCCTGCCCCTGGCATCCCCTGGCATAGCTGGAAAGATGAAAGGAGGATTCCTCCCAGAGGAATTGTGCTAGTGCACTTCTGCTGCCTCTGACATGACTTGTGTGGAGCCCCACCAAACCTACATTAATTAGCAGCACGAATTAGAGAATGCCACATTTAGCTATTGCAGTGATCAGCCCACGCACTCTGTGGGAATTTTAAGAACAATTTGAACTCCATAAAGGGGGAGAAAGATCTGCTCTTATCAAGTACACACTACCTCCAGAGTATTGACAGAATATTTCAGCAGAGGAGCTGGACACATGGCACTGCTCATCTTGTAATCCAAAATATTGCCACTATTTCGGTGTGTAGATAACCAGGAAAACAACTATTAATTTGTGACTAGGTAGGGCTGGAAGTATTTCACTGCAAAATAATGCTTTGTCAAAACAGGAACTTTTTATGTACCATTTCAAGAACGGGAGGCACTGGCAGAGTGACGCTGCCTCGGATACGAGGAGGTATCCCAAACACCATGACTTGGCTAGTCTATGCCATCTGTCCTACTGGAGTAATCATGTTTGGTACAAGTAAATAAACATCAACCAGGTCAGAGAGGTAAACCAAAGTGTCCCCCACGCAAGCCCTACCTACTCAGCTACTGATTATTCCTGTATGTCCCATCTTCAGTAATCTGGGGCAGAGCCTGGCTACTAGTCTGTTCTCACATGCATACAAGTATGATTTCCCAGAAAATGGATATGTACAGGGTCACCAGATTCACTATATGCACTTGTCACAAGCATTGAATATCTGGGTTCAGTGATGAATCAGTTCTCCCAGCCCATCTGAGAAAACCATGTACACACTCAAAATCTAATTAAAAAGTTGATAACTTTCACCTGGCAAAGTTTTCCAGACACTACAGAAATGAAATATGCATTCCAAGGTGACATAAAACCGTAAAAGTATTATTGTTATCTTACATACATGAGGGATCTGATGAATGACCTGAGACCATTTCTATAATAAACAGCCGTACAAACCCCATTCTTTTGGCTCGGTCTGTACACACAGAGGCTGCAAGCATCTAAAGATAGAAAGGAAAGCACTCCATAAGCAGAGTGCACAGTTACAGAACGCAGCAGCTGTCATTATCATGAGTTAAATATAGGCTAAATTCAGATAGTCTTTATTCAAACTTTGTAACGAGTGTTTAGATTCTCACTGGAAGTAGATGGGATGAGCATAACCTGACAGATCTTCCCTCATCTTGCAGTTCAGTACAGATCCAGGCATTCAGCCTGGGCACAACATGCTTCTGAGAGCACTCCAGGATTTTCTGGCTTCTAAGGTGAAGCCACTGTGAGCAGTTCCTGGACTTGGTTACTACTTTCACTCCTCTGGCTTACAGCATGATGCTGAGGACATGTCTGGCAACACAGCTGGTAGGGTGTGAATTGCAGTACAGGAATGTGTGCGAGCAGCCAGAGACATGGATGGTGGCAACGCTGCACCCCTGAAGCTCGCGTCTCAAGAAAATACACTACTTTGTGCAGAAACGCATTGCCTCTGTAAACAACTCACACTTCACCGAACCAGGGACTTGTCAGAACAGACCCATCTGCTACCTGTCTTTCAGGTTTTCAGCTTAGAGAACCTGTTTGTCCATTGATCTCTTGAGAAATGGTTTGTTCTAGATTTGAGACGTGTTATGAAAATGATATACACCTTTTTTTCTTTTTTCTGAAAGACAGCAGTAGGCATTACCTTAAACTTGAAACAGTCCTAGGAAAAGTAGTTCTTAGTTGGAAGGTGGGGCTGGGGCTAGGGCAGGAGTAAGAGAAGTCCCACTGAGCTGGTGGAAAGCTTTCTTTTAGCAACTGCCAAAGCTCCACCTTTCCTAAACTTTGTTGTTTGTCTTTCTGATTACATCAGATCTACCCTAGCAACTCTTTCTCTTAGAGATTCAACTTCTTTTTAGAGATTTTTGGCTTCTCTGATCTCTTTTGTTACTGTACAAGTGACAGGAATTGTCTTGACAAATTCCTTATCTGAAATTGAATGCAAAACAGATCCTGGGAAATAAACTTTGTACAGGAGAGTAACTGTGCAGAGGAGGAACACTTAAAAATACAGTCTTTTTTCTTTGTCTCCCCTCTGTCTGTCCATTTGCTCTATTATCTTTCTCGCTCTCCTCCTCTTCTTTCCCTTGGCTCACATCAAACTTGTAGCGTTATACCTGACACCAGTGGGGGACTGGTGAGTGAGTTCTCAGCAAAGTTTGCTGTTCAAAGAAGTTGTTTGAGGTTTCCTTGAAGTACCACCTTTACCTCTTCTTCCCTAGGGTGATGCCATAGCCCAGGGACCCTGTCTGCTTCCTACCAGGCAGCCCCCACCCTGCACTTTCTCTTCCAGCCCCATATCATAGAATCATAGAATCATAGAATCATTGAGGTTGGAAAAGACCTCTAAGATCATCGAGTCCAACCATCAACCCAACACCACCATGCCCACTAAACCATGTCCCTAAGCACCTCATCTACACGTCTTTTAAATACCTCCAGGGATGGGGACTCAACCACTTCCCTGGGCAGCCTG
>NW_008795405.1:8314665-8316733 GCF_000699145.1 Aptenodytes forsteri | reverse complement strand
AAGTTAAGAATCATAGAATCATAGTATCATAGAATCATTGAGGTTGGAAAAGACCTCTAAGATCATTGAGTCCAACCGTCGACCCAACACCACCACCCACTAAACCATGTCCCTAAGTGCCGCATCTACACGTCCTTTAAATACTTCCAGAGATGGTGACTCCACCACTTCCCTGGGCAGCCTGGTCCAAATCTTGACAACCCTTTCAATGAAGAAATTTTTCCCAATATCCCATCTAAGCCTCCGCTGGTGCAACTTGAGGCCATTTCCTCTTGTCCTATTGCTTGTTACTTGGGAGAAGAGACCGACACCCACCTCGCTACAACCTCCTTTCAGGTAGTTGTAGAGAGTGATGAGGTCTCCCCTGAGCCTCCTTTTCTCCAGGCTAAACAGTCCCAGTTCCCTCAGCCGCTCCTCATAAGACTTGTTCTCTAGACCTCTCACCAGCTTCGTTGCTTTTCTTTGGACACGCTCTAACACCTCAACGTCCTTCTTGTAGTGGGGGGCCCAAAACTGAACACAGTATTCGAGGTGCGGCCTCACCAGTGCCAAGTACAGGGGCACGATCACTTCCCTACTCCTGCTGGCCACACTATTTCTGATACAGGCCAGGATGCCATTGGCCTTCTTGGCCGCCTGGGCACATCAGCATCGATTCTTCTCATTTTTGGCAGCTGAATCAGATGAGATCGTTCCCAAAGCCAGAAATTCAAATCCAGATCACTGCTTAAGCAAACCAGTGAAGTCATTCTGGATTTGCACTCTTGTTACTGAATTCAAAATCTGGGACATTGTTAATAGATAAATGTATTATAACCTAAGTGATACGTTAGCTAGTAAGATCCTATTTGTAGTTCTGAATATATGGCCTGGCACCTGCATTTCAGAGCAGATTAAGTTAATGGAAGACTGATGGAAAAGTTTCCTCTCCACTTCCTGACATCTAATCAAAATATACCAAAAATCAACACAATCTCTTTTATTTTGTTTTATTGCATTTCATTACTAGCCAGCATCAGTGTGTTATTACATCAGCTGCTAAAAAACCACTGAGGATATTAACACCGTATCTTTTATTTTTTAATATAGTGTTATTCATTGTAATTTTCAGTAAGGAAAAAAGCTACAATTTTTTTTAAAAAATTCACTCAAGAACTTCCACAGGGGAGTGGTCCAGGACAATGATCAATCTGCCATCTGCTGGCATCCTGTCTCTGGACAGAGCTGTCAGGACGGGGTGTGAAATTCAACCTACTGGTGCACATACACAGTATTATTCCAAAATGATACAAGATTTATGAGTGGAAATTTCAGTGTTCAGAGCTTAGCCTAACAATTTCCTGGGTCATTTCCACCAAAACAAAATGGCTGAGAAATACAAAAAATCAGTCACCAGAAAGGAATCCTACATTTACATAATCTAGTAAGAATTTCTTATTGTTGCAGTAAAGACAGTAGATTGAATTATATTCTGTTACTGGTTATTAGCACTTTGATACCATAGAAGCCAACAAGGAACAGTATTTACAAATACTGATTTGTAAACAGTGTTTTTAAATGGACAGGAAAATATATAGGCAGAGAAAAGGATGTGATAGTAGTAAATGGCAAGTTCATTGTGAAGCAGAAAGTTTTGAAGGAAGGAAGCCAGATGGAAATTAAAGATGAAGTGAGGCTGAGAGGTTGGAAGAAGTAGTTAGGGATGAAAGAAATTAAGTGAAGCTGATGTGAAGATACTGCTAGAAGATGGGAAAGTAGGAGCAAACAGCCACTTGATCAGGAGGACTACAAGGACGTTGTGAGCTTATGCACGGAGAAAATTAGAAGGGCCAAAGCCCGGCTAGAACTTAATCTGGCTACTGCTGTACAAGACAATAAAAAATGTTTCTATAAATACATTAGCAACAAAAGGAGGGCTAAGGAGAATCTCCATCCTTTATTGGATGCGGGGGGAAACGTAGTGACAAAAGATGAGGAAAAGGCTGAGGTACTTCATGCCTTTTTTGCCTCAATCTTTAATAGTAAGACTGGTTGTTCTCCAGGTACCCAGCCCCCTGAGCTGGAAGAC
>NW_008795405.1:8311902-8313565 GCF_000699145.1 Aptenodytes forsteri | reverse complement strand
TGAGGAGCGGCTGAGGGAAGTGGGGTTGTTTAGCCTGGAGAAAAGGAGGCTGAGGGGAGACCTCATCGCTCTCTACAACTCCCTGAAAGGAGGTTGTAGCGAGGTGGGTGTCGGTCTCTTCTCCCAAGTAACAAGTGATAGGACAAGAGGAAATGGCCTTCAGTTGTGCCAGGGGCAGTTCAGTTTGGATATTAGGCAAAATTTCTTCATTGAAAGGGTTGTCAAGCATTGGAACAGGCTGCCCAGGGAAGCGGTGGAGTCCCCATCCCTGGAGGTATTTAAAAGACGTGTAGATGTGGTGCTTAGGGACATGGTTTAGTGGTGGACTTGGCAGTGCTAGGTTAACGGTTGGACTCGATGATCTTAAAGGTCTCTTCCAACCTAAATGATTCTATGATTCTATGGCAGAGGAAATTTTCCCTCATAATTCCCAGAATTCCCTTTCACCAGCAAAAGTAATGTTTCATATAAACTTGGTAAGTTACCTGCAGGAAAACTTTGAGGAAGAAATGATGCAAATGCTTTCCTCATAGACAAGATCACCTTGTTACGGAAAGACCAAAGGTGATGTAGCCTTGGAGAGAAACATTATGCAGATCATAGAGTATGCTGACTTGAAACATTTTTTATTTGATTCCTGTGGTTCTGTGCCCTCTCACTAGTTGGGAATTTGGTTTGTTGAAGCTGCTTCTGTTTTGTTCCCCACACAGCAGAATTACTTGCTCAGGAAAAAAAATAATCTGTGTGGTGAGAGCTTGTACGGATAAAAAGAAGTGTTTTAGAGCACTGATTTACAAACCCAGAACAAATGGATGTAAACTATCTCAGCTCAGTATCTCTTCTTTTGCCTGTAACACCTTAAAGGTCCATCTGAGAGTCAGAGTTCCCTAGGCAAGGTTAAAAAAGGGGTGCTTGCAGGTCAACAAAGGATTGGTTTACATATGTAGGTACTTATGTGGTGTTTATTTCAAGTAGGTATGCACCTGAATGTACATTTCAAATCTGAGCATCCTGAAATTTAGGGGTGATTTAAAACAAAACCTAGACCCAGATCTGAATTTTGCAGTTAGTTAACACTAAGCTTATGGATACATGCATGGCCAAATACTAACAGAAGAGATCTGCAGGCAATGTGTTATCCTTCATAATCCTCATAAAGCATATGTGGCTAAAAATGGACTTTACAACATAAGAATAATAGAAAACCTAGATACACTCTAGTGCTTGCCAGCAATACATCCATAATACCTTACCAATTTGGTGAGTATTTTAATTTCATTTTCAGTTCCTCTGTTTTAAATCTGAAGACATGCTTTCTGTAAATTAGCTGATGATAAAAGTGAAATTAAAGAATGCAGGTACTGTAAGAATCCAGAAATTGCAGCAACTGCGTAGGGTCTATACAAGTCCTGTCACACCAGGACAAGTGCTGGAGCTGAGTAATGCAGCCTGATCTGCCCCCCGTATAACAACCAGCACAACTAAGAAAAGGCGACGGGTGATAGTAGTAGGCGACTCTCTTCTGAGAGGTACGGAGGCACCCATTTGCCGACCGGACGCACTCTCTAGAGAGGTGTGCTGCTTACCAGGGGCTCGCATCAGGGATGTCACTGAGAGGCCCTCAAGCCTCGTACAGTCCACTGACTATTATCTGCTGCTGCTG
>NW_008795405.1:8296478-8309789 GCF_000699145.1 Aptenodytes forsteri | reverse complement strand
GTCCTGAAGGAACTGGCGGATGAAGTTGCTAAGCCACTATCCATCGTATTTGAGAAGTCGTGGCAGTCCGGCGAAGTTCCCACTGCCTGGAAAAGGGGAAACATAATGCCTATTTTTAAAAAGGGAAAAAAGGAAGACCCGGGGAACTACAGGCCAGTCAGTCTCAGCTCTGTGCCTGGGAAGATCATGGAACAGATCCTCCTGGAAGCTATGCGTGCTCCAGGTTGGAAAACTCTGGGTGCATTCTCCTCTAGCTCATCAGTAACATATCTGTTACAGAGGACTGTTAATATCTCTGTACTCAGACATACAAATGTATTCCTCTCTCTGCTCCTTCCTGCCTGGACTCCTTCAATGCCCTTCTCAACAAGAGTTGTTCTAATTGCTTTTCTTGGATGTAAAGCAGTCCAGACCCAGGGCCATGTGGACACTTCCCTGTAGTATGTCTAGCAATGGCAGAAGTGTGACTGTAGACTCTTACAAAGTTGAACTGGAGGATGAAAGGCAGGAATGGTAAATTCACAATGCCTGTCTCTGAAATACTTTTCTCCTTGAGATACTGCAGGCCACATTTTTTTTATGTTTCTAATCAGTGCTTTAATTATGGTGATGGAAAGATAGCAGGAAGTTTTATTTTTGCTTTTGATCATCACCTGCTTTAGTAGTCCTCGTGCTCTAGTGCCAATAGAAGATACAGGGAAATGATATTCGTATGGGTGAACTAAACAACTAATGGTGCAGGCTGTGACTTCATTACATGCTGTGACTCTTCATCCACCAGAGCCAAATTTGTCTCTGAATTCTATTTTAGGTTCAGCCACTGGCTTGTGGTATGGTCTTGAATATCTTGGTTTTACTCTTTGGATCACTTTCCCCCTCCATTATATTTGAGCTGCAGGAAAGTATCTTTTTCTGCACAGTGCTGAGATAGTATGCTAGTACTAAAAAATTCATGACAAAATCTATGGATCCCAGCTTTTGGCATTTTATTTCCTCTAACTGGGTATTTAATTCAGTTAGTAATGCTTACAGCTAATCTGCTTCAGGGAAAGTAACTTCAGTGCAGCAAACCTTTCGCTGATTTGTTCTTATCCACTGATATTTGTTGCTGAGTGTAAGTTTAGAGTCTAAAGCTTACGTGGGCTGGCTGTGGAGCACATCTTTCTTTAATCCTGCAAGTCAATAACCTCTTGCAAATTGGCATATAATTTAAGGGTTAATATTAACCTGAACAGTTAAATTCAGATCTTGACATCTCTGAAAGATCTTTTAAACATTTTGGTTTTATCAACAATGTCTGTTAGGCCTGTAAGGGCTTGCAAGAAGTATGGGCATCAGCCTGAGGCAACTTCAGAGAGAGGATCATGAAGGTCTTGAAGTGAGTCTACCTCTAAAGAGAGACCCGGGAGGTGTTGAGCCTGGAGGTAGTTGAAAGGGCATTCCTGGGATTGCTAGAAAGAGAAGGCAGCAGCTCTAAGAAGGGAGAACATGTCAACACCAGGAAGAGATAATAATTACTACAATTTTAGAATCAAATCAGTCTCACTAAAAAGATGACAGTATAAACAGAGGAGGAAAGACTATTCTAAAACCAGGCTTTAAAACTAGCTTAAATCCAGAGTATAGCGTTATCTGGAAATCTCAAGTCAGCTCCAGTGCACCAAAACTGAAACCCAATATGCATTGAAGTCCATCCCCAAAAGTAATTATTGCTGGTATCACTGTAACACCTCTTTCTGTGAGTGTTAGGCACTGCACAGTGTAGCTGTTGACTACAGGGCACTTCAGAGGAAATCTTGTACTGTTTTGCCTGCTTATGATGTGAGGCCTTTTAATATCTTTTCATTATTTTTTTCTTAATTATTTAAAATTATTAAAGGTTCAAACCTTCAATTATTCTTCTTACTGGAGTCATACTCTTGTCAGAACTGCAGTTATGATGTGAGGCCTTTTAATATCTTTTCATTATTTTTTTCTTAATTATTTAAAATTATTAAAGGTTCAAACCTTCAATTATTCTTCTTACTGGAGTCATACTCTTGTCACTGAACTGCAGTGCTCATAATATTTTACAGCTCTTAAAAACAGAATATTGTACAAAATCTAGTCAGGAATCTATGATTAATACAAAGGCTTTATTTATCACTGTTCAGGTATCTACATGTATTACAGTAAATTGTAATAGTTCATTTTTCATTTGGGAAGCAATTTTCATTACATTGCTTTCTGATTGTGGATAGACTGCAGCTATTGTATATGAACCCAAGATCCTCTGTTATCTTCAGGGTTTTTTCTTCATCTACTTTAGCATTTTTTTGTAGGTTGCCTAATATTTTAGCACCTGTTTGAATGTTTACACAGAATTAATTAATAAACCAAAGACAGATGTAGTAGGCAATCAGTGGCTACAAACCTCATTTAAGTGCAAGGTAAGAGAGTATTTGGCAATTGACACTGAGTAGAAGGGTTTCCAAACCCTTCTATGGATGATGGATTGATCTATGGATGATGACATCATCCTTAAAGAAGAACATAAAAACAATAGAGTAATGATGAACGAAGTTTTCAGGAAGGGTTTGTCTTCCACTGTTAATTGGAATGTACTCAGGCTATTTTTTATGTACATCAGGGATTATCTCTGGAATATGATCTCTGTCCTTTTGCCAGCTATTGTTCCATCTATCTGTTTCTTTTCTGTTTTCTATGGTGAAAAAAGATGAGCACTATTTCTTTCTCTATATCAAAGCCCAATCTTTGCCACCTCTCATTTAGTTTGAAACTAAGTTAGTATTCAGAATGATCTCAGTATAAGCAGTGGCAAGGAGTTGCATTTCCGTGCAGAGCCTGGATCCCAATTTTCTTATTAAGGAAGTAAGTTAAACGGTCCTTCTTTATGGTTTGAAATGTTCAGGAACCACTATTCTAAAGGGTAAAACTATATACTGCCTGCCTCCTGCTAAAATTAGTATTAGTCACATAACTTTTAATTGCAGTGAAGTGCACAGGAAATAAACCCCATGAGTCTCAAGCAATTATCTCTCATGAAACACAAGACAAACAGGAACTGAAAGTATGATTAAGAGTTTACTGAGCAGTTAGAGTTTCTTAGGTACTCTGTATGAAACTTAAAAAATAAGATACTTCAGTGGAAGCTGCTGATTAATGCCAAAGAAACTGTGAACTTTTCAACCATCAGTCTGAAAGTTAAACCCTTTCCTAAGCGCTTGTCCTCATTTTGGAACTGAATATAGTGAATATATAGAAAATATCCTTTTGATATTGCGTTAAGTTTTGGTCATAATGCTGTGGAACTTCTCTGTGTTCCTGGCAGTGCAGTGCTGAAATACCAAATCCTATGTGCCAAGGTTTTGATGAAGGTGTTGCCATCTCTGAAGACCTGATTTATATCCTAAAGAAAATCCTAACCTCAAGATTGTTTAAGTTTGCAATATAGGGAGTAAAGGAAAAGCAAGACAGAAATGCAACTGCAACACAAAATCACTCATAATACAGTGATTGTTGATCCCCCCTCTCCCCCAACAAATATGTAGAGCCATTCTAGTTAGCGTTTTTCAGAATATCCTCCAAAACTCCTGTGGGCAACCTTGGGGGAAGCATCAGAGACTGAATGTGAAGTGGGTGATAGAACTTGAAAGGCAATAGATAGAAATTACTTCATGAGGGTACCTGTACATGGTGCCTCATCCCAGGCATGAGGATTGTGCTACTTTTTCACTTAAGAGATGCTACTTCAAGGTTACGAACAGGCTGGATGAAGGTGGTGAATTTAATGTTATGTTGCTTTATGTATTCAACCTTCACCTTTCAGGACTGTCAAGCTATCGTATTAACCACTCTAATGTAATTTACATGTTCATGTTTTCTCTCAGCACATACATGTGTCATTGTGGCAATAAGAACTGTTTTGAGCCATGGGACAAAGTATTTGATGCACCCTTCACTCCATGCCAGACTTTTTCTTTTGAAGGTGCTCCCTGCCCTCCTTTTACCTTTGCAGGTAAGCAGCGGCTGCTCCTGCAAAATGGAGAAGGCTGGGAGGAGCAGGGGGAGAGTTGTGGCATGGAGGGACACTTCTAGGGGTGAGACATTTTCCACTATTTCCACATTTTTGCCCAGGAGGAGCTGTTCTGTCTTCCTCCTTTTACTTTCCTTCCACTCTTCTGGGATCTGTATCCCACCTAGAGGAAAAATCACTCCCTGTGGGCTAGTTACCTGAGAGAACGCTCTTTGGTTAGTTGCCTAGTCACAAATAATGTTTTTCTCTAGAAATTCTGCAATATTGCAGTCTTCATAGTGTTAATATCTATAAGAAATCTCATGGTAAATACAGAATATGCTTTGGAGGCTTCTGCAAGAGTTTCTTGCAGAGAATGATGTATGCTATTGTACCCGAGAAGGGTAAGGGAAGGCTGCTTAGCCAGTTATTCCAAACTAAGCAGAAACTGAAAACTGCAGTTTAGAAACAGATAGAAGTCATCTAGCCTGAAGATCTGCTCCCTGTTTCAAAAGGTCACTATTTAACCTTTCAATATACAGTCCAACGAAGTATCCACTCTAGTCTTATGAATGCTGATGTTGTTACATTCCTAATCACTAGGGAAATGTTCTGAAAACTCAGCAGTATGAAGGAATCTGGACGCTTTATTCCACTGTAGAAGAAGAAAACAAAACAAAACAAAATAACAGAACGAAAAATGAGCACCAAAACAGAGCTAAAAAAAGGAATGTTGAGTTTTTCCACCCTGCTAAGAGGAGATATTTCTAACATGAAGTTCAATTTTCTTTTTCTTGCTAAGTCTTTGAAAGTGGCCATGTCATGCGATAGATAACCTGATCTCTCATTGATCTAGCTACACTAATTGCCTTTCTCTGTCTCAGTGCATTTCTTAATTAGATGCTGAGCATATACTCATAAATCTAGCCTTGCTGCTATGTGGCACTTTGCACCATCAGAACTGCATTTTATTTTTTCCCCTGAATTGCACTGATGAACAAGATGAAAGCATTGACTCAACACTGATCAAAATCAGGGTTACCAGGAATAGCAAGGTAAAATCCATTCAGGTACAGGGATTTGATGTGGAACAACCATTATTAACCCATTCTTGCACTCCCTGGGAGAGGGGTATATAGATGTAACTCAGAAGGGAGTTGAAGGAAGGAAGGAGCAATACATTCCAAATTCAGCCTCTGTGAGCATCCTTTGAAACTGCTTAAGTCTGTGCCGTGAACCTCTGTTGTCCTTTGTCTGCTCCAATGTCTGAGAAAAGCATATATATACATGGATCCCTCTTATTCAACATTTATTTTTTTCTTGGGCTGAATACAGCTCAGCCAGAACAGAGGTTTGGGCTCATTATTGTTATTTTTGTTTCTTCAGTAGCATAATAAGCAACGTGTAAAAATTAGTTGGTGCATATCAGAAAGCCCTAAGTGTGCATTCTATAGAGAGGAAGAAGATTGGAAAGGGGTGTATCAAGCCTAGAAAATTTCTGAGCCAGTGTTTCTGTATTTTCATAACACAGTATAAGTACTCACATTACGACTGCAGCAAGATCCATGCGTAGAGATTTACAAAAATAACATTAGAGAAAGCTGCTGCTCTGTGAGAAGCTTGCTGCATATTCCATCTGGGTCTAGACAAACACCCCGCAGAAGTGTGGTTTTATGGGGAAAAACAGCAATGTAAAAAAATCCTTTTTTACTCTGACCTGTGCCCTGTATGTGTTCAGGATTGTCTCTCCCAAGCTTAGTAACAAATGTGAGTGCCTACAGCTTTTTGTATCTGTCTCCCCTATGGTACTTACTGCAGTTAAGAAACAGGGGATGGATTTTGCATCTTCTTGTGCAGCAATAGCAGCGTTCTTTATAAAACATAAGAATTAAAATAGCACTGAGGCACCAAGAGAGCTGGTCACACAGTAGGGGAAGCCTGTCTCTAGTGGAATGATTCAAACCTCTGTTCTTAACACGTGGAGGTGTCTGAAATGTTGTATATATTTTAAAATATATTATTTAGAATTCTGCTGCTATGCTTTCAAGGGCTGTTGCCTTCTTCATTGATGTGGTGAGTAGGCCCTGGCTGGCAGCAAGCACCCACACAGCTGCTTGCTCACTCCCCTCCCCACAGTGGGATGGGGAGAGAATAGGAAGAACAAGAGTGAGAAAACTTGTGGGGCAAAATAAATCCAGCGAAATCACTTACTAAGTACTGTCACAGGCAAAACAGACTTGACTTGTGGAATTTAACTTAATTTATTGCCAATTAGCATAAATACTTAATTACTGAGTTGGGTGTTTGGAAACAAAAAAAGACAAACATTCAAAATGCCTTTCCTCCCCCTTTTCCAGACTCAGCTTCACTCCCAGGCTCGCTTCACTCCAGACACCTCTCTGCCCATGTTATCGCTGCAGGTCACCCTCAGTCTCTCCAGTGCAGCAGTGAGTGGCACAGGGGTTGTGGTCAGGACACAGTGGTTTCTCTCTGCTCCTCCTTCTTTCTCAACCCTTTTCCTCTGGTCCTTCACTGGTACTCCATGGGCTGCAGTCCCTCCAGGGAAGTACCTGCTCTGCCATGGAGCACCTCCCACTCCCCAGACCTTCTTATTCCCTCATTCCCTCCTCTATTCCCTCCTCCTCTGCCTGTCCAGCATTTCTGACCTTTCTTAAATACACTTTCCCAGAGATGCCACCATCTTATCTGAGGGTCTCAGCAGTGTCCTGCGGTCGGTCCGTTGGAGCCGACTGGAAGCGGCTGTACTCAGAGAACACTGAAGAACAAAACTGTTTGTTCTTAGATGTTATCTCTAAGCCAGTGATATTTAAAATACATTTAGTTTCAGTCTCGTTTTGAATGTGAAGGAGCTAGGACACATTAGAAAGAAATCCACAGTGACAGGTATAGGCAGCAGTGAGGTTGATGCGACCACACCGCTGATCACCAAGCAGCATTTTGAGCCCAGTGCTGTGTCAGCCTTTCCGTACAGCCTGTTGAGATGGGCATTACACCCTACTGAGGTATGTGCCAGGCTCTGGACCAGGGCTGGCTTGCATTTGACTGAGCTGAAAGGCAGGTGGTGTGAACCTATGACTATCTGCACTGTCTACACTAGCCTAGCAAAAATGTTTTGACTAAGGACATACCTAACGTTTGTGGCAGAGAAAAAAATAGAACTGATATATGTGATATTCTGTTTTATGCTTTGAGTACAAAGACTGGCTTTCCTCTTGTTAAAGTATTTTGATCTGGAGAAAGTGATTTAGAAGACAAGCTGTTTAATTAGTACACGGGCAGAGACAATCTGTTCTAAGAATAGTTGTTAGCATGGGAGAGGGCATAAAGTTAAGAGTAGGTGAAGGGGACAAAAGAAACGTTAAAGAAATGTGTTTTCTTTGGAGGAGTACTCCAAAACACAGAGCCTTGTGGAGAGATGAGGACAGCATGTACCATGAAGGCATATTATACTAGCACTAAAAATATGACATTGGTCATCTAGCCAAAAAGGTAAATGACTTGCTTGGAGTCTTGGGGATATTTGTCAGGAATTCAGAAAAGAAAATGTTTGGAAGATGGAGGAACCATCTGAGCTCACTGTGAAGCAGCAAATGTTCCAGTGCTATTTTTGGTTGAGTAGTACTGTATACTGGGGGAGTTTCTGTGAAATGGGAGGTGACACTACAAAATCTTGGAATAAGCGTATTTGAAATATGCTGATCATGGAAATATATATTTCATTTATTTAGCATTTAGTCTAGTCTGATATATGGCTGTAGCATCTTTTGATCCCGTATCTCCTACTCCCTTTTCGAAGGAATATGTGTCATCCCTGTGGTCTCAGCTTGGGAACTTAAGAACCTTGTTAGTCCTTTTGTTGGCAACAGTCAGGTCAGAACAATTGTGCCTGAGTTAATTCACCTGAAAAGCCATAAAAGACTCCAGTTCATCAGCTTTGATATGTAGGACCAGAGAGAGAGAAAAGGAAAAAAAAAAAAGGAAAGAAAAAAATAGAAAAAAAAAAGGATTTCTTTTAACTCCTGAAATTATTGGATAAGACCAGAACCAGTAAGACCCCCATGTATGTAATAGAAAATAAGGAAAAAGCAAGGTCACAATTACTGATGGAAAGGATGCATAAGTACTAAATTCCACTGTTAATGGTGTTTTCATGAGAATGTCTGTCCACCCCTCTTGGCACTAGAGCAGGTTGACAGTAGGTTGAATTAATACAAACAAGATGAAGTCAGTGATGTTGCCTGTTTAGCGCTTAGCCACCTAAAGAGTAAAATCAGCACCTTCATTAGTAAATGGAAATGACCCCTCATAGGTGGTTATCACAGAAAACTCTCCATTCTTTTCTTCTGAGATTCCTCCTTTAATCTTTTCCAGATTACCTCTAGGTGGATTTAAATTGAAGTCTCTCTCATTAGCAGGCACTAATTTATTTGTATTTTTTGAATATCTTACAAATTATCTGCTTCATCAATGTGGAGAGAACTTGTTGGTAAAACAAAACTAAAAAAAAAAAAAGGAAGTAGAAAATATCTCTTTTAAAAGTGTTTTCATTTAACTTAAACCGCTATGAGATGAACTACTTTTCCTGGAGAAAGGCCTCTCTTATTGTTTCATTTTGACACCTATAGAAAATTCTGTATTTATGCCACAAAATGGGCTCAGATTGCAAATACTATTTAAAAGAGAAGTTTGTATGAACCTTTTCAGATTTCTCAACATGTTATATATATTTATTTCTTTTAATAATGAGTTGCTACAGTGTAATACTGCAGTGATTTAGGCTAATCTAGTCTCGTCTTGATACAACTATGCCAAAACTGGAATGTAAAGGTTGCGTTTCCTTATTCCTGAGAACCTGGGCAGCACAAAATGATGTTCTTTGTTGTAAAATAGCAAGGCCAACTCCATCTGCAAAAAACCCCATGCAAACCAACCTTTTTGTAATGTGGTTACTACGATGTACATATTCCATAAATAATGACATTTATGCCTTAGCATTTTTTGGATCTGTAGCAGTTATACTCTACTGTGAATGTCCTCTGAATGCACGTCTAACTGTAAAAAGACCCCCCTTTTCACTTGTATTCTGAATTTCATGTGCTATTGTCCATTAAGTAATTCTACTTCTAAGTCTTGCTTTTGTGCTGTTTCAGTAGCTCTAAAAATGCTGCGCCTGATTCACCATTGCTTTCTGACTTCATTTGTACCAGTGGAAGAGTAAGGAAAAAATAGACCCTCAGCTGCTCCGCTTTTGTTCAAGTGACTGAGGTGCACAATAACCATAAGTCAGGCCTTTCTGCAGATCCTCTCATTAACGTTGTTATCATTTTTACTTAAAAAAACCAACCACCTTTGGCTGAATTTATCACTCATGAACAAGTGATGTCCTGAACATTTGGTACTGATTTGCAGGCCATTCTTTTCCACTCCTATCTGTACCACGAGACAAGACAATCCTGATACATATTGAAATGCATTTTAATGTTGCTATATGGGGACTGGAGGAAGGATTACTATGCATAACTTTGCTTTACTAGTAGTGCTTGGCAGCTCCAAAGTACTTTTTGTCCAAGGGTTCCCAGTACTATACAGCACTGCACGTGCCTCCTAACTTCCACTGTAGCAAGGTGTCTGCCATTTCATTTTTACGTATCAGGAAACTGAAGCATTTAGTAGAAGTGAACAAGTCACCTTGGCCAAACTAGTAAATAAACAACAACTCGGTTAAATCCTCATCCTCCATGACAAAAAGCAAGTGTGCCCATCTAAGACACCATGTAACATCCATGTGATCAGTTGCTTTCCCTTCACCACACATACAGTAAGTCTGAAATCCTGCCATTGTGAATGTGTCCATACCTCTTAAAGAAGCTAGATCATCCTTTAGTATTTTAGCAAATTGCTCAAAATGACTTTCCAGAAAAAGAGGAAATAAGAAGTCAAGTCAGGTTTTATATTCTTGTGTTGTTTTTCTCCTTGGTACTTCAGTGGCAGTTTTTTCCATGTCTTGTATTAGACTAATCTTATTTATGGCATTATATTACTAATCCTATTTAAGTATTTCTGTTCAGCCAGACACAGAAAACAATGCACACACACAAAAAGAAAAAAATTAAGTGTGGGGATCATCTCAGTTTCAGAACTAAAAGTATTTATGAAACATGGCATACTTATGCTGCTACCTGGGTTCTAAATGCGAGCATCCCAGATCAGCTGAGTGCCTAATGAGAGTCTGACATTGCACCTCTAAAAGAAATGTTCATGCTTTAGTGGAAGCAGTAGTACTGCTCACAAGCTGGTTAGATATTAACCAGTTTGGGCAATATCCCTTCTGAATATTATAACTTCTGAGACCTTATTTCCTGTCTAGGCAATGTCCTAATCTGAAATGAGATCTCTTTTCTGGGTTAAGGGAGATGCTTGATTTGGAAAACTAATTTGGAAATATGTGACTTACAGTGACCTCCCCATTCCTTTTCCAGGGTAAATACAGAATTTACACTGCCACTGTAATTAATCCACAGTAAGATTTCTAGTAATTTCCAGGTTTCTCGTGAAACTCTATTGAATTTTGAGTTTACTTACAGTAGAGAAACTCTGAAATAAGTCTGCCAGAGTCATTTGTGTTAATCCAGGCTTGCATCAATATCAGTGGAAACAAAATCTAAGTTTATATTAAATAAATTGAGAGTTTACATGATCTAGGAGTGTAAAATGTTGCAATTACACTGCTCATATTTGTATTCAGTTTATAGCAGACAGTAACACACATACTCTTTGTTCAAGAGCTCTCCAGTGTGGATTTACGTAGGTAATTTTATCTTAGGTTGTTTGCTATTTGACATAAATCCTTTATTTCTGGAGTAAACCGATAATATAGCTAATCTATTTTTGAAAAGGAGATTTAACCTTCATATTTGTGAAGGAAAGCTGGAAACCCTGAGTCTAGAAAACCCAAAGCATGAATTATTTCTACATAAAATCTCAGGTTTTTATGGGGAAAAAAGGGTTTATTTTCATTTTAGTCTTGGTCTTTCTTGTTGAATGCTTGGTGCTGGTGAGGCAATGTGGGTGTACATATACACACATGGAGGTGTGAATGTGCACTTTTTCTTACACATTGAACCTGAACTGGAGTGTACTGGAGCCTTTCTGAAGCTCAGGACAGTTTTTCCAGGCTGTGTTTCTGGTAGGTTAGTAACTGCCTAGTGCATGGAAAATGGGAATCACAATTTTCTGGGGCCAGACATAGAGGTTCACTATTACCTGGGCAGGGCTCTCACTAACGGGGAGAGAGGGTTGTATTCCACCTAATAAGCTCACAAAAGGCAGAAAGAGACATACCAGGTGATACCAGCATGATCAGTCTGCCATTCACAAGGTATACAGTCCCAGAAATCCACCCAAAATATTGTTTTTGCTTTTGTTATTTCCTTTTTCTAGAAAAAGCAAGTGAGTCAAACAAAGATCCGGGTGATCTCTACCATCCTCTTCATCCTGGCAGGCTGCATTGTCTTTGTGACGATTCCTGCAGTTATCTTCAAACACATCGAGGGATGGACAGCCTTGGAGTCCATCTACTTTGTGGTTGTCACTCTGACTACTGTTGGCTTCGGTGACTTTGTAGCAGGTGAGCAGCTTCGAGCCTAGGTGCTGTGCACGAGGGCCTTGGCTCTTAGAATTTGTTTTCTGGTATAGAGAGGAGGCTTTTCTCAGTGTATGATATTCCAGTGAAATGATGCCAGGTGTTTCTGTTGGGGTTACCGTGCAATAGAACACCATGTTGATTTAAGATCCAGATGCCTTGCCATCTGCAGATTGCAAGCTTTCAGCAGTGTAGGTAACGGAAGCCTGGGAAGTCCAGATTATCCTTCATCGTGCAATGAATTATGCACAAGTCAAATGACTTTCCCATTGAATTCAAGATCTGTATTAGTCCATTAGGGCTCAATCTGAGGCCGACTGCAGAAGCAAGTAGCCAAAATGATGAATGAATGAAGCTTTTACAAAGTAGGGCTGAGCCATAGGTCTGGAGAAATATCTGGTCAGATGCAGTAGTGGGCTGCTACTACAGGAGCTGCGGCATTTCAGAAACTGCATTTTGTTCTCTAACCTTGGTAGAAATTTTGACATTGCAGTTGCCCTGTTAAGGAAAACTCATGCAGGAAGAGAAGGGCTAATGGGGTATGCATCTCGGTGCTAGAAGGATACTCTCCAGGATTAATACAGTACTAGCAGGAACTATAAATATCCATCCTTATCAATTTTCAAAGAGAGAGTCAAGATTATTGGCTGGAGAGATGAGAGATTTTTTTTTTCACACAACTGCTTTGCTGACGAAAAGGTGGTGAAAATAAGTGGAATTTTTTTTCCTATTAGTGCATGACCTCTGCTCCTCATTCCTGTTAGTGGTCCCAATTAAAGGCATTAAGATGCCTGTGTTTCAAACAGCCATATTATGCTACTGTTTTGTTACTTCCTATAAATCAGTGTAATATGAATAAGTTAAAAACATCAAATGAAACTACAGGGATATATAAAGTTTTCTTTGCTGACGAGCTGCAGACAAGTCTTTTTGTAGAGAAGACTCTAATCCTCCTTTTTTATGACATAGTGGTATAGAAAGCATGAATTACTGAGGAAAAAAAGGCAGTGAACAAAGAGAGCCCCAGATATGAAAAAGAAATGTTTTACGAGCATTCAGATACAGAAGTGATTGTATGAGCTTGGTCCATTTTAACCACTTAGATGTGAAGAGAAGCTCACTGGTATTCTGTCTTTGTGGTATCACAGTGTGAAATAAAAATAATACACAATATTTTTCTTAAGCATATCACACTTCAGTATTGTTTTCTTTAATAATATAATAGTAAAAAAGCTCTGAATATTAAATTAAATTATACTATATCCAACATGATTAGGAGAATATAATCCACAGTTGGGTGGCTACTAACAACCAGGATTTTTCAAAAATCAAATGGAGGACCCTAAATGAGAAAACTTCAGAGGCGATCTCATGATAAGAATATAAGGCAGGTGATCACCAGGAGATTTCAGTTTTATTGCTGGTTTTGAGACAGATTTTCTGTCACTTTTATTTTCTGTCACTTTAATCTCTCAGTATCTGTCCCTTCAACATCAAGGTAAAAATACTCATCGTATTGGGTAAAACAGCATCATAGAATCATAGAATCATAGAATAGTTTGGGTTGGAAGGGAGCTCTAAAGGTCATCTAGTCCAACCCCCCTGCCGTGGGCAGGGACATCTTCAACTACAT
>NW_008795405.1:8238723-8293505 GCF_000699145.1 Aptenodytes forsteri | reverse complement strand
GCTCCCAGGGCTCTGTAGTCCTTCTTGATAGTCCTCAGACTGCTCCTGGCTGTGTCACTGGTGCCCACGTGAAGCAGCAGCAGCAGATAATAGTCAGTGGACTGTACGAGGCTTGAGGGCCTCTCGGTGACATAATGGAGCTGTGCTGATTTATTTCACCTAGAACGTGTCCCAACTCTTGGCAAACTGGGAAAGTTTTTGTACTACTGTTGGAGATACAATTGTGGATGGAGCCTGAAAAAACAGAATATCTGATAGGCTGAAAAAAGTGGTCTCATAGTGGACTGTACGAGGCTTGAGGGCCTCTCGGTGACATAATGGAGCTGTGCTGATTTATTTCACCTAGAACGTGTCCCAACTCTTGGCAAACTGGGAAAGTTTTTGTACTACTGTTGGAGATACAATTGTGGATGGAGCCTGAAAAAACAGAATATCTGATAGGCTGAAAAAAGTGGTCTCATACTTTCTCAGCCACCTGATTACTCCGTAAGATAGACCTGGACAATCTGTTTCATAGCAAGCTTCCTCAGGGACACGTATGATAAGAAGAGCCTCATTGTACCATAGCAACAGCAGCCCCCACCTCACATTGTTTCACACTCTTAAAGACTGGAAAAAACAGAGTGATTCATGTTGTCTATGGGGAGAGTTTAATATCAAAACCAATATGTGGGTCCCTTCCAATTCTCAAATGTCTGACCTTCTATGGGGATGTTTGAACACTGTACATACAGTCATACTGAGTCTGGATAAAATTAAAGAGTCACAGGAATGTCTCAGATTGCAAAAAGCTCAGGGGGAAATGCTGAACTGTGTTGTCTGGTGATTTTAATGGGGGAAAATCCTAAAATCTCTCTGTAGTCATACAGAGGTACAGGTTGGTGTCTAGCTCTTGACTAACCAAGGCTGGAGTCCAGAAAATATGCAATCCTCTGCCTGAGTCCCCCGGTAAGCTTGCTCTTCAAGCAGCGATTTACACAGGTACCACCAAGGTGGTGTTTGTTCACCTGCACTGAGGGATATGGCTGTGCCCATGGGGCTGTGCAGACTCTTTGCCACTGCTGTCTTCAGCTCAGGGCTGTGCCTACCTCTCACTGGCTTTCATTCTTGCAGTGCACATAGCGCTGTGATAGAACTGGGAGTCTCCAAAGTGAGGTGGTGGCTGCTTTCTTTTGGAAAAGTTTATTCTATTCTGTGGTAGGCAGCAGCCTGGCTGCTACTGCACTTACTTTAGGCTCTTCGTAGTCCATTAGATTTCCCAAATGTCTCATATACTTGTTTTACCAGATCATCCTGAGAGTTGCATGAAGACCATATAGGATATTTGTTGCTTCGTTTGATCCATATCTCCTCTCAAGCCACTGGCCAGAGAATGCACCCCTATAACTAATACCCAAGCAGACAGTATTTCCTTATTATCAGGGCTGATACACGGTTGGCTTCCTGTCAGATATCCTGATTTGGAGGGGAAGACATAGGTCCTCCTGCACATAGGTCTCTCAATCCTGTAGATAAAACCAAAAAAATCCGGAAACTCTGTAACCTGAGGGGGTTGAACTGTAAAGTTTCTCAACTACCAGGCTGCAGGCAGTTCAGAGTAAGGAAGATTACCTGTATTAAACTTTTTTCTTGGAAATACGTTCATGCTGTTGCAAGTACTATCAAAGCAGGAATTTCAGACTTGCTTCAGAGTATGAGCAATATAAAGAAAAGTGTTTACTAGGTGCTCTGGCAGGTCACATAGCAGCAGAACAATAGGTAATTTTGAAGAGACTTAAATTAAGAACACACTGTGTTCCTCCCATCTGACAGGCCTCTCATCTATTATTAGAACTACAGTGGTGTTGGCAAGAGTCAAGAAATACTTTCTCAGAATTGCAGATATTTTGTCATAATTTTGGCATCTCATGATTCCTAAGCATAAGTATGCTTATTTCAGGAGGAAATGCTGACATCCATTACCGGGAGTGGTATAAACCCTTAGTGTGGTTCTGGATCCTTGTTGGCCTTGCTTATTTTGCTGCTGTCCTGAGTATGATTGGAGACTGGTTAAGAGTCCTGTCCAAGAAGACAAAAGAAGAGGTATGACTAGTAATTTCTCAGTGGTTTGTCATTTTATGAGAGAGCTTTAAGTGCCTGATTTCTGCTTATCTAAAGAAGGATGCTCCTCTGCATGACCAATGCTCAATATTCCCCATGGTTTACTCCACTGGCTGCCTTTGGTATCAAGTTAGCTCTGATCTTTATCTCCTTCACAAAGGGAAGAAAAAAAGCAACTGAAGTAACCTAGGTTGTTACACCTCTATCAGTACTACCAAATACACAGGACACATCAGTAGGATTGCAGTTATGGAATAAGAGAGGCCAGCCTTCACTCTGAAACTAGCTACAAAATTGTGATAAAAATTTCAGTGTTCTCTCTTTAAAAATTGGAGATGCATGGGTTTTGAAGACATTAGTTGGCTATCTTCATTATGAAACAAGAATCTGCCTTTAAACCAGTTTTATATTGAGTTTTCCCACCTTTCCCTATGCCAGAGAATATGGTTCTGAATAAAGGTTTAGATTCAGGCTCCTTACTGAGTACCATATTATTAAAAATTGAAGAAACTGAGTAGTCAGCATCAGGGAGAACATGATTAAATTCACTCAGAACATGCCCTGTGTGATACAAAGACAGTATTGCTAATGCTTCACTCAAATAAGGGTGGAAAATAGAAGACAATTGCCATGACTCTAGAGCTGAAGCCTATTGTGGAGGATGTTAATAATGTAATTTCAGTTTTTAAGGCTATCATCTCCTCCTGCATTACTAGCAAAGCTAACCTGGCAGGGTTAGCCAAAAAGCAGCCACAGACAAAGTTTGCCAGAGGGGTAGTGCTGTTTATCATATATGAAGGCATCTGCGCTATCTGAGGCCCGGTGCATCCCCTGTGCACCTCCATTAATAAAGAGGGCTTCACAGAGAGTTTGGCTGTCAGGTTGATCATCAGCAGGCACCTATAGGTGGGAATCTGATCTCTCATGGTGGATGTTAGATTCCTGCTGCCACAAGTAATACAGTTCTAAATGGACACCTGCTCATCTGGCCTGAGGAACCAAAGATGACTTCCTTGTGGATCACTGAATGCAGAAACTGAGTTCTGGCTACAGCAGCCCAAGCAAACCATTGACATTGGTGGGCTCCTGCGGACATCATACTCCTGAATCTGTTCTCCTTTAGCTGAACTTTGGAAAAGGCCTGTGTTGACTGAGATATTGCTTGGTCATTTATCTTCTTTTTTCTCACTTCGGAAGAAATATTTATTCAATACAGCAGCCAGGTAGGTGCTTTGTTTTTAGCCATTATTCTGCTCTCAGGTGCAAAGGAGTAAAACAGAGCAAAACAGTGAGGCATTTAAGGACATGCTCATGGTGCCCACACAGAATATTTGTTGAAAACTCCTCCAGCTGGCTTGAGAGGGTGGTATTCAGACAGTTATGCAATGGAAACTTCCGTTAAAGACAGCTATATTTGTCCCTGAGAATGAACCCTAGACTGGATCAGTCAGAGGTCCACTTGAAATTATCTAATCAGTATTTCCAACGTTAATTGCTCTGTGGCTCTGTGGCACTGAACAGAACCCTCAGTGGGACTGAACAGCTCCATCCATGGACAATACAGGAAAATACATTACTGTATTGCTACATTGGTTGTTGTGCTGTTCTGAAGCATATTGGTATAACTATATGTGATTAATTTTGCCCACTCCTGACCATCTACTGCTGACATGTCAGGAATTTTGTTCTTAACCAAGGAGGGATTAGCATGAACACCACCCATCATGTAACACAGCTATAAAATGTGTGGGGTGCCAAATGTGAAACAGGCAGACAAGTTATATGCCACATAAACTATTAGCTAGTCACTAGTTGGGGTGTTTAGAGCTTGCCCAGTATAACCACTTTGTTGCTGAAGTTTGGGTCCAGATGGATGCACTGGAGCTGGGACTGGTCTCCGATTTTATGCCAGAGAAGAAAGTGCTTGTGCTGCTGTTCCATAGGAAAGACTGTCGCTTCATTTTGCTTTTCCTTTTTTTTTTTTTATTTATTTCTCTTTCTTGTTGTGGTAAAGGTTGGAGAAATAAAAGCCCACGCAGCGGAGTGGAAAGCGAATGTGACAGCTGAGTTCAGAGAGACACGGAGGCGGCTCAGCGTGGAGATCCACGACAAACTTCAGCGGGCAGCCACCATCCGGAGCATGGAGCGCAGGCGCCTGGGCCTGGACCAGCGAGCCCACTCCTTAGACATGCTCTCTCCAGAGAAGCGTTCTGTCTTTACTGCCTTGGAAACAGGACGCTTCAAGGCCTCATCTCAGGAAAGCATCAACAACAGGCCTAACAACCTGCGCCTTAAAGGGTCAGATCAGCTCAACAAACATGGGCAGGGGGCATCTGAGGACAACATCATTAACAAGTTTGGATCGTCTGCTAAGATGACCAAAAGGAAAAACAAAGACCTCAAAAAGACCATCCCTGAGGATGTGCGTAAAATTTACGAGACCTTCCGAAACTACTCCTTGGATGAAGAAAAAAAGGAAGAGGAGACGGAGAAGATGTGTAATTCTGAGAACTCTTCTAGCACTGCAGTCCTGACCAACTGCATCCAGCAGCACTCAGACCTGGAGAATGGAATGATCCCCAATGAAACCAAAGAAAGGGAACATGAAAACAAAGCGTTACTTGAAGACAGAAATTAAATGTAAAAGATGCTTGACTTGAATTAACAATGTTAGTGTTTTTATATACATATATATATTGAGACACGTGCCTTATACAGACTCCTTATTCAGTCTGAATTATATAGCATCGAAGAATATTTCACTGTGCCATAAAGACTCAAGCTTGCTCTGCCAAAACAAACCAGGAACACAGCACTGCAGAATGGCAACAGAAAGCTACACACATGGAAATTTCAGCCTGTATAAGATTACCAGGGCAAGACACAAAGGAAGAGATTGAACCATGGCAATATCACCAGAGTGCTCCTACCATGACCATGGCATAATATTAGACAAAGGGCAGCTATGTAAGAAGAGCCTTTGAAAGGGATGAAAAGGGATCTTTGTAATGGAGTATGCATCCATAAAGCCTTCCCCTGGTGACTAAAAAGAGGAGAAATGATTGGAGTGAACTAGAAACTTTCAGTAAGGCTTAGTTTATGTTTTGGCACGTGATCCAAGCTAGATTTTTTTTTTTTTTCATTTTTGAATCAGATGAATTATCTTTCTAAACTCCAAAAGAATGTCCATAGACAGCCACCAGCTGGGTGCTGGTTTGAAAAATCAACACGGACATATTTAAGGGTCGGATTGCTCTTTTCATTAAAAAATAAAACAACAAAAAACTCCGTGGGTATTAATCTTAACCAGTGACAAAAAAAAAAGGAAAAGAAACAAATGGATTTTTTTTCTCGTGTAGGAAATATTCAATGTAAAGTCACAGCAAGAAAGTGCATATGAAGAAAATGCAACAACTCGTGCTATGTTGTTTAAAAGAAGAGAAACATTAATTTAATGATATTTGGCTAGGTGTATAAAACAGTGGGCCAACTGGTTTTTTTAAAAGAATTTCTCATTCACACTTTCTACCACTGAAAAAAACCCTTCAATTTTAATGCTGTAAGACTATGAAGACAGAAGGAAAGCTATAGCTTTTGCATGTCAGCAAACTGCTGTTCTCTGTAGCTGAATCTGAATTTTTAAAAATAGACATAAGAGCATATACACTATTCAAATGAGGGCCAGGGCAACCATAGAATCTCAGGGCTCTCTGCCCCTTTTGCTGGGTTTGGGTTTAGACATAAGCTGCAGTCATAATCTCAGAAGAAAAAAGAAAAAAGAAATTTAGGAAAAGAGGTTGAGAAAAAATTGGTGGTAATCTTTTAAGTGCTTATAGCTTTAAGTGCCATTAATGCTGTCATATTTTGTAACTTTTTAAACAAGTATTTTGAATTATTTGTTTTATTTCTTTTCAGGTCCTATTTTTGTTTGACATTTGCTACCTTCTTTCTTGATAAAATCTAAACATGAGTTCTCTGCATTTCTAGACTAAAGTGAAATGTAACCAAACTGTGGGCGATTTTTAGAAATTTTTTGTGGTGTCTGGACATACGGATATAAGAAATACAAATGTCCCTAGACTTTACAGTAAATATTCAAAGAAATGGCTGCAAAATAATTAATGGGAATTGCAAAACACACTAAATTTTTGTAGCCTCAGCCTGTGGGCTACTGTGTTTGCCATTGCAGATAGAAGATTTTGCATGCTGGAAATGAGATACACATGATTGCACCAGCGATGCTTTCCCTGCGCATTCACAAAATCCTAAATATTCCTGCAATTCAAACTGCACCCTTATAGGTAAAGTAAGCATGGATGTAGATGGCAGAGACATACCGAGTCTTACGAGCTAGTCAAACATACAGACACTCGCAGGTCATACAGACACAGACTTTTGGAATTGCCTGCCCATGTCTACATCCACAAAAATGCACGCTTCATTTTCTGTGATAGTTTCTGAGATTTTACGCACAATGACCCAACTCAAAATCTAACTGGTCACCAGAATATATGATTGCCATGGCTATGAATCAAAGCATGGCAATGCAAATGCAAATTTTGAGTATGCATATTTGCATATCTAATTGACTCGGCATGATTTGCAGGAGTGAGCCAAATTTCACTAGTGCAGAGGAGGAAAGAAGTTCTCGGTATGTTCTGTTTGCTGGTTTACTTCACTTGAAAAAATATATCATCTTTCTAATTTCATTATCTGTCTGAAAATTAAGGATGAAAAAACAATGTTTGAAAAATTTCAGGTCATTTGGGATTGCTTTAACTCGATAAGATCCAACAGAAATTGAATTCTGCTTAGTTCACCAATGAATCTCTTAAGGTGCGGGGCTGCACTCCGACTTTAACTTACTGGAGGCAGGGCGGTAAGCCCAGTCCCCAGGGAAGGTTTCATCTGTCTCAGGAGCTGCCGTGGCTCCTGGAGGCTTTTGTGTCACACAGCCCTCTGCTCGGCTTCACAATGACGCAGACGGCAGCTTGTGGCCATCCTCAGATCCCGTCCTCCTCAAGCCACAGGCAGACACCAGCAAGATGCAGGTCTGTTCAAGCATCGGAGTCCTTTAGCCCTCTTGTTGCTCCTGGTTTTGGGCAGGCCTGGGATGAAGTTCAGCCTCAAGTGCCACACGTGAGCAAATCTTCTGAAGTCTCACTCAGAAGTACAGTGAATCATGTTGTGCTAATTCTGTAGTGCCAGGATGGATGAAGCATACCTGGATGTACTAAGGTTTTCTGTTGTTGAGATCTGGGGTTTTACTGTGGCCTGGTGGGAAGTTGGGAGTGAAAGCTACAACTTAGATTTGCATTTGAATTCCAGAAAAGGTTCAGAAGTGCTCAGACACGCGATTTGGGTCCTGGGAATTAAAGTACTGCCTGGTTACACCATCCTGCGCTTTGCTTGTATGAGGGATCAGGCACACAAAAGCATCTCATCTGACTCTGAAAGCATGTAATACATACAAAGTGTGCTAACAATTCTCCTTGGTTATGAAATGCCAAAACCAGCATCATGCATGCAGTGTTATTTGTTCCTCAACTGAGTTCTTCTCACAAGAAATGCTTGCCTGTAATGGAAAAGTCCTGCAGAGATGCACAGGCAGCTGTAAGGATATGGGAGATGCATTTCCTGTATGTGAAATGTAAGGCTTACTCATCGCCAGAGCATTTCTGCTGATTAGGGTCAGGGAAAGCAAAAGTCTGTCTTGTACGACTTGTCTGTGTGAGCAGGGAGTTGGACGACGAGCAAATCATGGAAAATAGGTCAACATGGACAAAGTGACTGAGGAGACAAAGCTTGGTGGTCAAATTCAGAACTGTTTGCTCTGATGGGATAGAAGGACAATGAAATCTTGCCATGTTTTTAATCTCTCACTTTCTGAGTTCTCAGTATGTCCCCTGTCCAGATGCTAGCTGATGGTGTGTGTGTCACACTCTAGTTTCTACCTGGCCATGCCATGCAGGAGTCCCTGGCTGACATTTTATCAGATGTGTCTTCAGCAACTCCTGGTTTGGGATATGATAGTTTCAGGGACAAAGGGTGATGCTGAATAAACTCCCAGTGAGATACTGAACAGAGCATTTGATGACCTTTTACATGAAAGCAAAATGCTCTCTCATTCCTTTTCATTTCTGTGTCTGTGAAACTTGCTGAGAAAGCTGCCAGTCTGCTACTGGAGTAAATATTTTCTCCTACATGATTGCCTATTGAATACCTCACTATACATAATTTTTATTATAATATGGGAAGTGCAAATGGTGTATTGCATAGGGGGCCAGACAGAATTGTCTGACAACTAAAATGACATTTTAATGTCTTAAATTGCTTCTCCCCTTGTAAAAGCCATCCATTGGTTTTAGTTGTATGCAACAGCTTGGGAGAGAATCTCAGTTCAAACATCAAGTGTTTTTACGGCTAAAATTCTCATCCTTTGGCATTTAATAATACTTATAAAAAACTTCTGATGATATTTCTAGTGAGGCTGTTCCACTGTTATTGAAAGTTTTAGCAAAAGGTAGTCTGAACCACATCCAGAACTCCTTGCTCTAAATTACATCCTTTCACAGCAGCCTGAAAATAAAAAGTCAAACAAAAGGGTGACTTATTGACTTTAACTCTCAGATCCTGCCCTGAGCACAACATGACTTGACACGGGAATTGGGACCTGAAAGAACAAAGGAAACATGGATTTTCTATAGCCTCAGCCCTCACACGCAGAGGACGACTCAGCTTCTGTTTTCCCACAACTTTCAGCTCTGCAGTCCCATTTTCTACCGTCTTGTGCAGGAGAATTCTGGCATGCTCCTTTGGGGATCCTCCTGATCCATTAACCATCACTGAACTTGTGCAGATTTTGCATGAGTGGTTTTTGAAAAGATTTCTAACTTCATCCATGTGGCAGTCTGTGAATTTCATTATCCTTTAATAGGGACCATTATTTCTAATAAATGTTATTAGAAATAATAGTAAATAAAACCCCCAGTGTTTTATATTCATGAAATCTGATTTTGGTTGTTGCTGTGAAATTGGAAATCATCTGAGCTTCTGCTGTCTGGCTTTATGATGTCTCTAGTACAAGTTTGCTTCTTCCAAAGCCGTTAATGGGCTATGCCAGAGACTTTCTGCAAAATTCTCTAACCCACAATAAATGAAAGTATGTATGTGAGTTCAGGGTGTTAAAAACCCTGTCCTTAAAACCCTTGCATTTTCCTGAAGAATTTGTGTTTATGCTGTACATGGGCTGTTTGTTTGCCAGCTTTTGTTTTCTCAGGGGCTTATTTGTGTTGTCAGGTTGCATGATGTCTGCTAGTCTCACTTTTCCCATCATCCACTAAAAATAAATAACAGGCAAAGACCAAGCTTTATGTTATGTTGCATACTAACCTAGAACAAGAAATCTTCTACTAAACAGATACGAATTTGAAAGGTGACCGGGAACTGCTTCAGTCCTTCCTGTACATTTATTTGTTCTGAGCTATGTTTTGTCTAATCTAAGGCCAAAATCTGCCCCCATCAAGTCAGTGCAGTAAAGTGGAGCTAGCTTGTTATTTTTAAGCTTTTTAGAGCAAAGACCTGCTGTTTTAACTCATCTCCACAGTGCCATTTACACTTACTGCGATGGCATTATATTAATACTAAATACAAGTAAGCCCAGCTTCAGAAACTGTTCCCTAGACAATTAAATATCAATGAAAACACAAAGCAAATCAACACAAATCTATGAAACTGAAATACAGACTTGTAGATTAATGTATGAAAACAGTTGCCTGAAATATATCAGCAAAAAAATGCAGATGTGAAAACTCCTTTAGGTTGCCTAATTCTTCCCGAGGTCCCCATCTCCTTTACTACCAGTAGCAGTTACTCTCCTTAATACCATTGCTGAGCCGGACCATATTTTTTTCCTCCTGCCAGTGCCACTGAAGTACATAATGATGTTAGACTCTGTTGACTCATGCTGTTGAAATCAAACACTGAGGAAGCAGTTGCGAAAGCTAATTTGGGGGTGTCCTGATGTAGCCAGTACATGCTCTGTGAGCTGGATCATGCTGGGTTGAGAAGGTCACTCTAAAGGCAGGTCTTACCCACAACACTGGTGAGTTCTCAGGAACCGGTCGAAAAAAGGCCCTATGCGAACACGTGCACATGCCCACCCTCCACACAGCACATAACACTGAGGAAGCAGTTGCGAAAGCTAATTTGGGGGTGTCCTGATGTAGCCAGTACATGCTCTGTGAGCTGGATCATGCTGGGTTGAGAAGGTCACTCTAAAGGCAGGTCTTACCCACAACACTGGTGAGTTCTCAGGAACCGGTCGAAAAAAGGCCCTATGCGAACACGTGCACATGCCCACCCTCCACACGGCACATGTAATCGGTTCTTGCACACAGATTTAGTGGTGATGCCTCCCCCCTCCATGCAGGTAGATGTGAACTTCTGTGCTCTCTCATCTCTGGTTACAGGTCACGTCTGAGCTGAGTCTTATCACCAGGAAATAGCAGTGCTGCTGCTTTCGGGGGAAAGCGGACATTTCTCTAGCAAGTGGCCTTTTGAGGCAAATAGGATCTGCTTTCCTTGGCTGAACTCCTTGAGAGCAAATCACAGGCAGGTGATATTTGGCATGTGAGAGAGAACACTTTAGTCTCCCAAATATATTCCACCCACATACTCTTTTTTTCCTTGTGAGAGCTGGGTGCTTAAAGAGGAAATCTTACGGTGCCTATTGTGAGATGTAAGCCAAACATACCAGCTTTCAGCCTACCATTTAGCAGTTTCTCAGATCCTGGAGTCATGTAGTAGCTATAATTAGAAAAAGGCAGGATTTGTATCTGCATCACACCTTCCCAACAATTTAAATTTATTCAGGCCAGTGTTTCAATGTAGTTTTAGACTTAATTTTTTCCAAATTCTAATAGAATTTGATCTGGACCTTGTGGACATGGCTGAGAAACCATTATTATTCATTTTCAGCCTTGCGTTTGAAAAAGAACTTTCTTAAAATTTGGAAAAACATTTCAGTGGGATGCTGATCTACTATTTTTCCTGATCAACTTCAAATTATAGTATAAGCAATCAGTAAATCCACTTGCAGGGCTGTTCTATCTACTCTCTTGTCTCTGTCCCTCTTTCTCTCTCTCTGTAAGATTTTATGGTGCTTTAGAAAGGCATTTTCAGAAAAGGGACAATTTCATAAATGTCATTACCAGGGTACAGAGCAGAATGTGCTTGTACCATCTTGATAAGTTTTGCTGCTATTGTCTTTATTTTATGATGTAATGTTTTACAAAGATGGAAAAAAAAATTGCAACAAAGACCTTCTGGATGACGAAAACGCTTTTCCTGTTGTTTTTTTCTCTCTCTGTTGTCCTGTCATCCAGCAAGGGCAGAGGAGCTGTAACTAATCTTCCCTTTTGCGTATCCCTGTGAAAACAGTGTACTGCCGGTAATCTCACTGTTGCCAGATCTTTGTGCTTGTTTTTGCTCCTCCTACCTTTTCTCTTTGGTTGACAATCCAGATTGCAGTGTTTTCTGGGTCTGTAATTTGGAAAGCAGTGGTGCTGGGCTGGTTTCAAAAGAGAGGCACAAACTTCCAGCCATACTTCTACTTGTACTGAGCCATGTTTCTGCATCTGGTGACCAGTCAGTAGGGAAGCAAGAAGCAGAGCTTCGAGGAGGCTCCGTCTCTCTTTCCTAGAATCTCTCCATAGAAATTATTTGCCAGGATGTCTGGAAGAAGTTACTAACGCAGAGAGGAGGGAGGAGGTGAAGCTTTTTGACCTTGGGAAGCACAGACAAGATTGGGATTGTATTTTACTGTGAATTCTTTTGTCTTTTTGCAGTTTTTTTGGTGTCTTCATGTTGACTACCTTCTATGCGAGGCCTCAGTTTCCCCTGCTGCCTTGTTTTTTCATCAACTTGGGAAACTGCAACACAGGCCAGTCATAGTGCACTCACAGAGGGTGCGAACCCTTAAACTACGGTTCCTTTGTCAGCAAATGGGAGTGACAAAAATTCCTGCAAGCATGGTTGGTACTTCTGTATAGTGTATATAGAGACCCCTCAAGGCTGAGCCTTCTCTTGACTTTGAGAGAAAAAAAAGAAAAAAGCCTTCTCTGGACGGAGCAAAAAAATCTCCCATGTTTTTGTGCTACTCTTTATATGCTGTTTATGCTACACAGTCCATACTGGTTCTTGCTACTTGTTATTTATTAATTGTGTAAGTCAAGACATATTTCTCCAAAGCCCACCCCCTATTTCCAAATTATCTCTCTTCCCCTATGAGCATGTGTCTCTTAATCGGACCTGCTTTAGCTACTCTGTATCACTCTTGTTTTTCTTGCAAAAATGGTTATTTGCATTTTCTAGTTTATGCACATTCTCATTCTGCTTGTTCACTTGATTTCCATTTCCAGGTCATGACCTTATCAAGCTACAGCTGTTTGCTCTGACTTTGTGACCTATTGCTTGGGATAAGCAGAAGGCTACTTTGTTTTTAGAGTCCTCCAGCAAGCTGATTTATCTAGCCAGCTGACCCAAGTAATTGTTTCTAGAGGTGATTGAGAAAGACAATGAACAAAAAAAGCAAGAGGGTGGATGTGTGACAAGTTGTGAAATACTTTTTTTCCACTCCAAAATCTGTATGCAGGATGCTAAGGGTGGCACTAAGATTCTTGCTGAAACATGATTTTCTCAGTACAGTCTGCTGTTTTGCATAACACCAACTATTTTTGAAACAAATTGTTACATGGTAGGAAAAAGATTAAAGTTGCATTAAAAAGTAATAAATTTAGAACTAACATACTAAAACTGAATAGCGCAGGAAGGAGGATCCCACACAGATTTCACAGCACATTGCTTGGGCCGGCAGGTGTCAAGCTGCTTTCCGGCAAAGCTTTAGATCATTTCCATGGAGGACACTGGAGGCTTTCCTCACTGCAGGAGACTGCCTCTGGGTCATCCCTTCCTTCCCTTCTGGCACAAGGTGCTGATGTTTTTCTTGGTGGTGCTCTCTTGACGGTGCCATTTCTTGGGCAGAGCCCCCTGCTCTCTTTTGGGAAAATGTCATTACTGAACCAAATTTAAACACGATGGATAGACACCATAGGTTTGACTTGAAGCAGTTAGCTAAATGGACCTGTGCCACTATTTCCTTTTAAGTATTATTATATGACTAGGAAGAATAAAGCAGTAAAATAAGGTTGTATTATGTTCCAGAGCATGTTGGGACTGTGAGTCTTGGTTGTGCACATGAAGAACTTGTTTATCCTATCCACTCTATTAAACTGAACCGCAATGTGCCAAATAGGTTAATTGGTGGGGGTCCAAAACTTCAGTCCTTCTCTCTCATTTAGAACCATGAGAATCACTTTTAAAAAAGAAGAGTGTAAAATGAGCAACATAGTCCTACTTTTTAGCAGAAATCTGAATATTTCTTGAGGTGGACAACTGACTTTCGTGTTCAACCAAAAGCAGGAAAAACATGAATATTGTAATTCCTGGGAAAAAGAAAAACAAATGGACCTGTGCCACTATTTCCTTTTAAGTATTATTATATGACTAGGAAGAATAAAGCAGTAAAATAAGGTTGTATTATGTTCCAGAGCATGTTGGGACTGTGAGTCTTGGTTGTGCACATGAAGAACTTGTTTATCCTATCCACTCTATTAAACTGAACCGCAATGTGCCAAATAGGTTAATTGGTGGGGGTCCAAAACTTCAGTCCTTCTCTCTCATTTAGAACCATGAGAATCACTTTTAAAAAAGAAGAGTGTAAAATGAGCAACATAGTCCTACTTTTTAGCAGAAATCTGAATATTTCTTGAGGTGGACAACTGACTTTCGTGTTCAACCAAAAGCAGGAAAAACATGAATATTGTAATTCCTGGGAAAAAAAAGAAAAACAAACAAACAAACAAACAACAAAAAACCCCAGACCAAAACCTTTTCCCTAAGCCACTATCTCACTGAACATATCTGGACTTCTGTGCATTTTATGCTTTTGCAGGTGGCATCAATGAAAATAAAGACATGCACACTGCGTTTTGCTCTTGTTAACCTTTCAGAGCTAATCCAGCAAGGAGAAAGTCAGCTGGCTATTAATCCCTTGTATGCATTATGTACAGATCTAACAATTGCAAGTTAATTGCTTCCCCTTGCATGAATATCTGGGCAGAAAAAGAGACACAGAAAATTCCACAAAGGATAGAGTTTGGCCTGCAAACCTCTTCTTCCTACGAGGGTTTGTGGGAAAGAAAGTACCCAGCATGTTCCAGAGTACAAGCTGGGAATGCAAGGATTGAAAAAGAAACAAAACAGCACAAAACAGTAAACTGAGGCTGTTTTGCAAAGAGTCATTAAAGACAGACAGGAACCTCATGAGGTCATTTTTATGATGTCACATTACAGACCTGGGGGTGACTTTAAGATGTTGCAGCAGGAAAAACAAGAGCTCTAGCAATCATTGTCACATCTGTTAAAGTGTCTTGAGAGGTTGGAGCCAGGCTAAGTGATACTCCTCCACAGTGTGAATACAGCAGCAGGCTTTTGAGGGATTAAGCACAAACAAATGATGACTGTGTGTTTTGTTACAAGTGAAATAAGCACTATCTGAGTAACAAGAAGATTTCCAGTGAGCCTTAGGTGCAGAAGGATACAAGTTGTGCTGTCAGATTTACACTGAAGTGTTTAATCCTCCAACTGGGGGGCGGGTCTCAAAGACAACAGCCTGCTCAACGGTTCAGCCCAGACTCCTTCCTAGAGCAGGTCCATCTTGAGGGGAATGCATGCTGTGCTGTGAAGCCAATTATATTGTTTTATTTCCATTTCTCATTCTGATGTAGCTCGATTTGATAAACTAGACATAGTTCGTCAGGTTAAAAAACCCAAACAAAATAACAACAAAAAACCCCTTATAGGCTGCAATTGTCACCTTTTTCCCTTGAATCCCTTCTGTACAGTTGCCTGCTGAGAATGATTTCTAACAAACAGCACAGTCTTGCTGTTTGAGGGAAGGTGTATGACTGGATTTTTCATGGGAAGGAAAAGAGGAGGAATCCCCCTGAAGCCTAGGCTTGTCTTAAAATAAACTGGAAAATAAAATTTTTACTATGTCACCCTGCAAATATGAACTCCTTTTTAACAGGAAGTTATTTTATCTTTTACAGCTTAACAAGAGCTTTAAATGAATAATTTCATTTCTGCTTTTCATCACTTAAGTTTCCTGCCTTGCTAAGTCTGCTCTGATCTATTAAAATAGGTGGTGTCCTCTCTGTAGACTGGACCTCCCTCACTCAGGCTGAGCACTAACAAATTAGCCATACCCACTTGCAATCCTGCATGAAGCAATCTGATCTCATTAACTTTTATCTGGCAGTTCCCAAACAAGCCAATTTAATGCAACAGCAAAACAGGTTCAGGTTGTGCTTGGCAATTTCTCTTGCCCATCACTGGTGACACAACCCTCCCTGGGTTTCCTATTCCTGGTTGTCTGCTCCTCATTAACACCCCTAGCAAGGGGCCCACCTACAGTAAGTTTAATCTAAGCTCTCTGCAAGGTAGCTGCTGATGTATGTGTGAGGGGAAGCTGTGAAGGCCAAGAAAACTGAGGTACTTTCTATAAATACGATGGTGACTATCATATTTGTGGTCCTGAGGCTGTTTGTTTTAAGCAATGACCATCTCAGCCACTGCATGGATCTCTGCATATGGGTCTAGACAGACTTATCTGTTATTAACATGTATAGTAAATTCCCACCGAGCATCCAGATTATGGGAAAATGAGTACACTGGGGATGCCCTCAGGTGCTGAAAAAAGTTTCAGAAAAATATAGCATTATATGTCAAAAAATGTAGCTCAATAAGAGGAAATAGTTAGGTCTTGTCCTCTCTGTGTGCGCTAGTATTGCTTAGTTATTTAGTCAGTTTGTACTAAGAATTAAAAAGAGACATACAGGTGCTTATGGACCCAGAAAAAGAGCTTTGTTTACCAGCCCTGCCAGCTTTGGAAAGGAAAACAGGCTTGTAGAGAGAACCTGCAGACTCTTTGGAGGAGGTTTTCATGTCCATTAATGTGACCATTAATAGCTTGTCTCGCAATCAATATGTATCCGGAGTGCAGAAGGTCAGAAAACATTGGTTGAAATGTCAACCTGTTAAGCAGTAAACTCGGATACGTAAGTGTCCCTTGGCTAGGCAAAGATTTGAACCTGTTATCGGCTATGAAACAGGCAGATGTTAGGACACAGCAGTGCCAACATTAAATGAGAAATAGTGCAGAGTAGACGGATGTGGGGTTTCTTCTTCTACTGTGTTGAGGGGCCTTCTTTGGCATCTCTGGTCCATTTAGAGAGCAGAAATACTCACTTCGTTTCTGAGTATTTTAATGACCATTACAACCAAAGTCTTACCCTTTTTTTTTATTGTCACAAAAGTTCTATTATACTTTGAGAGGTACTGGGAATAGTTTTCCAGAGAGGCAAACTCTGCTAAAGAATAAGTTGTTTTGGTTTGGTTTGGTTTGTTTTTTTTCCAATTTTAGGAAAGGAAAATGGGACTGGATTGGCTTAAGGGATACTATGTTTGGATCAGACTTTAAACAGGGGTTTGATCAAGGATTAGGTGCAAAATTGCAAAAGGTTTGCAAAATACTATGGAAAAACCTCAGTCCCTGGGTTAAGAACAGACTGGAAAAGAGATGAAATCTTGGTAAAACTGGAGCTCAGAATTACTGATCTTTCAGTTCAAAGGTAAACTCTGGAAGACAAAATAATTTGGGGGTCAAACCAAAATGAAGTATTATCTTCTCAGTGAAATACAAAAGCAGTAAAAAACCTCCAGCCAAATTCAATTAGCATTTTCAACCTGAACCAAAATGTCACATTTCCATTTAAAATGAACTTTTCCCTGAAAGTTAAAGGAATCATCTATTACTTCAAATGAAAAAAATTTGGCTTACAAAGTGAAAAAACACTTTGTCTTTTTTCTTTTTTCTTTTTTTTTTTCTTTCCCTTCCAGATGAAATAAATCAATGTATTCTTCAACTGAATTTGGTTTGTCAACCCAAATGAGAAGAGTCAGTTTAGCCAGCAGGAGGCATATATGGTTCAAGTAGGAGAAGGCTGCTTCTTTCCTGTTGTACACCAAATCTCTGAGCAGCTCTGAAGCCTGCTCTCACCAGTATACATTTAACAAAATCACTAGAAAAGACAAGCTAGTGTTTGGGAAACGTAGTCTTTTCCCCATAGGAGTTTAATGTAATGATCCATTCTTCATGTGAGCAGCCAATGCTAAGGTAAGGGCACATATGAAATCTTAATAATTTAAATTATTTTGGTAGCATAGTAAATTCTACCTGATTATTAACTTCAGCTCTGGGCAGACAATGTTTTCTTCCTTGAGGTACTTGTTTCAGCTTCATATTTAATGTACTGCATTGTATTTTAATAGTCACAGAATTTCCATGAAGCACTAAGAAGACGGGAAAATAGAAAGTGTAGGGCAAATTGTAGTGTTGTTAGTGACATGATGATTAATATTTATTTACATTTTGTTTTTTTAAATATTTTTTTCAATGGAACACTTCCTTGCCAGATCTCACGTGCCAGGAAGCAAAAATTAATTATTGTCACAAATACCTAGGAAATATTGTTATTCCTACATTATAGCATAGGAAATGAACTATCTGAGGTTACACAGAAACCTGCATCTGAGCCAGGGTTTTAACTCCGACTCGCTACTATGTGCTCCAGTAGCAGGCCAGCGTTCCTCTCTTGTTTATACCATGACTTTCTCACAGGCACAACTTTCCCTATAAATAAGCTGCTAGATTAAACTTTGATAGTATTCCATGTACTATTCTTGTTTTTTTTAATTAATTGTTAAATTTGTAGTCAGGCACTCACAAAACTAGGAAATGCCAGAATTAAGATTGTCCATGCACCTTAATTTGTCTTATGTCTGCTTTATGAGACAATCTTCAATTTATGTCATCACATACTTGTCATGGGGTTTCTGTCTCATGCCGTGTGTTCTGTGCTGTGCTCAGTTATCAAGTATTTTACCTTTTTCTTCTTGTTCACTGTATAAACCCTGGCCTTATTTACTGCTAACTGTTCCACCCATGCTCTGTAGATTGATATTTTCTCATGGGCTTCTTGGTAGCATTAATCACTAGCGTATCTGGAATGATTCACAAGTATTAACTGCTCTTTTATGGTGCTACAGGGAGGTAAGGCAGTGGTATCACTCCACTCTACCAGAGGGGAGGATGAAGCACAAAGAGTGTCTCTCCATTAATGCTATGGGTTCAGTCTGAGGAGCTGGGATCCTGAGATTTTACTCTAGTATTATGCAGCACTTCAGACTTTGGGATATAAGGATCCATCTGTTTAGCAAATCAGCCCCAGAGGTAAGTGTCCAGAAAATGAGGATGAAACAGATTCTGATCACCTTAGAAAATCCTGATTATGTGACTTGTTCAGCATTTCCAAGCAGAGATAAAAGAAAGAATCCAGTTTTCTATCATGGCATTTAATTTCCTAAACTAAGAGACCTCTTGTAGCTTCTGCATCAGAGATTTTGAAGACAAGAGTCCTCTTTACTGCATGGTGCTGATTCATCCCTAGGACTATCATGTGGCCCAAATAAGATGTATCTCTCTTGAAACTTTGGAGAAGATTGTGCCACGTCCCTTTCTCTTCCATTTCTAATTTTCTCACGTCCTCTATCCCCTTATAGTGGTTCCTTCTCCTCCTTAAGGGTGAGGAACAATACTTCCAATACAATCTTTTCCTGCTTTTAAGAGTAAGCTTTCTTCTATTCCTTAAATCAGGGCATTTTTCATATGGAAGGAAGGAGAAAGGTCTCCATATCATATTCTGAAAGGACACAAGTGTTTTCATGAAACTCTGAGCAAAATGCTTGAGGAATGAGATTTGAGACTTACCCTTTCCTTCATTCTACATAGCAGCTAGTTTTAGGTTAGGCATCAAAAATATTAGGTACTATAGCACCAACGTTTTAGACGCCAGAGAGAGTTACTGGATTTGTCCTGAAGTTCTTTCCAAGTTCCAAGAAGAACTTCAGATAAAAAGGCCTGAGCATCTTGACCCATGTCAGAGCAATGGGACAAGATGAATATCAGTGCCTGAAGATACTAATCCATCTGTAAGAAGGAAATACAGCATAGAGAGTTTACAAAAAATTGCTTTGCTCTCTCACTTGAAAAACAGTAGCACAATGCAAATATTTCCCTGGAATGAGAGTCAACTTTTGGTGATGTATTATGAGTATCCAGCCTTTTTGTGCCCTGGCTGTATTGCATACTGCTGCTTTGTTTTCAAGCTGGGAGGAAAAGTGACACATACTTAGATAAGACCATGGATGTCTCAGAAAATGCTTTGTGCATGCAGTTCAATTTAAATCTTTGTATAATATCTTAAATTTGCAGTACATAGTGCATTATTAATGGAATGCAAAAAGCTCCACAAACCCATCATGTTTGCTAGTTAATCAAAAGCTCAATAAAAAAAAGGTCAAATTTCCAGTTGAAGTATTCAGGAAGTCATGGGGTTTCAGATTTCTAAAAGGACATTAAAGTGAGCATCTACGTGCAGCCATGAAGATCAGCTTCAGAAATGGCACAGTTTGTGCTCCTCTCTCTTCAAGCAGAACTTTCTTTTTGGTTTTGCAACTGGAAAGCAGCAAGATTTTTTTTTTTTCCCCAAAAATGTTTCACAAGTTGCTCATGGATTTTGAGTTACTCTTTGATTGAAGGTGGAAACGATGGCTCAGTTTTGGAACTGCCTGTTGAACTCCCTTCCACATGGTCAATGCACTAAGCCCTCACATTTCTTAACATTCTGTCTCCACCTCTGTTACCACTTCCGTCTTTTCATGACTACCCCTTTGTATCCTGCAAAGGCTAGTAGAACTGATGAAGTAACTGAGAAGCAAGCGAGTAGTTAGCAAGAGAGATCCTGAAATAGGACCCTTCTCCAGAAAGTTCTACTACAGAAGTGTCCAGTCTCTTTTTTGCCAACACTTTTTCTCTTTTGTCCTGCCAAATGCGCTATTTTTTGCAGTACTCTTTCTTTTTCTTCCCTCCCCCCCCCCAAGTCTTTGCAAATATCAGAAGTTAGCAACGCAGAGTGAAAGTACGCCTTTTAACTTGTGCCATCTGGTGAACCTGACACTTAGAAGCTGAGGGACTTACTGGTTTTGATATAGGACCTCGATTTCTCATGGTCACTTGCCCTGTCAAGTGGGAAAGAACATGAGCTTCTGGCAGAAGAAAGGTACGTGAAGTGCCCTCCCAAGTCAATCTGGCCAGTCACTCTGAAGCTAGGGAGTGGGCTTTTTCAGTATACACCAGTATATCTCCTGCTGCTGCTCTCCTGCCCTGAGCAAATGCTTATGGAACAATCCTGCAGGAAGTGGGGACCCTCATGTTTGTCTCCCCTGCTGTCCTTTTACACACAGTTTAGAGCTTTCTGGGCAGTACACCTCCTTCTAAGCTTGATATTCAAAGCTCTCCTGAAAGCGCCTCCTATCAACTAGACCTATCCATCTTCATCCTTCCCAGAGAAGTCTTTTATGACCATACACCTTTCTGGCAACAGCTTTACTCTGAGCAGCAGTCCCCTTTTCTTTTTCTCCCTTTATTGTAGTTATTTGATAAGCTCAGATGGACTTAACCCAATAGCTTTTCTGCTGTTTCATTCTACAAAGGAAGAAAAAATTGCATTGAGGTCCTGTGGAAGGTATCTTTCTCTTCCAGATCAATTCCAATCACAGATCTCAGTGAGAAATTGATTTGGTTTGCACTTCTGTAATCTGCAGTAAAAACTTTTAAGTAGTACAGCAACATTTTGCCTTGAAACTGGAAATCTACTGCTTGGCCACACTTGTTTATACTTCAGTGTATAAACTGTTCATTCATTCAGTTCCTTCTCTTTGTACATAATTCTTTCTAAATATAGTGACAATCTGTGTTTTTTCTTTTGCGCATCTCTTCTTTTATGAGCTGTGATTAGTTCTGCTTTTGTTGTGTTTTGTTTTCTTTTTTCTTTTTTTTTTAATTACCATAAAAATGCCCCAGTTCATCTTCTGGTGACCCTGTAGAAAATACTGCTTTTTACATGGTTGTTGCAGACTGGGATCTTGAAGTCTTTGATCTGGAGCATCACACAGTCATTTCTTTACTTCAATAGCCATAATGAAGGTCTGTTTTTTTTAAAGCTCTATCAGCCTTAAGAGGCTGTTACCTCTTCCAGACGAAACTCCTGTGATGGCTGAGCCACTCCATTGATCTCAGTGAGGTTCAAGTAAAATAGAGAGAAAAACAGAGTCCAGTTCCCTCTCACTTGGCCCCATTAATTGTGCTGGGCTAACAGGAATAAGAAGCAGAAGGTATTTTGTTTTGGCACTGCTTTGCTATGGCTTTGAATACACACCACAAAGAGGTCAAGTTCAACTACCAGTTTTATACAGCAACTTGTCAGAGTAGAACCACACTATCAGCCTAATGTTTATCGGCTACCTTTGAGATTGAGTCACTTATGCATTGATTTAGTCCTTTCTAGGTGCAAAAATCTCATTCTCTAAAATGAAGAAGGTAGAACACATCACACATCACCTATAAAATTGCAAGGAGAAAAATTTAAGGCTCATCCTCTAACTTTTCAGGGTCTATTACAGGTATTGTAACTTAAAGGATTTGAAATGAAAAAAAGAATTGCATTTTTGCCCAGCTCCAACAGATTGTGTTTTGAAAACCTTTATTTCTGAATCCAGTAGACTATTAATCATGGAACAAAAAGAAGGCTTTGCCAAAGAGTTTTGATTTATGTTTCAGTTAGAAATTTCTATACAGTAAATGTTGGGTTCAATTTCAAACTGGGGAAATGGCTTGGGCATAGTATTATCAAAGGACATTTCAATCATTTATGAACAACATGGAGGAAGCAGGGGAGTAAATCTCTTTGGAATTTTACTTCTTCTATAAGTTGCTTAAGTTTAATGTAGGGATTTGTGGACCTTTGTGAGCAAAGAGAAATGGAGGAATGGAAATTCACCCTTCAGTCCCATCAGGAAATATTCTGATTTACAGCCATAAATTGCAAAGGCATCGAAGCAGCATTCTCAAAGACCTCTTTATGTGCTGCATTTTCATGTTTAGCTGACAACTGAGCATGGCAGAGCCAGCGTGACGCTTGTCAGGACCTGGGACTGGTCAGGAGTTGGGACCTCTATCTCCTTGCTCCCTCATGTGGGCCTTATCCTTAGATCAAAGAGTTATGCTTCCATTTGCTGACCCAGACAATATTTAATTTATACTATTCAAATACAGCAATTGAAAGAGCCCCATTCTAGAAAACTGAGTGGCCAGGATATTTGTTTTCTGGAGAATGGGGGGGATGAGGGATAAAATTCCTTCCAGGTATATCCCATAGCTGAGATTAGCTCTGTAAGCAGTGAAGCCCTGAATATACATCCATCCTCCTTGTGTTTTGTGGGGAAAAAAATTGTCAGAGACATCTACTTCCAGATGAATCTTCATCCCTACTTTTCCCCCTAGAGCAGTGAGGTCTCTCTGGGACCTGAAGCAGGATATCTAAACATCTGAAGAGACAGGATTTTTCAGATGCTTCCTTGTCCTTGGTGTGACTAACGATTCACCAAATCTTCAGGGATTTGGCAATGAAGTTGGGACCACTAGTACCTGTGCATTTTCTCTTTGCTTTTGACACAACTCCAGACGCAGTGTCTTTTGACTCAACACCTTTTACTGCCAATGAACTGAAACATGCAGAGATGAAGACAGGTATTAAGGCCAAAGGAGAACCACAGCAGCTTTGCTTACCTGCAGGGTTATGTCAGGAGTCAGATTAATTTAAATTGGGAAGAGGGCACATTCTTGCACAGCATGGGCTAGAACAGGTCCTGCAGTCACTGGGGAAAAATCCTACCAGCTAGGTAGCTCTTTCCAAGCCCAGCGTTCACAGGTCTTTCTTATTCCTTCTGCTGACAGAACTGTACTCATTTCACTAAAGAGTTTAGAAGTAGGAATGGCGACAGGAAAACACATATTTCAAAATGAGAAATTTAAATATGGATTTTTAATTAAGTTTCAGAAAATATTCCTGTGGGGTTAATGGATAAGGACTGGGGGAAAAGCAAAACAGTTGATAGCCTTTGCTACATCTAGAATAAAATATTTGAAAGAAATTTTCTTCTTTTCAAGAAGTGAGGTCCTGGAGTAAAGACTAGCTCCTGTACTCTTAGGTGTGTAAATCCAAAACTACACTGCTGGATTTACATACCAGTTTAAGTATACAGTGTTGTGTCTTGGATAAGGATGGGGACTTCATTTCAGTACAACAATATGTCTCTGAGGACCCTTGCTAATGGTACTAGATAAATAAAATAGGTCTGCGCATGTCCGTTATCATCAATACATGTTATCATGCCGTGCCACTTCAATGAGATTATCTGTTTATATATGCATCAAAGGGGAGCAAAAAATGTTTAAATTGCTTCAGTAAGCTGTAAGCAGAAAGAGAATAGATGATAGATGAGGGTTTGGGGCACACTGCATCATATACTATCTCATTCAGGAAATCTTCTGAATTATTGATTATGTTTTTCTTTTCTTTTTTCATTTTGCGAGTCACTCACCACATTCGTGTTAGCCAGCCATAGTCTTCTGAGGTTATCTGCATTAATTTACAAGTGGCTTCTAACTGTCATGCTAGTTCAAAGTGGGATGTGCCCTTTTTTTCTGAGATCGTCAGCAGCCAGTATGGAGTGATTAATGTGGATTCCTGCCTGCTGCAGAATGGCTTGACAACAATACCTCCTTTCTGTTGTCTCCTAAGCAGGTATAAAGGCAACAAAGGCCTTTGGTTAATGAAAGAAGACAAATTCAAATATGTCATTTAGAGGTGTTCATGTCTTCCTCTTTCAACCAGACGCACGAGGCTGCCTCTCTCCCTCCCCCTTTTGGGACTTCATACATTTTTTCTGAAGATTAACTTCAAAAAGGGCTTGTGCTGTTTCATCCAGAGGGATGTACTGTCACTGTGCCTGGCAGGTGCTGACTGTCTTGTCATGGGGACCAAAGTATCCAGAAAGTGAGGTCTGAAGGTAGTAAGAAGTCAGGAGGGAGGGGATGAGCTCTCCCATTTGAACGTGGACTCCAGCATACCACCTGGGACCAGCTGTCCTTTGTGGCAATGCTATTGTGCATGCCGGATGCTTTGTGATAAAATGGTTTTAGGCAAACAGGGAGATGACAAACCTGCTCTGCGCTCCATTGCTCCTGTGGCTGCCTGGTACTCCCTCTGCTCCGCAGTGGTGATTAGCTGTGGCTCTGAAGCGTGAGATTCCCCAGTGCTGAAGAAATAAATGCTGTCTTCCTTCTAAGCTCAAGGGACCCACAGGAAAGGGAGAGACGGAATTGTCTCTGCAGAAGTGTCACTGGCTCCTTTAGGTCTCAGCTAGATGGTTGAGTGATTCCTGATGAGCCTGCAGATAATTCAAAGGGCTATTGGAAACCGTATGGCTTGGTCTTTTGCTTACTTATTCTAATACATTTCAGTCTTCACTGTACAGTAAATACACAACTAGTAGATGGTAGGAAAGCAGAATCTACTCACCAAGATGAGATGATCATTTTTGCATGAATATGCCCTTGCATGTGCTGGGGTGGTTCTGGGCTTTATTGCCAACCCCTGGCAAGAGTGGTCCTGAGTGGCTGCTGTGCCATGCCACGTGGTGCCTGCTGGTGTTCCTCCTCTGCCCCTTTTTGGAGGGGCAGCTCCTCCCCACCGCAGGCCATCCCCACCTTCCCTTTCCATGCTATGTCCTCATGACTCCCACGATGAGGAGGGAGAGAATATCGGATGCTCTTCTAGTGGCTGAAGAACACCTCTTTTTTCAGTGTGGGGAAAACTGCAGCCATTGTCTGGACTTGTCAGAAGCACAGCAATGAAGCCATTATTGCTCAGGTCTTACCTTTTAGAGTACTTATCTCCTTTTAATACAGCTTTTCCACTGTCCTGTTATCAGAGGAAAGTCTCTAGTCAACATGTGTCAGATTGTGTGGATTTTTATACACAAGCTTTTGATGTTATTTCGTGTTGTTCATGATATACTTCTTTTAAAAGAAGCCACTGGGAACTTATTATTATCTCCCTCTACTGTTTGTTTTCTCAGATGAGACAGAGATGAAGTTCCTTCTCTGATGATCTGAAACCTTGCTAGACCTCAGCATCACTTTATTTAAGGATTTCTAAATTACTTAGCCCACCAGCTGATGGACAAAAGCCTTTTGCCTCAGGCTCCCAAACCATCTCTATGAAGTATGTTCTGCTTCTCACTCCTGATTACATCACAGCTAATTGCAGTGCCTGGTGCTGCATAAAGTGCAGCTGAGGAGAGCTGCCACCTGCTCCCAGGGAAGGTCACTGATCACCAGACTCATGTGTGGGCAGAGACCCCGCTGGGGTTAGAAGGGGCGGGAGTACTGCCAGGACATGCTTGTGGGCATCCTTGTGGTTAAAACCTGTTGTGCTACTGACAGTCATCACCCCTTTAATTCACAAGTCCATGGGAGAGCCTAAGTATCACAAGGCAATATTGACAAGGATTTCTACTCCAAGAGAGCAGAGGAGTGGAAGTCCTTCTCAGGCATTTAGTAGAGTCCTTCAGAGAGCAGACTGACTTGCAAGTGATGAGCATCTATCAAGTATTTGCCCTACAGTCAAAGGGACTGGTGCAATTTAAGCTGTCCCATCAAAGAAGGTAACTAATACGGGGGGACCAGGGTTAGCACTTCAAATCAAGTTACATGCTTTGCCTGCTAAAAACTATGAAGACTGAATTAATAAAAACTCTCATCTGGGAAATCCGACCCACAACATTCAGCTGAGGACATCCAACTACTACCAAGTGTCTCAGACCTGCTGCAGCAGCACAGAGCATCCATGCCAGCTGTGGGTGTGCTGTTATATTTGCTCTCCCTGAAGTCACTGTGCCTGGGTCAGCTTGGATGATCGATCTGATACACTCCAGCCTAATCGGGGTGCTCCTCATTCAGTTTGGAGAGGAAGGGGAGAGTGGCCATGAAGCAGCTCTCCCCATCCTCTGGGTTAGGAAGAGCTGTGCGCTAGGGAAGCAGACGAGCCAGGGGAAGGAACTGAGCACGTGAGATGGCTCTAGCTGTGGGTGGTAAGAGGCTCAAGTGTCCTGGACTAAACTGTTTCCAGAAGAACTATTTACATCAGCGATGTCACTGGTAGCAACAAAACCAACGCATCTCAACAGGAGAAGAGAGATTTTTCACACTTCAGTAAAAAAACTAATTAACCTCTTTACTGTATTGCACCCAGTACACTGCTAGTCTGGCACCTAAATTTTGTACCAGAAGTCTTTGGAGATAGGTTGAAAATCCCAGTGGTCTCGCGTTGCTCTGTGTTTGAGCTTCCAGGGCTCCATGCACAGGGAAACAAAGCTGTGCCTTCACCTTACTGCTCAGGGCGAGTGCATGGAGCTCATCCAAGCCACTCCTGCTCCAGCCAGCACTCAGGACTTCATCCACTGAGTGATAACACTACAGCGATGTTTCCACTTGAGAAAATCAGCATTAATCACTGTGATAGCCCCTGGGGAAACCACGTGGCTGAAGTTGACTGAGGACTGGAGAGCAACCGGATGGTAAATGACAAAGTTCTCCAGGGAGCTGAGCAGCTTCTCTGCCTGAGCAGCCTGCCATAATGGGCTCTTATTTTGCTAATCTTCACTCTCTGGTGATTTTCAGGCTGTTCCCTGACTGAGATTAAGACAGAGCTACAGCATTCACCCCCAAAGTGGAGTGAATGTAGGTGGATATGGGAGGGAAACCTGCTGTTCTCTCCTCTGCACTAGCTCCCCCACCTGCCACTCAGCATGGAGTTTGCAATCAAAAGAAGAAAAGAGGGAGTGCTGCACATTGCACAAACTAAGGCCGTCGTCCCCAGGGGCAGAAGATCGCTTACCTATTCAGGCCCTTGCCTGAGCATCGTGATAAATCCAAACACTTTAAATAAGCTTGGCAAGACCCAAGTGGTTAGTAATGGTGTGCGCTCCTCAGAGGTTCAATCCAAGGAAAATAAATACTGCAGAACACTACTGGGAAACTAGTTGTCTATTTGAGGATCATACAGCATTTTAGAAATGTGCTTTACCTCTCCATATCAAGTAAGAATATTGTTGTGCTGGGCCAGACCAGGTGTCTATCTTGGCTTTATGTCTCACTAAATTCCCCGTTACATTTTACATGACAGTACCATGAGATACAGAGGTAGGAGTGGAATACGCACCAAATCTTCCTCCTCCTGCTTGCTGCTTCTCCTCCACCTCCCTGTTCAAACTACCAGACAATATAGCTCTACATTTCCCCTTTCCCACCGAGACCTCCTGGCTGATTATTACTGTTAGCAAAGCAGCCTGACTATACTTTTCTCCTCCTTGCTGCATTTTAGCAAAAGTCACCAGTGTTAATAATTGAAGCAATCATTTATATTACTACTTATCATCCAGATGGCTTGAGGGCAGTAGTGTAAAATACAATAGAAAACAATTTAAAATAAATTAGTTCCTTTCTAGATTTAACAAAGAAACATTTTGACTCTGATGCCACAAATAGCAGGAGCTGGAACTTTGGAAGGTAGCACAGTGATGGTGAATCTTTTAGTGCTAAAACAATCCAGCAGAAGCAATTTTGGGACAGCTAGGCATCCCTGTAGCAGCTTCATAATAGCTAGCACAGGTAAATAGGAGCAGACCTAGAAAGTGGGGGTGAGCGGGCTGTTACAGATCCAGAAGACTAAGTATATACACCAGCTGATTGGTGCTAAGAAGGCGAACAACTCCAACCCTGGAAATCTGCACTCTGCTTGGCTTGCGAAGCTGTGTGGGAGTGCATGTGGCTGCATTGTCCCTGCTCGTTACCTGTGCTACAAGGTGAGAGCAGCAGGATACATATCCCTGCTGCCGTGCGCCTGCAGCCGTGCGTGCAGACATGCTCAGGCAGGCCTAAATTTCCATGCATCTTGCACAAGCTTGTTATGAAGATACGTTCCCTTATTCTCTGTTATAATGACCTGTGGGATCAATTTTAGTACATATATTTCTTTCTCCTCAGCCAAAATTTTATCAGGGTTAGATACAGCTTGTTCCTTGAGAAGTGAAACAAATGATGAGAGCAGATAAATATGCTGCTCTGTGGAAATTGTCTTCCCCGTGGGAAGCCCTCTCTGCTTGTGACCCTATCTGAAGCCAGATAATACCAAAAACATAAAATGCACTTGAAATCTCAGCCTCCATCACTCTGGACTGTCATAAATATCTAACACTTCTGGTTTTATTGTTTATGTTAGGTCTTGCCCGAACTCTGAAGGAGCTGCCTGCTCTGAAAAGAGTCCAGCCTGGAAAGCCTGCAGTGGCCGAATGACAATCCTCAGAGCCGTGCATTAACCGTGGCACCGGGTAAATTTGGGTGCAATTCTTTGTCTTGCCACAACTTTCTTTGCTTTACTTTTTCATGCCCCTGACCTCCATCGGGGTGTTATGAATAGCAAGATACTACAATGAGAGGGACGGTATAAGAGCATAAGATGGCTGAAAGGCAGAGAAGTGAAGTGGGGGATTCATTTTGAGTTCGTGACATCTGTGATTAGAAGCCTTCATCAGGTGAGAGTTTAGGCACCCAGCTCATGTTCCGCACTTCGGGGAGTACTGAGGTGAGAAGTCAGTAGGTGTCTACTTAGGTCTTGGTGATATGAATTGCTCTGTTGCTTGTGCTTGCTGGGTATCCAATGGCCATAACGTGTTTATTGCTCCAGTAGACACCTAAAGGTAGGTGTCCTGATCAGGACCCACTGCCTGAGATGTCGCATCCTATCAAGGCTGGCTCGGCAGGCTGCCCCTCGCCAGCTATGGTGAAGTTTCACACCAGGCAGCTCCCCCACGTGCTCTCCAAAACCAGCGTGTGCGGCCAGGCCCTTGCTCACCAAGGGATGGCCGCAGTAGGCCTGAGCACATCTTTCCAGCCCCACTATGTTGCTCCCACATGCAAACGGAGGAGGCTGGGCAGGGCTGCCTAACCTCAGGGAGCTGGGCTCGCTGCACTTACGCAGGGCTGGGAGGGGCAGGGCTGTAGCCACGCTTCCTCTGCAGCCCACGCACCTCCCGGCTCGGCTGCAAGCGCACCGTGCTGGCGCTTCCTCTGGGGCAGGCGGGAGGAGACCTTCGTTTGCTTACACAGAATTTAGCTCTGACAGCACTAGCTGCCCTCCTTTCCTCCCCTGCAAAGGTGCACAGGGCTGCCTGCCGGTCCAGGGGAAGGAAAGAAGTCAAGGGCAGGATCAGCTCGTTGCTTCTTTGCTCCCCTTGTTTGAATTAAAGACATTTCTTTCCCTGCTCTCTTTTCACTGTTTTTTTCCTCCTCAAAACATTCAGGGGCTCTTTTATCACAGCCCTCAAGTGTTTCCTGTGTATGGGTGGTGTGGAGTAGAAAGGGCATATGGGTATGGGAAAATCAGATAGACCTATGAGCTGGCAGTGGTGGCAGGAAGGAGAGAAGGGTGCCTGTATGTGGGTTAGCATGCCTCCTGAGATAAGTGGGGAGAGACAAAGCTGGTAAGGCTGCAAGACAGTTATACTTTGTCTGATTGAAAAGGTGACACCTGAGAAGATATTACAATACAAAGGACTCATACTGTAGGGTGTGGGTGGTTTTAGTTGAGTGTTTTTCCAGAGGGGATGGTGATTTCATAACTGTGTTCTGCAATGACCCGGGCACAAGAGATTAGAAGTTATGAGGGATTCGAGTTCTAGTGCTGTAAGCAGAGATAAAAGGCTGGTCTCTTTGAAATGGTAAATACTGGAATGTTCATCCTCCCTGGACGTGGAGGTGATGGAGGAAAGTCATAAGCACCTATTTTGAAAACGGAGATGTTACAACTGGAGTCTAGACAGATCTGATGGCTGGAATGCAAAAACTCCCAATATATAGAAAACTCCCATCATACTTTTTATGTTTCAAAATACAATTGCGAATGTAGATGCCTTTAAGGAAAACAGTTAATCTTGTGATTGCTAAACACTGTTTATCTCCACCTTTTTCATGCAAGTGAGATTTTTGTATAAACAGAAAATAAGATTTCATTTTTTATGAAATATAGAAACTAATTGTAAACAGTAATTATTTTAGATAGACCTATTTGAGACTTCTCCCAGGTCAGCCAATGACACAATTTGGGGAAACTCACGTAACTCTAGTGTAGCTAGAGTTTAGCTGTTTTGCAAGTTATTAGAAGTAGGTACAGCTGTATTATAAAAGAAAAAAACCCCTCCAAACTCCTCCCAAGAGAACTGGGGAAATGTAATAAACTCTTGCTTTATTGGCAGAGGGAGCCATTATGGAGGAAATCTGTGTACTGAAACAATCTTTCTTAAAAATTCAGTCAAGGGCAGATGAATTCTGCATGAATATGATCATCACAACCAAGGAAATGCTATTTGTATTTGGTTTTAGTTTAAACCAATTAAGAAAGAAACTTTTATGCTTCAAGTTACCTACATATCACCCATTTTCTTCGGATAACCTGCCCAAAGGAATTTATGGGCCTATAGTTTCAGATTCATGTTCGTAGCTGTGACATTCAAGGGTTTTTTTGTCTCATGACTGCTAAGCAGCTTCTTTAAAGATCTTGACTTCTTTTTCCTAGTCCCCAGGCAGTTATTAACCCACTTCCAAGCATCGTCTGTTTGTCAAAGTTGAAATACTGTGCTGATCCCAGATATGAGCTGGGGACTAAAACAAAAGGAATCCATGTCCCTTTTCCTCTCAAGTATCCCATAGAACTGATTTTATGAGAAATTTATGGACAATGTTAATCATGTAAAATGGCAAATTGAAATACTGTAAAGCTAATATTGCATTAAAGAAATGCTCACAGTAGTATTACGTACACGCTTAACACTCTGAAGATAAGCATCTTCATGCTGGAATCCGTATAAGCTTTACAACATTGAGAAATGCTAATATGTGTCCAGGCCACTAGTGCTGAACCTCACCCAAGCTGTTGGGCTTGCTAAGTTGAGAGGTAACAAGGGCAGGAGCCTCAGCATGACCAACCGTGAGTCCAGGGCCACAGGAATGCTGTGCCTGGGTACGGCCCATCTTTATTACCTGACCACTAATGGAGAGCTTCATCATTACAGGTATAAGTGGGTGTAACTAAATTATCAAAGTGTTGATAAGCAAACTAATTCTAGCCTTCAGGCTTATTTTTGTATCTGTGGTTACCTAAGCTAGTCAGATCTCATTCTGGGATCCTCTCTAACGTGCAGGTGAAAAGTTCACTTCTAGTGCTTCCTCTTGCTTGTGAACATTTCCCTTCCTTTCAGGTCAAAAGGAGATGATAAAGCTTAAACTAAGAGTCTTATTAAGCCTTAGTTTATAAAGCAGCCTAAAAAAAGAGACTTTAAAAAGTCTGTCAGTGCTACATACCCTGTAGCATTTCCTACTTATTTTTTGTATTAGGAGCAGCACTCTGTTAGATAAGTGCTGCACAAAGCACTAGCCTGTGACCTGGGCTCCTAATTTCTGCTAAAAGCGTAGAGCAGGTGCAGAATAAGTGCAGACCTCAGAGCTTTTTTTTCTGCTAATACTGTTCAGGGTATCTTTTCACATTACAGGCATACTCTGTTTAGGCAAGAAGGTATCTGATCTATACCAAGCTGGGTCTATGCTGGGAAACATAAATTTCATAGGTTGTGAGAACTGTAAATCTATGTCATGATGCAGGAAAATCAAACAGACCAACACAAGTCTTCCCATAACAATTTGTTCATAATAGCCCTGAAGTCTTCTTCAGTTACTGGAAGGCAGATGGGACAATTTAGCTGTTTCTTCTCCATGTTTTGACGTTGAGTCCTTCCAATGCAAGGATATCTTCTTTTTGCCTCTGTCACCTAAAAATTACCAAACTGAGATTTGGTAATTAAACTAAAAAATTTACTGAGATCTACCAAATATCTTTTGGGTTTCCCAAGTCTGAACATTACCTTGGAGAGTTTGCAGAATGAGAGGCCATTCTATGTTTTATTAATCTGCAAAGTCTATCCATATTTGCCCATCCCTTGCTTTTCATTTCTTCTCCCACCATCAAGGGTCCTTCAGTTGGAAGGTGGAGGTGAAGCAAATAACACCCCTTCCACGCTACTCTCAAACCTTAATAGGTTAAAAAAGCAAGAAGCAGGAAGCTAAGGGCCCTCCCAGGCTCACTGCTATGGAATCACTTCTAATTTACACTGTCGTTTGTTGCATTCACCGGAGAGCCTTTCTGTGGCAAGTTCAGCCTCATTATTCTCTGGATTGGAGAACTAATAGGGTAGAAGTGCAGATGAAATTTATCCAGCTTCAGTCTCAACTATGGAGCATCAAATACTATTTCATAGTAACACATGCAAACTGCCAGCCTACTGAAACCAAAGCACAAGAAAAATTGCACTAAACTCACAGTAAAAACATGTGACTAACCACTACAGTGGTTAGCCAAAGCAGAAGGATTGACTCATGCTAGGCTTTCTTGTAATGCTTCTTGAGGGGAAGAACACAGCTAGGACAAGTTGCCCCCAGTGCTTCCTCTTTGGAGGGAATACTGAACTTTCTGAAATCCATTACATATCACTTTTCCCTGGGAAGCCTTGAACTTGAGTCTGTCTCCCCAGAACGAAAGACTACATCCCAATAGTCTTTGGCTTTCCAGAGCCAAATGGACAAAGTTCTTACAAAAGAGATTCTTAGACTTACAGAATGATTTCTTTAAAAAAAAAAAAAAAAAAAAAAAAAAAAAAAAAAAAAAAAAAAAAAAAAAAAAAAAAAAAAAAAAAAAAAAAAAAAAAAAAAAAAAAAAAAAAAAAAAAAAAAAAAAAAAAAAAAAAAAAAAAAAAAAAAAAAAAAAAAAAAAAAAAAAAAAAAAAAAAAAAAAAAAAAAAAAAAAAAAAAAAAAAAAAAAAAAAAAAAAAAAAAAAAAAGGTGGACCAAGAATGATAAATTTTGATAGGTATATGATTTGTCTAGAATCATGCTGGTCAACAGAAGAAAGAAACAAAGTAGGGAGGTTTTGGTCTCAAAAGAAGGACCAAGTTCCTGTATAAGCAGAATTAGATGGAGTTCTAACTGGAGCTCACCTGCATAAAATGCCAGATCGTGCGCTTAGTACATGAAGAAGAACAATTTTTGCTCTAAACTGTGGACTTGCCAATTTAAAGAATAGGAAAAAAGTCTGGGTGGATGGCTTGACTGGATGATGATTAAGAAATGTTCAGCTGGTTCATCTCTGAAAAGGAATTTTAGCTGATGTGAACCTGCTTTTACCATTCAGTAAGCTTTGATTTGGAATACTGTATATTGTTGTCAAAAAAGGGATTTAAATTAGAATAGATGCAGATAAGTCCACTAGGATGATTTGGGGAACCTGATATTTGAAGCAAACCCTGGTTTGTTTAGCCTAATTAGCCAGAGAGAGGGTTAGAATGAGTTGTTGTAAGTATATTTCAGGGACAAGATAGGGTGATGGAAGGAGAATAATGTTTAAAGAAGGAAGACCATTTAAGTTGTGCCATAGATGATGAATCTGACTGATGGGGAAAAAAATACGTGATGGAAGTTATTGTTATTTTCCAGAGTCCATTCCTTTGTGTGAACTTCTCCCAGAGCACTAACCTTTCTGCCCTAAGAACCACGTGTGTGCTTTGTGTCTCTTGGTGCTTGGGGACTTCAAGATACAGCTTGATTTATAATAGCTACAACTTAATTAGAGACCTGTGGCATCAGCAGTGGCATTGATGTCTCCTTATCATTTCTGTGGCACATCATAGCTGTGATTTTTTTGGTCTTTACCACGGATCTTAATTTTGTTGAAGTTGTTGGGAAATGGCTTGTGCTGTTTGGTGGAATATGTTGTAGAGTTCCCCTTGATGCCTCTCAAGTAGATTTGTATGTAGCACATGGTAGCCTAAGAGGGCATCAGTCTGGGTGTGATTCCTAGTCCTGTGCTCTCGGTAAAACTTCTCACGTACAAACCAGATCTGAGGAGCCCTTGGGGAAGTGGGCAGAAATATATTTCCTTGATGGAAGCAGCCTACTCCTGCCCATCCTTTTTCCAAGCTATTCCTCAGACCCAAATAGGGAATGGGCTGCCAACAGGAACAGATATATGCAGAACTAATATTTCTTATGTATGTAATAAATTACATTAAAACCAATTTATGATATTTTTGTGGATTAATGTGTATGTAGAAGTCAGGCCTTGGTATCATTCCCCCCAATTTCATCAAGTGGTTGCATAGATGAGCATTACATTGCACAACTAACAACAATTTTGATCAAATTCTTATGAAACAAGTGTTTGAAAGACCACAGTCAAAAAACAAACAAAAAAACCCACTCCCCAAGGCTTTCCTGAATGGTGATTCATTTCTATATTTACTTTGATGAGCATGTATTCTGCTTTTAATAATGTTCAAGAAAAGGAGATTTTGGGAGGAATTAATTATTTTGTGGAGATAATGATTCGTCTGTTCATCCAAGCTGGTAGTTAATTCCCAGGAAGTGGATCCATAATACTTAAACTGTAGTCATATAAAATTTAAATTAAAATGACTTTGGGAAACTTAATTCAACATGAGTGACTGTGGGAATATGCTACCCTTAGCTCAAGTCCAGCTGAACTGCATTCTAAAGATTCATTCTTGTTATGAGCATGTGTTCCTGGCATACTCGCAAAGCCACAGATTTGTTATTGTGGCTGACATTTTAATAAATTTACAAGGGTAAACAGGTACAGCCAGTTTTGGTGTGATGTAAGAGCTCAAATACAGGTTATGCATGTTTAACTCAAGCAACAGGAACTGCATTGTATAGACAGTCCTGCAATGACCTTGCTAAGACTCCTCTGTGTCATGTATGGCTTTTTAACTGTATCAAAAGCACCACATTAAATTTATATTTTGAGATTATATGGTAAAGGAGTCTCTGTCTTAAGTTGTGGATGTTACATAGCAGCCCTTGAAAACTGCCTCTGAAGTTTCTGTAGTTTTTATGGATACACGTCTTTTTTTTCCCATGAAGCCTATTTTGCTCACCTTTGAAAGGAAAGTTTCTAGAAGTAGGATGCTGATTCTTTCTCCCGTCTTCAAAAAGTTTGTTCTTTGTTGCCTGTACAGTTTATTTTTTTCCCCAATAAAAAGAAGTGGAGATCATACCCCATTGCTCTTTACATAGCTCCTTTCTTCTCCACTTCTCATACGTTACATTGTTCACAACCCAGAAAAAATGGTTTGTGCGTCCCCCCCAGTGGAACAGAGGGATATCATTGCAGAACAGAGAAGAAAGATTGATCGCAGCTCAGCTCCAGCTCTGGACCACCAGTGTGCTGACACAAGGTTGATTTAGAAGGGCACTACAGCAACTATAGATATGTTTGTCTGAACAGAAAGCAGAGAAGGAGACAGCCAAAAACTACCACAGAGAGTAGTGAAATCCCCTCTAGTATTGACCTGCTTAGGTCACAAATTGCTTTGTTTCTGAGAACAGGGTCTGTTGCTTCCTGTCCTAAGACTTTTTGCAGCTAGTTGCAGCGAAAGACAGACTGTCCAGCGCAATCACTTCACTGGTAAAGGAGCAGGTTACTTATCTTCTTTCTCCACTCACCATTACTTGCTGGCTTTCTGTCATCAAGGTCCCAAACTGAGCACAAGTGTAGCAGGGAAGATTGTTCAAACAAGTCTGAGTCATGGAGACTGTTTAACGAGCCCTGCTAATTTTTATCCTTTAGAAACTTTTTCAGATGCATCTAAGTCAACATCTAAAGACACTAAAAAATCCCCCTTAAGATCGATAAGGAATGCTACCGTCTTATGGCAAATATTTCAAACCCCCATGAAATTAAAAGGTAAATACAGGGCAAACATGCTGCATTTTCCCAAAGTTCAGGTTTTCTGCCAAACAATTCAGATGGCCAAATTTTCAACAGCCTTCTGTGACCTGCCTTTTTCATCTGGATTGGAAGCAGAAACTGAGAATTCTCACTCTCCATAAGACTGGAAATAAAGGATCTTCTGCTCTCCAAAGTGCAGTACTCACTGGGTTGTGTCTTTATTTGTGCCCATAGATATCAATCCTAAAATGGGAGTGTGTCTTATAATTTGCATGCACACGATAAGATATGAATTTATTTAGAACTCCATTGTCATCTGATGTCGCTCACATATGTAGTCAGCAGTTTTCAACTCAGAGCTCTAGCTGAGAAGGAGCATCTCACTACAACTAAAAAAATATGAAGAAAAAGGAGTGGAACAATGTCAGAAATGTAGAAAGCATTAGAGATAAATGTCAGTGTAATAGGCTTGAATATCTGTTGGCAGGTAACAGTGACTTTAATGGAAGTTTGATATAAAGGAAGGTTATGATGTTTCTTGCCTGATTTTTCTGTTCTCCTAGCCAGAAGCGGCAGATGAAAAATGAAGTTGCTCAGCGCTATTAACCATTGATCTTTGTGGATTGTGGAGACATGTTTTACCAGGCTGTTTCAGCTGCAATCCTAAACCAACAGTTTGTTCTGTTGATAAAAACAATTCGAGAATTAGGTAAAACTAACAGTTTAAAAAAATGCACAGTATTTATTTCAAGGTTCCTTTTTGCCCTAATTTCTTTTTGAAAAATAATTCATCTGTCTGGTAAAAGAAGCAAGTAGTTGTCTATGGCAATAGCTAGCTCTTTGACAGCTTCTTGAGCTGCATTGCCCATCCATCACTGAACAGTGACAGTCTGGCCACTGTTGTTCCCTCAGTAACCCCATTTCTCTGCAGTACTTTATAATAGAGCTCCACGTTTCAGATGGATGGTTTGATAATAAATACTGCAGTGATGCTTAGATTGTTCCTAAATTTTCTCTTTCTCTGAAGAAAGGATTCCAGATTTGCAGCCAACAGCTTTTTCTGAAAACAGATACTGCAATCTCTTCCCCCTGCTTTTTTTTCATGGTTGTAACTTTAGCTGAGACTGTACAGGAAAGGAGAAAAGAAAATGTATCTTAAAATTTTTTTTTGATGACTGCTTCCATGTAACAGCTTTCTTCTGCTATGACCACTTATTCCAAGATGCTTTCTGGTTTCTTCAGATCAACCCAATCTGCTGCGTGAGCAATAAAATTTGCAGCAATGGCAGGAAACACAAGAGAAGCTGTGTTTCAAAGTGAGATGGACCTGAGCCATGTATTTTGTAGCACAGCAGTTATTGCAAATGTCCTCTGAAGCTGAACATATTTGAATCTTGTTTTTTATTAATGCCATTTTTACATGGTCTTGTCTGCGTTTAGCTTTTCAATGAAGGCTTCTGACATTTTCTCCCACGTTTCACCTTTTCTAGCTTGTTCTAACTCCATCAAAAGACGGCTATTTCAGCAGGCCACAGTATTGATGTGGCAGATGTGTACAGCATGGTTATTCACTGCCTCACCCTTCAGAGCTCTGCCTGGAGAGCACTGGGCAAGCCTGATTTGATAGGTTTGCTGTTGGTTTGAACGTATGCAAATACTTCTGCAAGGGCCAAGGTGCAGAGAATTTGGATACACTGACAGCAAGTTTAGAGATACTTAGGTTCCTGTCTTTCTACAGTGATGTTCAAACCTCAAAAGCTCCCCTTTTACCCATCAAAAAATGGATACATACTGTGGGAGGGGACAATTTTCTTGTGAATAATAATCATTGTTTTACAAGTCATGCTGTTTTTGTTTGAAGGATTTAATTCTGTGACAACCAGAAGGAAATGAAGGAAAGACAGGAGAAGATTCCTAAATATCTATAGCTAGCAGAAAAAGATAAAAGATCGAGGAGATTCCAGTGACATTTCATGTTGAAATAGCTTATGAAATCCAATACATTGCTTATTGTTGTTTATAATTCTTTCTAAATACCTGCCTCTAATCAGTAACTTACTGCTCTTGTCTGTTACAAGCTTGTAAGATACTTTGCAGTTAATCCTTACGAATGGAACTGTGTTAGAAAACTTCATTAAGATTTAGAAATACCAGCTGAGATGGGCAGATTCTTAAACATAGACTGAACACGGGAAAAATATATTAGTAAGATTTTTATTTAAATTGCAGGTGTTTCCATGATACGTAAATATGGGAAACAGGAAGTGCCCACAATCTCACTCTTATCATTTTTGGGTGAAAGATCATTGAGAAATGATCAGTGTTTCTGGTGTCAGTGGCTATTTCAGGTACATCATGCTGTTCCGCTCTGGCTGGCTGTGAATTACAGCAATACTCAGCCATGATTTTAATGAGTATTCTGCATTTGTAGCAGGAAATAATGTTTAATTTTGGTTGTCCGTTGAGGACTTTCCTCTTCAGTATCAAAACTGGTTTGTATTGACAGGGTGTATTTGCTCTTTCAGTAAGGTGGGGCCTGGCTTACTGCTGGAGAACACACATAGTCTTCAAAGTAGGAAAGCAACTATGTGTATGAAACTCTTTCAACAGTACTTAAGGATCAGTACATTGCTGAACAGAGGGGTTTTTGCATATTTATGAAGTTTAAATGTAAGCATAAGTTCTTAATATTTTGCAGAATTAAATACTACAGCAGCTTTTTCCAGCTATCCAGAATATAAAAATATGCTTACCTACATCATAAGCTCCTCTGCCCTTACAGTATCTGACAGCAGCTCCTTTAGGTGTAGTGAAATATCTGAGGGTAAATGCTGACTTTCTAGTGGAAAACACTGCAAATGGAATAGCTATTTCCATGAAGTTATTCCTCAGTGTAAAAAAATTAATGAATGATCTTCATTTCTCTGCTCAGAATAAATTGGTTGATTTCATTATAGCATTGATTCCCATGCCTCCCCCCAACCCCTAATAATCATATTCAAAGTCTCCCAACAGAAACCATATGAGAGGGAATACGGTTTTGTCTTGCCAGCTTGCACTGCAGACAGAACTTTAAGAAATGTGTGGTTAAGTTCATGATTTAAACATCATTTAATTGGTCAGAAATTTATATTCTGAAGTCCTCCTTAATGCCATTTGATTGCAGTCGTGTGCCAGGTAAATTAAAACAAACAAAAAACCCTAAAGGTATCTCATTATGGCAAATCATAGTTCCCTCTGGATCACGTAAATGAGCTAATACACTACTGTATGCTTCCAAATGTATTTATTAGCAGTTTACTTTCAACATGTTCTTCAGTGAGCTGTTTCTTTTACTAGCCAGCTGTTTAATTATATATTCTCTGTATGTCAGCAAATGTTATCTTCTGTTAACTTAAAATGTTAATGGGTAGCACAGGGTTGATACATCTGTTTGAATTGGCATGAATGTAGGAAAAATCCCATACTGTGCTGGTAGGTTCCTTCACACGACTGTTCCCACTTCTATCGTGCAAACAAACTGTACTAATTTAAAACATTTGCTATTATAACATTCAATGTAGATGAATCATAAAATTGCAGCCTTGAAAAACTGTAATGCCAATGTAGAATGAAATTGATGTAGAATAAAAATAACTTGGGTTGGGTACTCTGTGAACTCTAGATGGTGTTGGAAGCTGTATCTACACTGCTTTAGCAAATGCTGCCTGTGCCTGGACTTGAGTTTGCAAGCCATGCACAAGTGTTGTATCCACCATCCATTCTAGTGCTGCTTGTTCCACTCAACTTTGCATTTCTAATTGTGTGCCCTTCTTGGGACTTGGTCATGCCTCATTTGCCTGCTTTGAATGAAGCTGGTTGCTGTCTGTCTCTCTCCAACAGACCTGATAAAATGGGCTATCAACCGTGTCCACTCTGAGGTTGTCTCCCTGCTGCACTGCAGCCACCGCTGGCAGATGGGTACAACCTCTCACAGGGATGGAGGGGCCCATCTCAGGGGCCTGTGTGAACCAGGAAGTCCCATGGTGAGCGACTTCTCAACTTCTACCCCACCTTTCCTTCTAGGAGGTATGGCAGATATCTTCCTGGGAAGCAATTTCTTTCATCCACCAGTAGCTGCCTCAACTTTGACTGAGTCCAGTCTCTCTTCTAGAAAGTTTTGGTTTTGGAGACAGTCCATCAGCATCCACTGAAAGGACCCTCTTTTCCACTCTAGCATGCAATGACACAGAAAGGAAACTTCTGGATGAGGTAGGTCATGCTCAATGTCAGGTACCTGCCCTGCAGGTACAGCATTTTGCATGTCTGTCACAATTACCTCAATTGTAGGTTTCCCACAAAAAGCATGAATCCAAAACAATTGGTAGGATGGGCAACCAAATTCCCAAACCCCCACTTTACTATTTTAAGCACTCTTTGCACAGCTGGATTCAGTCTGAAAATGGTGGTGGGGCTGGGGGGCGAGGGGCATGAAGTCTGTAGTTTGTTGACATTTGCTGACTGGCTTGAGTTTGAAAGGTCCTCTTTTCTCAAAATCAACTGACTGTATATCTTGTCTGCAGACTTCACTGTCAATTATGTATTGTATCGACACTTTGTTATTAAATCAAGCTACCTCTTAATTTACTAGGTAGCTATTTTAGTACTTTATTCTGGTCTGAAGGCTATGTGACGCCTGAAGTCATCATCATTAATGCCTTTTTAATAAAATCAAACACTCCCTCCATGAACCGTTCCCACAAAGTGCTTGGTTTTTGTTTTGAATAATTTAGTTTTGCAATATCCAGCCTTATACTGAGACACTTACTCACCTACTTTCAATGAATAATATAAGACCAAAGCTTTTCTCTTATTTTTCTTTTTTCTTCTCTTCCTTTCCCTTCCTTCCCTTCCCTTCACTTCACTTCCCTTCTCTAAAATCCTGACATAAAAGTAAGTTTTGTCCTGAAATTCTCTACTTGCATTATCGTAATTCTTCTACACATTAGGGCAAATATGATCACAGTTAACTTGTTTCTGCTTTTCAACATCATGCAGTGGTGGCATCTTTGACTTAGTGGAACGCTTGTCCAGCTTCCATTGCCCATCCAAACCAGTTTCTTGCTTGTAGTCTCAAAGAGAGAATTGGAATCATGTTGATGACTTCCTAAGTGCAAAAATATATGGCAGACAATGGACAGTTATTTAACTTGGACAGAGGAAAAGAACTACTAGTGGTAATGATGCTGGTCAATAGGGATTTTAGCAGATGAGGATTCCTGTAACATAAGAGGACCTATAACCAGCCTTGTACCACCTAATTCCCTGTCAAGTGTAAATGTAACAATGATTTGAAGGGGACACACACAAAAAGTACTCAACACCTGATGAATCGCAGCAGTTCTTGGGCTTTCCTGACAAAGGAAACTATAGAGGCAGTGAGAGGAGAAGGGTGTCTTTGGGGCTATATACCTTCTTTACATTGCTGTCAAATGAAAACAAAATGAGCAACAGAAGTCATGAATCTAAACTTGCTGCATGACTAAAGCAGTTGAGTCATGACTAAAGCTGTTATGAGACTCCACGTACCAAACTGCCAACATTTAGTAGAAGGCTGAACTGTGTTCCTAACAAATAGCAAAAGCACAAACGTATAGTTGCCAAATATGTCTGGCTTGCAAAGTTCATTCTGTTTTATTCTGGCTGTTTTGTCCCCATCCTGCCCACTCACATCCCCTGTCATCAGTAATCCGTCTGGTGTCTCGAATGATGACAATTCTTTATGATTTCTGAGATAATGAACTCTTCATTAATAGGAAGCTTATTGTGAGAATTTCTTTTATAGAAGACCACTGTGGAAACAGCCTGTACATGCCTGCTTCTGCCAGCTTGAACGTAGTCACTTGAGAACCTCCTGGGTGATGGGCAAATGGTGAACTCAAGAACCTATCCAAGGGAAACTGAGATACTTTTTGATCTACAAATGGGTATATTGAAAAAGCAGTTTTTCCCTTGCTCCCTTCATCAAACCTGAGTTCTGGCTTCCATAATTTCATTTTTTCCTCAATGAGAGTGTGAGATGCTTTTGTCTTTCTCCATTTTTGTATGATACTTTGCAGATTTGGTGCTCTCTTGGTGTTCAGACTGAATTGTGGACAGAATGGTTGAGATGAACAGTCCTAATGGCATGGTCCATGAAGCAGGACAGTATTCTGACGGAAATTAATTCTAAGAGAATTAAAGGTCATTAAAGAACAGTAAGCATGCAGGAAATCCCTTTACTGGCTGCTACTGAACAACTGGATATAGACAGGCATTCCATGGAGAGCAAAATCAAAACCAACGTCTTGAATCCATGAAGTCCAGTATCTTTAAATCATGAATGGTACTTGCCTGAAGTCAGAAGGCAGTGAACTGAAAGCTAGCTTTATTTTAAGGCAGAAGTGCAAGGTGAGTTTGGCAAAGCAAAGAGGAGTTTCACCTTCAGTTCTAAATGGAAGTGTCACACAACATTTATGTTTAGACAAGATGTACCAGATTCAGGTAATGAAAGACCCAGAGGAAAGTCCACATGAATGCGTGGACTTTATGAATGAACCGTGCAGTATGTTTCAAAGGTACATTAAACAAAAATGGTCTGTGACAAGCACATTAAACTGTTCATGTGTGTTCTCACCACAGAAAACAAAGCACAGCCAGTGGCTGGGTGATCCTGTAAAAGCTTTTCTTTTGGTTATAGGTCTTTTTATTAAACCTCTTTTCTTGATAGAAGAGACTGGTAGAAAAAGAATTACTTTGGATAATTTCTATTTACAAAGATTAGGCACTTTTACATATTTTTTTTCTGTGCTGCTTTTTCTGTTTTAGCTCTGATCTACCACTCTCACTGTCACCTCCAAATTAATTTTGTGCAGTCTTACAGCAAAAACATTGATATTGAAGAAACATTTTCCCTGCAGCCATTTTGAGACTGGCTTACAGAGATACCTCGTGAATGAGTGCATGAGAAGAGTCTGTAAGGGGACCAGGAGTAAAAATGGCTACTGCTCCATACAAGCTGTGTGACGCTAAAAAGTTCCTGCATGCAATGGAGGGAACAGGATTTTCACTGAATAATAATTTGAGGAGTTCCACTTTTCCTGAATTGTTGACTGACAGATTGCAAAGTCTTGGACCTGTTAATTATTAGATTTGTGACTTTCCTTACTGGATAATTCTCAGGCTGTAATTTATGTGTAATGCAATAAATAAGCAGCTGAGTGTGTGAGGTTAGTTATGGGAGTCATGTTCTGTCCTTACGTACATAACATGAGACTTATAGTGTAGCTTGCCACAGAATGCAAGGAAAAGCAGCCATATATGAAATATTTCATTGGAGAATACTTGGGCTAATAGTGATCTTTTCACATGCTACAAACACTACTAGAGGTCAAGACTGCAGCCTGTCCAAAGGAGTGTTCGTCACCAAAAAGTCTCTAGCTAATAGTAGGTATACGTAAACCACCAAATCAAAACAGAGCTGGATTATTTGACGCAAACACTTAAATGTCATCTTTTCTCTTCCTTTCTCTCATCCTACCTACAGCAGAGTGGGGAAATGTTCTGCCTCAGTGATCACAAGAAAATCATTAGAGTAAACACAGCTGCAGCGTGCATGCTATGTGAGCAGAAACACGTGAAGGATGGGGCCCAGATCCTCCTAGACCCTCAGTGTCAAAGACCCTTGAAATCAGGGCCTCCATTTCTCTCAGATGGATGAATATTATTTCTTGACACCCTCACTTTTGGAGTCTATGAAGGTCATGACAGAAATCAAGCTGGGTGGTTCTTCCACATCTGTAATGGCAGGGGATGCTGCGAAATGTGGTCTCTCAAAACCCTGCAACTGAGTTTCATGCTGGACCCATTTTTAGATGGTTTTGAGTTAGGATGAACAGCCACACAGCCCAACACCAGGCAGGCTGTGAGCAAGGAGACAACTGTTTGAGACTGCAAGGGGGAATCTGAGGAATAACATAGTCATTAGAGTGGGAGCTTGCTCTAGGCATTGAGCTTGTTATTCCTGCTTATGCAGGGGACAGGCATGTCTGTGGGTGCACCCATGTTTGTGTGAAAAAATGCAAGAGATATTAGGCGAAACAATCTTTGGTCAAAAAAAAGCCCCTCATACCTCAGTATCACCTTATACCTTGGGAATGGCGGGCCCACCACCACCAGAGCTTCATAAACCTCAAGCTTAAAATCCTGAAGTCTTGTTTCCCTCCTGTGCTATGTGGTGACGACACACAGGCTAGTACCTAACTATGTCACACCAAGACACCAAGCACATTGTGCCTGCAAATACCCCTGGCGAGGATCCCCATTGGCCGAAAGGCTTTAGAGTCATCACTAGCTAGAAGTAACCTCTTCCTGAGCCAAATGCGATGTAACAGCTTACAGAACAGGCAGGTTATAACCTCAGGCTGCAATGGCTATAACAGCTATATGATCTGAAATGATCTAGCTCAAGATTTAACTTAATTTTTAATCCATCACTCTTGCACCATACTAAGGCGTTTGTTTTGTGGTGTTTTAGAGGGGAAGCTGCTGACGTCTGACTCACCATTTCCTGCAGCATGTAGGTGTTTCTTGGAGCTCCATCAAACAGTGACCCACCCCGATGCTGCTCACCATGCGATCTGCCTCTGAATCACAGCCACGGCACCAGAGTACTGCTTAAAGCTGGAGCATAAAGGCTATTCATATAGAATAACAAAAGAGGTATCTAGTAACTAAATGCACTTACTGTATTTCTCCTACTTTGTAATATTTTTGCTTTGTTTTTGCACGTTGAAAACAAAAGATGGAATTTAATTTCTAGTAGAACCAGGGTTGTTGCAGTGGAGTTGGACTAAAATGAAAATGACCCCAAACATTTGATTCACTGACTGCAAAACTGAATAGCAGAAAGATTAAATAAATTGTAGAAGGCAAACGAAGCTTTCCCTGCCCATCACTAAAAGTTAAAAGCATTACAATAAGTAATATGGTTGTCATGGTGACTGAGTGTTTGTTTTTGGTGAAATACATCAGGCAAAGCTGAAATGTTTTTAATTTAAAGCTCAGATGACAGGGAACTGAGTAGTGTAAGCAAGAGCAGAAATATATTTTTGGTAGATACATGCAAGTAATTATTTTTTCCTATAAAAATTCCTGTCACTGCTCAGTGTTTTTCCTGCCCCCTTCTTATCTTCATTCAAGTTCTGAATATGTTTGTCTTTTGCCAGTGCAAGGAGCCAGCAAGACAGGTTTAAAGGAAGATGGAAATGGGCGCTACTCATAGGCAGGCTCCTGGTAGTAAACAGACAACAGGCTCTCTTATAGCAATGTTTTAAAGAGAAGAATAATCCTTTAGTCTGAATGCTGCACTATACATTCTGTGGTCCTGGCACCTGCAAATACATAAGCACTCAGCTGAATAATCTGCAGCATAGCATTAGTTCAGCATTTTTTTCTCCTGAAATTGTCAGATGACTCAATTGTCTGGGCTCCATAGAGTAAAATTAAGTTTTCTTTGCCTAAAAATAGCAGTCATTAAAAAAAAAAGTTAATGAAATATTCAATTCGCCTGTATTTAAATCGAGAGGAAAATCCTGTTAAGGGAGGAAGTGTCTGATAAACTAGAAGATAGTTTGCCACATGATTACAAATTACTTGCATGTAAGTTACTCTTGTTAAGCTGTAATAGGCCCTACTTCTGCAAGGAGCTTTATGAAACCATCGGGCTGAAGCTGCCCACTTGAATCTGACAGCAAATTTCCCAGTGACTCCAGCGCCTTGGGCTCAGTGGAAGACTAATGAACAACAGCATCCTCACCTACAGCTGTGTAGCTCCAGATAGTATTTCACGTCCATGGCAAAATATCCAATGGACTTTAATAGGAGATTTTCACGAGGTCTGGGACACAGAGCTCAATTATTTACGTGTTGGAAGCAGGGAATTTGAGAAAGCCTAAAGATGATCATAGACATCACCTTGTCTCTCCTTCTCTCTGTTTCTGTTTAAGGGCAATGAATGTGATAAATGGAGATGAATATCTGAATGATTTGTGTGTAATGACTGCTAGTTTACAGGGGGCTTTTTGGTGATGGTAGTAGTGGGGAAATCAAGTTTATTTTGCATTTAATGATATTTTTAGCAACATACCACTTTATGCTTTATGATTTTAAATGAACTGGTAAAAAATTAGCTAGTAACAATCTTTATAGATTAATAGTCAGGGTAAATCTCATTGAAATCAGTAGTAAGACATGTATTAACTTTAACAGGCATGAGATCAAGACTTTAATGGTACTGACATGAGGTAGGTACCTTTTGAAGATGTCACTTCAAAAGAGGAAAAATGTTTAAAGTTCTCTTTCTGTAAGAGAGGAAAAGATGTGGTTTTAGGTTAAAGCTGAAAAACCTATCAGATGACTTTGCTAAATAATTTCATTTGCTAGATAATCAGATTTGCAGATTCCTATATAGATTACCAAACTAGTAATTGTTTTCATGGCATTATTAGTAACCACAGCATTATTATTTACAAATTGCATAAAATGAAAATAGATATAAGGGATATGGGAAGTCACTTAATCCACTGGGCTAAGAAGCAGTAAGAATGCTTCTGTCAAAAATGCTTGAATGCAGAAGTATCAACATTTTATAGAGGGTTTTCTTCCTCCATTTTTAAGAGGAATAAAATCCACCACTTTCCTGGGTCCCTGTAACACACCCTTTTAGGAATGCATTGGTTTTCTGAAAGGAGAGCTGGGTGAAACATTTACCATGAAAGTAGCTTTTGGCTGAAATTTCCATCTCCCCAGTCCATAATGCTTCTGCAAAATATTATCAGTTTCACATTTATTGAATTTTCACGAAAACAGTCCTTAGGTATGGGTGAAACTGAAGAGTGACTTTTATTGTTTGGCCTAAGCAGATATGTTAAATCAATGTAGCTCAAATTATTTAAATAGTTCTGTATTTCTTACAACCCAAAGCATGTGCCTTTTAAAACAGTTGAAAGTTCCTCAAGATCTCCATTTTGCAAAGTGCAACATCTTTGAGATGCAAAACTGGGAAGTCATATGCAATTAGATTAAGGCTAAAATTCATCCAAATAGAAATACTTGATGTGAAGGCTTGGTTTCAGTGAGAGCTGCAAGTATTCAGCCCTTGGGATGGGAGCAAGGAGACCTGTGTGAGCATTTGTATCTGGAAAACTTTTGAGATGGCTTTCTTGGGAGGTGACTTGGAAGTCAACAGACCTGAGACCTAATACTAGTTCTACTACTGGCTACCTGTAGTACAGGCAGCACAGATACAGGTAAACATGGTAAACAGCACAGACATCTGCTTTCTTCCACTGGCCTTACTCTTGAAGCAGAAGAAATACTTGCAGTAATGAAAAGTTCGTTCTCTCTTCTTGGTCCTAATAGTTCTCAATGATGTCATGGGCTCTGTCATGAGGATATTTGGTCTCCTAGAAGGTGGACTAAGATCCTCTCACACATCTCTCATAGTCCATAAACCCCCCTATTGCACTGGGCAGGAGTTGCATGCACATTTTTGGGAGCACTACGGTTCATTTTTTCCATCCTTTATAGGTTTCACCTCGTGTTCATCACTGTAATATTTCAGCATATTATGCATCTCCCAATCAGGTGCCACTGTGGAGAAAAGAAATGGTCACATAAATATAGTTTTCTTTGTGTTTTGCTGCATTTAAAGCTGCTATTTTGTTCTTACCATTTAATTTCATTATATAATTCAGATCTGAAACACTAGCTTGCAAGTTTCCACTGGCGTGTGTTAAAAGGGTATCTGATTTCCCATCTGTTTCACCCGCCTGCTTTATAACTGTTCAACAGAAACAGAAAATTAAGGATACAGATTTTCAGCCCAATGGCAGGGAGAAAGCTAAAACACTAAATGTGCCAAGGCTTCTTTGCTTATGTGAAATCAGGCATGTCCTGCTTGTCGGCATGGGCTGGGGTCTGGAGCAGCTGCGAGTCACCTGCTCAGCCTCCAGCCCCGCACAATTACTTACCCTGCACAGCCAGCGCTAACAAATTGTGACGGAAGGGTCACAGGTGAAACAGGAGACCTTTTTTTCCTAATCCAGGGTAAATTACCTTTCCAATAACATATGGGCGCAACCTTCAGGGCATCAGGGTTTAACCACGAAAGTTAGGTTATTCAGAATGCAGAAATTACAGAAGCGATGACACACAATTCATTCAAATAAGCGCTTGTTTTCTAAGAAGGATGAATACTGCACCTCTGTTGGAGCCCAGCTGGAGTTCTGGACACTTGTGAAAATCAGACTTTTTATGCCTAAAGATCAACCACAAACCAAAGCCAGGCATATTAAGCTCAAATGCCGCTTTGTAAAGAAATGAAAAAAATAGTCTGGAATTTCAACAACTCATGAATGAGATTTTTCTTTTGATGGAATCCTTCAGTAATTTTTGTTGGTGGTTTTCTGCCTCAGACCTAAATTAAGGATGATTGTAGTTAAGCTTGACTAGATGTCATCTGGCTACTCTCTAGAAAGGCAAATAAGACCCATAAAAATTGTTAGCACATGTACAAAACACAATTCTAAATGCTAAAAAGGCTCCTACTAGCACCAGATAGCCTTTGTTCAAACACTGTTTTTTTCTTGATGAGTTTTTGCTGTGTTAAGGAATGATCCCTTAGCCTTTTTATTCTGAAGAATACTGGTGCAGAAAGGCATAGTATTTCTCAGTAATTTCAGAATGTTTGAGCTCTTCAATATCTTTAACGTATTCTTTTGGCAGCAGTTAATGCTTAGGCGAGGCCCGTTTTCTTATTTATTGAATATTCCTTTCATAATACTAAATGTTACAGCACAGGGAGTTTCATAATCTTGTGTGGTGTTTATCTGTACCTAGACAATCCCAGACCATCTGCCAGGATTGCTTTTCCTTGATTATGGATCAGAACAATTATAGTGACAATGAATAATTATTTTCCATGATAAACCAGGAGGTGGATGACTCAAAAGATTAGTAATGTCTAGAAAACAAGCCTTTGACTTGCAGTTCACTGGTTCAAATGCAGCTTGAGCCATGATGGACCAGAAATCAGGCCCAACTAATTCTTGGGGTACCATATGGAATAAGCTTGGTCATATTATTTTGGCTGTTGTGGCACTTTATGAGAAAGTGTGGAAGAATGAGAAAAGAGCCAACAACCTCAGGACAGATTCAAAATCAAGTTAAGACAGATAAAACAATTTGAGGAAGAATTATGTATACCTATCTCTGTTCATCATTTGCTCTCTCCTGTTCTTTAATTGAATGTATTAACTTGCTGGGGCATGGGGTGATATGCAACTCACCATCAGACAAATATGTACCAAGACCTCCCCCCACCCTGCAAATTATGATGTTTTACTGAGTAAGAATAGATTTAGGGGTTTTTATTATCTATCTTAGCAGAAAGGTTGTGAAAATAGCAGGACATGGAGAATGGACTCTCCGTTATAGTGAGTTAAAGCTGCCCTGAGCCTGCACTTGTCCTGGGAGATGGGCAGACTAGAATACAGTCCTAACGTGGGCACCCAAAAATGCCTTTACCCTGAGCTCTCCACACCTATGAGAGCTGCAGAAAGAAAAGAGCTGTGAATATAGCCGGCTGGAGTTGCAGTGTTGCTGCAGGGGGAAAGCACTGGGCTGGGCAAATGCCTGCCTTGGCAGGAAGGGTTGCCTGATATTGTTGTACTTCAGGAATTAGATGTCGTGCATTGCTCTCTTTATCTCCTTTATTTTTTTTTTCTTTCCTCCCTTTAAGATAATATTGTTAAGCCAATTGATTCGCTTGCCTAAGAGAAAGTCAAGGCAGAAAATTGAGTTTTGTTTTCCCTGGGTTTCTGAGCAGATTCTCCAGCTGGCATTTTATTAGTGATCCCTTTAAATTTGAACCCAACCCTTGTTGCTGTCAATCAGTGGTTGGCAGAAAGATTGCAATAATAACATTAAACATCTAGCTCCATGGCAGTAATATGATGCATTAAGGAGAGGACTGCTCCTAGTGGCCATGGAAAAATGTCCAGTATTTAAGTGTCTCTCCTGGCACACATGGGAACCAGGCAACCAGGCCGAGACTGCATCTGCTGAGGACCATTAGCAAAGCAGCTGAAATACAAGCGTAATAGAAGAGGCAGTGGGAAATCAGTCCTTGCAAATGGTTATGGAAATAATAACTATTTATACACTTAATGTATAAGCTTTCATCTGCATGTCTCAAATGCTTTTATAAACACCGATGAATTAAGTTTCAGTGCACCCTTGTGAGATGTTTTGCTCCCATTTTGCTCCCATAACTAATGTGTAAATAAATGCACAGCGAGCTGAAGAGATCTGGCAATAGGAGCGCTGTAGGTTTATGTGATATAGTATAAAAATAAGTCCTAATGGTCCCAGCTCCCTGCACCACAGCCATTAGATCCTTGGGCTTCCAAGGGCATCAGTTAATACACTCAGGGCTTGTCAGATTGTTCAGCTGCCCTTCTCATAAAGGATGGAAAGAAACAAGGGAAATTATTAGAATTTCTGTGCAACAATTACAGATTATATTCCCATCGATTAACTGCTGGCTAGCTAGGTGCATTTGTTTTCCTGGTTACTTAAAGAGATGTTTCCCCATGCACGATGATCTCTCTCCCCTATTAAAAATACAGGCAGAGATACCCCTCTGAAATTGTTTGAAAACTATGCAAAGGTTAGAGAGAATTATTATATATAATGACCAGCAATATCAACAGGGAGTATGGAAAGAAAAGACTCAGAGCTTTATACTGAACTCCTTTCTTCTTGAATTCTCACTGGGTCAAATGGATTTCAGGTTTTGAATAGCTACAGAAAAGATGTATTATAGGATGTCTCTTTTCTGATCTAGCAAACAGGACAAGTTCTTATTCTTTGAAAAAATTAACTCTGAGTAAAACCAAAATCAGCTGTCTTCCTGTAATCAAACTCTCTTTTCCCTTTAATGATCGCTGTATATGTAAGGAAACTGTTATATCTTCTGGTTTTGATTTTTGGTTCAAAGCTCTGGTTCACTAACAGGTGCTTTCCCCATCCTTTTGAATCGTTTTGTAGAGGAGACTTTGAAACAAGCTAAAATCCAGTTGGAGCAAATAACTGGCTTTGGTAAAAGCAAAAAATGTTGCTATCTTTTTCATTTTTTTTTTAAAGTCAAACTTCAAAAGATCTTTTTCATATAAAAGCAAGTTTAAAAAGTTGGTAATTTTACAGAGAGAGAAATGTACTTCGTATGTGGTTTCCTTTGTTCCCTCTACTGTTGTTGAAGGTTTTGTACTTTATCACCTTACCTGCTGCAGTTCAGGGTTGCTGTCGCTCCAGAACTGCTCTTTGAAAGACAGGTCTGATTCCCCATGCCCTTACTCTAGCCTTAACTCGCCTGCTGTTTCCCTGATTTCAGGAGACTATTCCTGATTTACATCAATGGGGAAGGAGGAGTGCCTGGAAATGACAGCGGGGGTTGGAGGTATGGCGGGCAGCTCGGGAGCCCTTAAAAACAGCTCTGCATCTCACTGACAGTCTTCACTTTCTGTTGATTCTGGGCTTCAGTCCTAATCACGTAGAGCCTATCTTTAGTGTGTAGATAATTAACAACAATAAGCACCGACTTCTGTATGAGAGATGAAGCCCAGCCTTCCGCACAAGTAGCTTTGGTTACAGTACATGGGGAGAGAGAAATTCCAACATGCACAGTTTGCATTGCACTGGCTTTCTCTCTTCTTCCTTCTAGAAAGGCAGGGATGATGTTAATAATTTTATTTTAAATTTTATTTTTCTTCAGTTCCACTTTCAAAATATTAGCTGCTCCTACACCCTTAAAAGCTTTATCAAACCTACAGACATACATAAATCTGCTTCTAGAAATTTGAAATGTCTTTTGGGGGAGATTGTCAAAAGCATATAAAGGATTTAGGAGCACAAATTATTGGACTTTTGAAATGTTTGTCTCCTGTTTTAACCCTTTTTACCTATACATCTGATGGTTTTATACATGGCAGTACTTTTGTTTCAGTTTCTTCATAGCTTGGCAGACTGGCCACTGAGAGCGCTGTCAGTCAGCTCAGACGAAGGCACGTATGGCAGACTTGTTAGTGTGTTTGAAACTTTGACCCATCCCAAATCTTTCATATATTAATCTTTTTCCACTCCTTTACTCACTCATGCCACTGAATACTTTCCTTGACTCTCTCTTCTTCAGCTGTGAGAGCCACTGTCATGGGTACAAGGTTTAAAAAATAAGCTCTTAGCTTGCTGTGTTAAGTGATGTATTAGTAAGCAGGATTTACTTGATAAGATATACGCTCATTACATGTTTAACTGGAGAGAATGGTTGGACTGGCCTCACGTCATCCTTCTTTGAATACCCCCAGCGCAGATCCCTCAGTTACCATGTCTCCGTATTTCTATCTGCTTCTCCATGCTGAAATATTCTCTCATAGCCAGTTGTGTCACTTGGATGAAAAGCTGTCATTCAGGGAGAAACTGGGGGATGGACAGTGAAGGACTTCAACCATTCAAAGTCAGCTTACCTTCATCATTTCTGTAAACTGAACTAGTTCTGAATGAAAGTAGCCTTGTGAAGTTGGCATCGTAGGTAAGTAGCGCTGCGGCACTGCTTGAACACACTCCTTCAGTCAAGTAAACTATCCTGAATACAGAGCACTTCCCAACATGGGTCACAGGTTTTCCAGACATAGGCCAAGAGATTAAAGTTTATTCCAGGGGAGGCTCCTATTTAACTGTATGTTAATAAAATACACCCTCAGCACTGACAGGGATAAACAACGCCCAGCACTGCCTGCAGGGTAATTAGGCTTTATATGATACCATGCATAAGCTGAAGAAGTTTCCTAATTAGTACATTTCATACACACAATTAGAAATATAATGTGAACCTGAAAAAGACACTGATTGAAAAATCCTTCTTGTGGCTGGAACTTGGTGGGAAGTTTTCTCCAGCTCAGAGTGGCAGTAGCTGGTCAGTCTATGTTTCATGTCTTCATGGTTTCCTCCATGGCTGTGTAGGATGGGGTCACAGCCTTGGATCTCTTTTGTCTTACAGTTTCCCTGCTAGGGAAAGGACCTAGAGCATTAACAATGTCCTTGAGTTCACCTGCTTTCTCCATCTTTTTTTTGGAGTTCTGCCTGTGGGTATTTTATTAAAGGTTTAAGGTTGTTAGAGGGGTTTGGTGACATGTCTTATGGTGTGTGGGAGTAAGGGGGAATAGGTACTCCATGGATGTTTCTGCGCCTCCCGCTGTGCAGTCAAGTTTTTGGAGCTCATATGTTCTCTTCTGGTCTTACATTTCTACTGTCCCAGGATCTTTTTAATTGACATGGAAAGGTTTTCACATGTTCATGTGTCACAGAAAGCTGTTTTTGAAAGTAGGTTTTTAAAGGGGTTTCAGGAGTCTGAAAGGGAGAAAACAAACAGAAAAGGGGATGTGAATGGCAAAATGTACAGCTAAGGCAATTTTAGATAGCAGGCACAAGCCTTTCTGAGATGCCACGATACAGGGGAAGCTTGTGTTAAAATAAAGTGCCCAGGGTAATAAAGAAAACAACAATTTCTCAATTCATTGTAGGAACTGGACTTCCAAGGAAGTAAAGTAATTGAAATCAGACACTATTAGCCAGAAGGGAAAGCATAAATCACTAGCTGGAGGAAAACGAAATGACAAATGGATGGGAGTGCTGGGGAATAGACACTAGTACAGCTAAAATGACAACAACAAAAGATAAAATCTATAGTTGTTCTACAGAGCCAGGTTTTATGGGTGGAGAGAAATAAGATATCCTGGTTTACTTATTTTTAATAATTTGGACAGTTGATTTCTGACTACACACTTGCTACTTTTATTTTGCTAGTGGTTACTCACAATTGTGGACAGATCATGGAGAACATATTTGGAAAGCCTCTTCTGATGTCAACGGAGTTTCTTGGATTAGATAAGCAATGTGTACACCTGCATAACCACAAGTATTTTCTATACATATAATAATTTCATTCTGTTGAAGATAGTGGACAGTTTGCAGTAGATTCAATTGTTGTATGCTCCAGATTTACATCTATACTTCAAGCTGGGACTCTTTTTCATGGAAACTGGACTCCAGACTTTTTAACTGCTTTTAATCTGACATGATTTCAGTTTAGATTGCAAAAAGCCTTTTATGATAAGGAAACATGAAGTAACAGAAGGCAAACTTCTTCTCAAAGGTAATTCTTACCTACAGACTGCAGTATTTGTACATAAATCTGTAAATTTGACACGCTGTAGTTGTTTCACCAAAAAACACCCAAATCCCAAACCCAACAATATCCATACGTTTAAAGGGCATTATTTAGATACGGAAAGGCTGACCTGACACAGCACAGCACTTTCTACTAAAAGTTTTTTTCTCTGACATGTTTTAAACACAATTTCACATAAAAGTAAATACTTAACCTTTTGTTTCCTTCACAGGAGCCTGCATAAAGCATTTAGCATATACTTCAGAATCCTTCACTGTGCAGATTCTCCTGAATCTCAGGTGAATATCCCATTTAATCCACAGCCAGGAATCTTACTGGGGTGTGGTGGGTTGACCTTGGCTGGATGCCAGGTGCCCACC
>NW_008795405.1:8232376-8237686 GCF_000699145.1 Aptenodytes forsteri | reverse complement strand
GGGTCTGTCTTGGAGCCGGCTGGCATTGGCTCTGTCGGACATAGGGGAAGCTTCTAGCAGCTTCTCACAGAAACCACCCCTGTAGCCCCCCTGCCACTACCAAAACCTTGCCATGCAAACCCAATACATGGGGAAACCAGCTCATCTATGCTTTGGACCTCTGACTTCTGCTGTAACTATTCAATCTGTCTTTCTGTTTCTATGTGTGACATTTTCTGCCCTTTCATTCATTCCAAATAGGTTTTCCCTTTAACCTTGTGGTACCAAAACATTTCATTGTATTTGAAAGTAATGGCATCTGGTAATTGGTGATGCACCAAGTGGTAAAGGGCACCTCAGTAATTTACTTGAATGCTGTCTGCATGAAAGCTGAAATAATTTGATTCTTCAGCAAATTTGTATGAGCATACTAACAGTATCTTCCAAGCCATTAGTGTAAAGAGGCTGATCGCAGGCTGCCTTGGCTCTGCACTTTTCCTTTAACTCTTTTAGTTAAAAATAATAATCAACACCTATTGATAAGGAGGAGAAGTAGTAACGGTTTAAAGGGGTTTGGAAGGATTTTTCATAGTTGTTTTTGTTGGCTAGGTTATACAGTAACATTACTGTAACTCTACATTTCAATATTTAATTAAAAATAGTCAGGAGCTTTTAGGGTTATGAATGATTTTCTGTCTATACATTTGAAGGTTCAAAATGTTTCACATGATGAAATTGTAGTTTTCTGGCCGATCCTAAGTATTACCTGTATGCACACGTGGCAGAGGAAGAAAATGAAGTATAAATATACATTTGTGTGTGGATATGAGTGGATACAAAAGGGAGTGTGTACAAGCATCATTGTGGATTAAAAGGCAATGTAAGCCATGGGGCTGTGTACAGGGCTGAGAGTTAGAAATTAAAAAGTATATGATGCTTGAACAAAATTATTCAAATATATGATTGACTGTATGATTTTACATGAATTGTCTAGTGTGTCTTAAGTTTCTCCTTCTTCAAAATGGAAATGATGAATTCATTCTGTGGAGCATTTTGAGGTCTTTAAATATTTGTTCCAGGCAAGGAGGGACAGGCAGAACAGGGAGTCTTGCTAGCTGCTACTATTTTCTTCTGTTGATATAAAAATGTAAAGACTCATTTTGACCAAGTCTATCATTTTCAAATTAGTCTTGTTTACCTTAGTAGGCATTACTATCTAATCATTATCAAAACATAATCTAAGTATATGTATTTTGTTAAGTTACAGGTGAGAATTATTTGCCTAAACAGAAAAAGAAGGGAGTAAGGAGAGAGGCACAGGTACATGAAGTGACTTGCATAATGATCTGGCTGAGAACCCCCACCAGAAATAGAAGAGCTTTCTAGATATATATTTTGATATGTAGTGCTTTTTTTTTGTCTACTATTTCTCATTCAGAACAATTCTTACTCATTTGCATGTCATTATACAATGCTGATGGGCTTCTTAGTGACAAGAATTGCATAAGTCTACAGGTTCAGCGATAGTTCAGCTACACAGATAGATGTTCATCCATTCTTAATGGCATTAGTTTGGGTGACATTTGGCTTTCAGTGCACATTATTCATGCTCAGTTATGGTGGAATAGATAAAGAATTGGAAGACACAGTCACATCCGTGTTCCTGAATTAGGAGTCATTGTGTCATACTTATAGAGACTGAAGTGTCATCCAAGTGAATTAATTATAACAATCTGTTTTCCAATTCAATCTGGCAATTATTCCCTTTTCAGAATAGTCAGCTTTGATTTTGTTTACAGATTTTGTACAAAATTTGCAACAGACCCATAACCATGTCACCAATTCACTGCCTCTTCGAGGGTATAGGGAGACAGCTGTGCAACTGTGGAGGTTACAGCAGCATTGAGCCTGGAGGGGGGGTCTCCATTGTTTGCCATTGCCTGAGAGCATCAGGGCAAGTCTATCTAAGTCACGGCAAGTCTATCTAAGTCACGGCTCAAATTTCTGAATATGGATAACGAATGAGGTACCCCAAATGACTCTGGTTCTCAGTCTTTCCAGTTCTGAAACCTTAATCTGTCTGTCTATAGTGCGTAAGATCTACTTTGTGGAAGAGGTAGTTTAATTGTTTTTCATAAAGCATTTTGATCCATTCATGTTGGAATCTATAGGGCAAAAAAAGCCGAACGTGGCTCGTGCCTGTCAATGTGGATGTATGGAAATAGTAACATCATTTGTTAGACTGAAGTTCCTTTTTAAACTCATAACAGTGTCTTGTAATGTTTGTTCCTATGAGACTTGTCTTCAAACTGCAGCTGAATTTCACACATGCTGCTGGGGTGCCTTTATCCTCAGCTCCCTTAGAATTACATACTTCTGTGCTAATACTTTTTTGGCCTCCACATCACAACTTTAAAACAACTCTGTCCCTTTGGACATTTTAAGGTTAATATCAACTATATTTTTTCCTTCTATAAACCTAAATATAGTAAGATATAACAATCATTAACATACTTTTCCGTTAGTGGGTTATCTCCAAATTAATCCTACAAATAACTAGTACTAAACCTTGATGTACCTGAGTACATCAGAGCATGAATAAACAGGATCTGGATTTACATCTCATTACAGCAAGTCTGAAACTGGCTCTTATACTTCTTTAATGTCCAGCATAGTTTAACTAATGGCGGTCTCGAATCAAATGTTGGATGGATGTGTGCATACGGGTGCACGTGTATGAAACTACATTACTTCTATCAAAAGATATTTCACTGGATTTTTCAAGAGGAGTGAAGAACTGCAGGTTGAGGGAGGAATTTTTTTTAATTGAAACATGTTAGTGTCTCATGGTTGTTCAATGAATGAATCCATCATGATAGTGCTGTCTCCAGGGAAACTTTGAAAGCTATTACCTAGAAACTCAATGAAGATCAATTATCTCCTACCACCTGCACATGTGCAATACGTTTAAAGAATGGCAACTGCATGTAATGGAAATAGTGGCAAAGACAGTTTTTTTTCTCCTTCAGTATATCAGTCATAGTAATCAGCTGCTTCTTTCTGTGTCCTAATAGATGAATTATGAGGAGAAAGCGCTTTGAATACAAGGAGAGATGTCTTGGCAGCATACGTCCCTTTGCCATATGATGTTGAAGTATCTTTACAAAAGGTAGGTCTTTCTCTGTGCCAGTGTGCCATCAAGAGCAATCTCAAGGCAAAGAAGGTCCCTTACTAGCTAGGTTCCTACCACAGAGCAAACTTTCTCTGATGGCTCAGCTGAAAGCTGTATCTTGGGTTTGCTTAATCAGCAAGCGCTGCTAATTGCCAGCAATGGCAAAGCACGGAGAGATTCAGAGCCCTCCCTTCAGCACTGTAAGAGAAGAAAAGATTTTTACAGGTGAAGGAACAGCATAAACTGCTGCAGAAGTGATTCCTTTAATGACTCATGGATCTAATTATTATTGTTATTAATGATGATACAGTGCTTAGAGCCATTAGTACAAATCTTAAATAAATGCAGTGCAAGCACTTTTTTAAAGCCTGGAATTACACAGTCTGAGGGATATTCATAACTAGAAAGCTGCATTATAAAACTGTGCACTATGATTGTTATATCAGTTAATTCTGCTGAATTTGTCTCATTTCTGGATTTGCTTATAAATCTTAATTAGCCACTGTGGAATTGAAAGCAAGTAAGAGATTACAGAAAACACAACAAAAGGTTTAGATAAAATCTGCTAAATTGTGAGAATGAATTCTGTCACTTATCAAGAATAATAAATGAATTGACTTTAGGTCTTACCACAGCCATAGTACAAAAGCATGTTTTAGTCTTGGTTTTCAATATTCAGAGCAAGTTGGCTTTGTATTTGAATGGAAGCAAGGACCTAAGAATGTAGATTATTATTGAGATATATTTCAATATATATAAGGCAAGGAAGCTGTGCGTTTGGCAATGATGTCCTATGTCCTCTGAAGTTAGATGCAAAAGTGTCTTCAAAAATCATTTGCTTATGTAAAATGCAGACGGCTTTGCCACTTTCAGCACTGAAGTGTTATATACACCACCAAGTAAATATATAGTAACTAGTTCCTTTGAAAGTTTTGGGGTGTTGATAGGAAAAACCCCATCACCAATGAAGAGATCAGCAAAGTAACTGAAGAAATGCTCATCCTCAACAGAACTGGAAACCATTCGCTATATTCAGGGCAGCTATCTGGATACCAGCACACACCCCACTCCTCACATCCAGTGGAAACAAGCAGTCTAAGAGAAAACCTGATAGCCCAAGGGGAACCAGCAGCTGCCAGTACCACCAGGCAAATGGAAAGTCAGAGAATGAGTGAGAGGCCTGGAAACCCCCCGTGCTCTTTGATTCTGAAATGCCTCAGCCCCCCTGGATGTTAGCTTATAATGTATTATAAAAAATACCCCATAGCTCTAAAATAATCTGTTTCTCCTGCTATCTCCTATTATAAATAGTCATAGTTATAGATCACCCATTGCACATAATAAGCCTCATGATCTTTTTTCTTTCCTGTCCTTGGTATTGAGTTACGGAATTTCAGCAGTGGTGGCTGTAGCGGCAATACGGAGGGAGAGGCAGGAATGAAACCTCTCCAAGGCACAGCCTGTTCTCCCCTTCATGTTGCAAAGAGCAGATAAAACACACTCCCATGCTAGCTGTGCAGGAGAAGGGACAGCTTTAGCTCCTACAGCTACCCTAGAAAATCTTTGCTTGTATTCAGGATAAGTGGTGAGGATTCACCGACTCAAGGGCCAGCACAGCCTGTCCTGCTTATCTAGTTTGCAGCCTTGTACGCAGAATATTTACTGGAAAAAAATGGATTATAGATTTTTTGAAACCATCTTGCATCGCTTTAGAGACTCCAAGTGACAGTGCTGCTGCCTAGGGAACTTACTGATGTATAAACACCTCTGTCACAAGGAAACTTGGCCTTTTTCATATGTGACTGTCAAACTGCATCTTCTAAGCCACTTGGTCCTGCGATGCCTTTCTGGCTAGCCAGGCAGAGAAGCTGCCTCCTGTCTGTCCTGGTTTCGGCTGGGATTGAGTTAATTTTCTTCCTAGTAGCTGGTACAGTGCTGTGTTTTGGATTTAGTATGAGAATAATGTTGGTAACACACCGATGTTTTAGTCCTTGCTAAGTAGTGCTCACACTAGTCAAGGACTTTTCAGCTTCCCATGCTCTACCGACTGAGAAGGCTGGAGGTGCACAAGAAGCTGGGAGGGGGCACAGCCAAACTGGCCAAAGGGACATTCCATACCATGTGACGTCATGCTCAGTACGTAAACTGGGGAAAACTGG
>NW_008795405.1:8222395-8231943 GCF_000699145.1 Aptenodytes forsteri | reverse complement strand
CTCTTCCACTTCTCCCCCCCATCCCACCGCAGGGCAGGGGGGGAGAGTGAGAGAGTGGCTGTGTGGTGCTCAGTCGCCGGCTGGGGTTAAACCATGACACTGTCACACACACGTTTTCAATGTCTAAATGTGTAAGGAAGTGATCAAATTACTCCTCAGCCTTCTTTTTGGGTAATCAAATATATTGAATCCTTGCAACATGCAATATGGTTTTCTAGCCCCTGGATAATTTTTGTGAAATTTAGACTGTATAGCAGAAAGCAATTCACATCTTTTAAAACCTGACACGCACGTAAGATTTTATTATACAAAACAAGCAGCAGAGATGGGCTCATCTGTGCTTCGCTACCAATAAATTAAAATCTCTCTGTTCACTGGTGTATTGCCAAAATGTCATAGCTGTTGAACATCCCATTTATTTAGCCTTAGTGTTGCTCATTAGACTTGCTCTCTCTAGGAATTACTCTGCCATAGTTAGTGGTACTAACAAAGATTTGGATTATACCTCACGTATCAATTTCCAGTCAAACCAAGAGGAACTGGAACTGGAACTGGATTATTTCACAGGTATGCCTTCTCTTGTGTTACTAATGCAGACTTAGACTTTTTTACCTGAAAGGTCAGTAATTTAGTAATGATGTCAACTGGTTGGCTCTTTTCTTATTAACTCATTAATATAACAAAGGGCATCTTTATCCAGAATGGTTATTATGGAATATATGTTATGCCCATCTGTTACAGTAGGATATCGACAGCCTAGAGAGGATGATTCATAAATCTGAGGCAATGTCCTACGGATAGTATAGAGCATGGTGGCAGATGGAAAAAGATGGATCCGAGCAGATGGATCTGGGTGTGGTTCATGTCGCACATACTGGTTTACGCTGGGGCAGAGCACCGGGGCTAATTTCTCGCCAGCAGGAACAGCCTGCAATGTGGCACTTGGAGCAATCACCAGCGATTACCAAAATAACTCCGCTGAGAAGGCAGGCGTGCTCACAGCGCTGCATATCCTGGCCCGAGTACTGGCAGCACAGCTGCACAGGAATAGCCAAGGGCAGTATTTTACTTCCAGAACAGTATGCCAGAGTGACAAACTACATATAACGTGTTCAGGTATGACTGCTGATGGTGTCTAGGTTTATTTTGGATTGACTGATAGGGCTTCCCAGACGCCCACAGTTGCTAGTCAAAAAAGTCATTCTGCAGTGACAGTGAGGTGACAAGCACATTGACGGCAGAACGTACTGTACCGTATCATCTGCTGAAATGGTGATTAGTACAGGAATGCCAGAATTTGCATGAAGAAGGCAGCTCTTGCTAATGCTAAAAATTACGATTAGATTTGCAATACAGTGATTTCAAAACAATGTAGTAATACTTGAGATACTCCAAAAAAGCAGCCTAACCAAATGAAACCTTTAGCAATGACACTGTCTTGGAAAAGTGAATCACACATAAATACTATTTTCTATTTAAAATCTGAACTTGCCGTTACTAATATCACAAGTGCTACTCATTCTATGAAATAGGATGTAGCCCAGATCTCACCAAAGTCACTAGGAATCTTTCCTCACAGTCTGACGGGAGCTAGCTTATGCCTTTCGCACTGATACTGATTTCGGGAAGGAAGTTGCTCCATGAAAAAAACATTTACAAGCTGAGCCAAGATGATGAGAAAGAGAAATAAGTACTATACCTTACTACAGTTATCATTAATCACTTCTCTAACCTGATTTCTGTTCAATTCACAAATTGCACTAAGTCTGGGTTTGAGAAGGAAATACTCCCGATGTACCCTCTGCAGGGGGTTTCAGGCAAATTCAGTTCTGGGTAACGGTGTAAGTTTCCAGTAAGCCCACTTAATTGAGTCTTTTCACTTAGAACTACATTTTCTTGCTTTCCTTTGATCTGCAGGTGGGAACTATCGAAATTCATCAAGTATATTTTAATCAATAGTGGGGTTTGGCAGTACAAATATGTGAATGGTCATTTCGACAGCCTTCTGGAGCCCTGTGAGGTTATTTCTTCACCACCATATCTACCTGCAAAGAGACAGCTTGAGGGAAGAGAGAAATATATTTGAAATATGCCAAAAAGATAGCTGCACCCAAAGGATGTCTGCAGAAGCCTGTGTTGGGGCCCAAGGGTACGCTATCTTTTAAGAGGCATAAATTTGGCACGGGGCTTGTGCATGTTTGACAGCTCTCTCCTTAATGTGCACAGAAAGAGCTCGCATGTTGTGCTTTCCTCAGGTAGCAAGAGCCCGCTTCTCCGGGGTCTCAAGCGTCTGTCGGGAGCTCAGCAGCCTCCATTCCCATTAGCATCATGTTGTCTTGGATCCTGCTCTTTCAAGCTTCTGGATAAGCTATAATTAATGACTTAACACGATTCTGAGGACCTCTCAGGGTCTTGGCAAACAGACTTCAGCTGGAGTCTCAGATGCTCAGAACCACTCCGAATCGGCTTGTAATGAAAAACAGCATTGTAAAATAGGCTATATTTAATAACTTTGCACACTGCCAACAGTACTATAAGGTTCAAGAGAAGCTCTGAAAGCAGGAGGCAGATGCACGTTGGTTGTATAGTCACGTTTTGTACCCTCCTCCCTCTCTTTTCCCTTCAAGAGGATTTTTATAGCTACATTTCCCATTCTGTACCTTCTTCCTTTATGCTTATATTATAATCCCCATCACCCCGAGCTGAAGAGATCAGCTGTCTAGCAGCCTTGTCTATTTTAGGAAATCTAATGATTTACCTATAAACAGAAAGGCACATGTCTACAAGGTTCATCATAGTAAGCATTGTGCTTCTAATAAAATATTGATTTCCTCTCATCCAATAATTTATGTCTTCAATTGGCTTGATCGGGTGCCCTGCTATTTTTTCACAAGATACAGCAATCACCAAGGGAGTTAAGGTCTTTTTAGAATAAGAATGTGCTGTCGTTTTTTTTTTAAAAGATAGTATATCCATATGCAGCTTTGAACAGAGTGTTATTACAGATAGATGAATGCCTGCAGTGCAAGCACTGTTGCCATACCCAAGGGAAACACAATTTTATTTTTACACTTAGCTGAATTAATTTATTGAATTGGTGCACGCTACAGTTAAAGGTCACTATGTACACATAATCTCTAATAGCTGCAACTTTTTATGTGAATTCTCAAGTGCCACAGATAGAAAAATGAAAGCCAGGTTGAAGACAATGGGGTTCTCCCATTCTGTGCTGAGATGAAGATTTCTTCAATACCCTCTTTATAAGAATCTTCGTGGTTTAGCACCTCATACTAAACTTAATACTTTTCCACAAATGGCTGATAGCAAGGAAGAAATACAATTATCTCAGGACAAAGAGGTTATTTTCAGAGCTCTGTATTGTCTGCTTGGCATCAGTTTTCTATAATACTTGATATTAGCATGACATATATAACACATATATAATTGGACTACTCGCTGCACTGTATTCAGACTCTGATCTTATTTATATCTTTGCTGTAGGAGGTTTATATCCACATGCGGTGACTGACCAGCACAGCCATAGCCTTTTTTTTACCGTCTGGTGCCATCGCTGGTAATGCAAATGCTATTGGCAGCAGCAGTTTGCTGACAATGAATATAGAAGAAAAACGGGTATTTGGGAAAGAATGGCCATTAAAATCTATGTTTTTGTATTCATTAGAAAATAGAGACTGTGCTGGTGACCTGTGTTTAAGATGACATAGTACTGGTTAGGTAGGGGTGCCACGAGATACAGGATCTATCTTGTCATGGTTTCCCATAATTCAGGAAAGGGAATTTTCTTGGCTACGGTGATTCTCTGCAAAGCCATTTTCCAGCAGTCTTAGGTGTCTGTGACTGCACATGTATACCTGCACGCATGCTGCTCCCCTGCTGACCGCGTGCAGCGCGTCCTCAAGGAGAAGTGATGCCCAACACAAGAAAAGAGCAAAGGAACATCCCAGAATGACAGCATGACAGGAGAGGGGAGAGTGTGGGCAAAGTGACTCTGGCCCAGCCAATAAGCCTCCACCTTAATCAAAAGTCCTGTATGTGGCTTAGTATGAATGGCAAGTACAGCTATTGCTAATGCTAATTACATAAACAGACAACTCTGCACAGGATCAGGCCTGTACGTTCCTTTAGTATCTGTTTCATTTGATCATGTTCCCACAAGACCAGAAGTTTCAGATACCTTCCTTAGTGACAAAACTTTACGGCACATATTTTCTCATTCTGTCTTGAATGGCATAGAATGAAAATGATTGGGATGTCTGTTTTTCTTTTGGTGAATTACACAACCATTTGTTCTTAAAAAAAGATTGTGTTAGTGGGAAATGATAATGATAATAGTAACAACAAGAATAGTAATTGTGCTGGTGGGAGCTATTGAGAACACTACCAAAATATATTCTGAGATTAAAAACTAAACCTGGTTCCAACACTTCAAAGAGTCTTGCAGTTACAGAGTCTGAAGCTGAAATCGTGTTTTCTTACCAAGGACTTATATTCCCAGAAGCTGAACGTACCACTGGTCCTCCTGACCCACTATTATTTAGTTCTACTTTTGTTGCTGATAAGTGTTGTTGGCATTGATTACAACTACAGACTATGATAGAGTCAATACTAATTGAGGCGAAAGCATGCATCCTTGCTGCATTCAGCTCTGGCACAAATTACTATTCCTAGATTGCAAAAGGGAAGGATGAAGGATATTTTTCAAGGTTCTTGAAAGGGAAGTATAAATAGAAGAACTCAAAAAGCCTCCATTTCCTTGTTTTAATTCCTGATTTCCTTACTTTGTCTGTTAATGTGAAAATGGGTTTAGTCTGCGGGTAGGAATGACAAAACAACAAAATAGTGTGTGCATTTTTAAAACAATGGCATGTTTTATGGAAAACAGAAATACCCACAAGGAGCAGATGCATTAAAACAATCTGAGGACACACAAATGTGTGGGGTACTGAACTAGGGGTTATAACTGGATGATTGCCTCCTCTTTCTCGTTTATTGTACTGGCTAGGGGGAATACTGAGTTTAAAGTTCTTTTATTCTCAGATGACTTTGGTAACTTTAATTAAAGGAAGTTTTAGGTAAGAGTGGTAACAGACTATATGCATACAAACCAATTCCGGAAATTTCTGTGTGTTTCTGGTGGTGCTCTGAGACCCTCTGACAAAAACTGTAGGCTGAGTAGAAATGGGATCTAGAGCTAGAGCCAACACATCTTTCATCTTTGCTACCTACATCCTCTCCTGTCATCAAAGGCCAAGTTCTGTCATGGCTCAGACAAGTGCTGTCACGATTCGATATCTGAAGTCACAGCGTGGAAACAGAACAGGTTAGTGGCAGACGTCACTGATGTGTCAACAGATGAAGCACCCTCAGAAATGGCAGCTACTAAGCCTTTCCAAAGCTTCCTGTGAATGTCCTCAGTACTCACCCTAGGACGTTTTTCAGCTGTGTGTGCAGTGCTGTCCACATGTCCATCCCACAGCAGCCTGGCTATCCTTGTAACTGTGCTTCCTTGGCAAGCTGTAGTTAGAGGAAAAGCAAGCAATGACGTGCTGACTCCTGAGGGAGCTGGAAAGGCTTTTTGTGGATCTCGCATCAAGCTCCATGGTCAACAGCTCAGAGAACTTTTAATTAGGTATAGCTCATCTAATCCTTTGAGCACCTCATTGAATGCTTGCATATCTATGAAAACATTTCAAAGCAAATAAATACATTTAATACCTTCCTCGTTGCTACTCATATCCGAGAATATGAAGAAAGTTTCTCAACAATGAAAGCTGATTATAGATTAGCCAACTTAATGATAGAAATTTCTTCACGTAGGACTTTTGAAATGAGACTAATGAAAAGACAGTGGGGAACAATCCTGTAGGAGAAGGGGATGATGGAGTCATGTCATTATTAATTAGTGCTATTGTAACCCAAGTTCTGAAATGTGGATATTTACTTTTATTTTTAAGAGTCTAGATGTAGATTTCATACTTATGTGTTAGAAAAGCATTATTGACTCCTTAATTAGGTTTTCAATGGATGAATGGTTTTTTTGCTGGTGAATTTAACTCATGCATAATTAACTTATACTGGTATCCCCACAGCCTGATTCATGGCTGAATTTCTAAAACATGGTTTCATTTGGTACCCTAGATTTTATTAAATGTCTTTTACCTTAACTGTCACTGCAATGATGGATTTCCTAAAAATGGTTTGTGAACTATATATCAGCCTTTGCTGAGTCAACAAGACTAGTGGAAGACTCTCAGCGCAAGAAAATTACACCCAGAGATGGTGCAAGAAATTTATTTTTTTTATTTTAACTAACACAAACCCATCTCATTCTCTGGCAATTCTTTTTTTTCTGCCTTTCATTGCACAGAGGAAAAAGCATCCTGTTTTAAATAGGTAGTTGTTATTCTTGCCCAACATAGCACCCTACAGTTACTCATACTGTGTTTATTCCCATATAATTATTAATATGATGTAAGAGCTCAGCAAGATTCTTCTCATTATCCTTCCCAAATGAGAGCAAAATGAACTAGCAGTGAGCAACCAAGAGCTAAAGCAGTGTGTGGGAGAACAGTACGATGCTAAAAGGTTAAGGATCTGTCCTGCTGGCCTTCTGAGGATGCATATGACAATTTTCCAGTGAGTGTGCACCAAGCGGAGTGCTGAGTGACACCTAGCATTTACAAGTGGGAAGCTTTCCTGAAATAAAAGCCTGACGTGAGCTGAAGGAAAGAGCCAGAGCTCCTCGTAGCAGCAACAGGAGGCTTTACTATCCAAAGGCTAGCTTCGTAATAGATGTAAAGCTGCCTGGCTCCACTGAAAATATCTTCTCCTTATGCCCAAGATTCTTCATTTTCATTTAAATATGAAAGCAGATTGAGAGCTTTAGGTGGGTTTCCTGGCAGACCACAAAATCAATTGAATAATCTTTTTTCTAGTTAAACAGAAAAGCAAAAAATTGACCTTTATGTTTTGTCTCAAATGGGAATGTTTCATTGTGGCTTTGAGTTTTAAAATAGTAACATCTCCAAAATATTAGCAAATTTTATAAAGAGAACGCTCTTTCAAATAATCTGGCATGCTTGTTTTAGAAAATGCCAAAAGAAAGCAGTACTGTTTTTACAAATATTGTCTTCTAAATTATTTGGCTTAAACTGATATGAATTCATAAATGTGTTCTAGTTATCTTTTTTTTAATAAATATTGTTTTTCTTTTGCCTATCTCCAAAAAAGGAAATATGTAAGAAACACCAACAGTTACACTGCTCAAAAAAAAAAAAGCTACACAAATAGGAATTTATGTATGTGTAGACAGCACATCTCAAGGAACTTTAAACAGCTATAAATGATTTTTTCTTTTGTTTTTGTGCATATGTGCATTTATGCTATAAGCTATTCTGCATAATACTTCTCTTTTACCTGGATGTTGGAGACTTCAAGCCAATGGTGAATTTAAGACTGGTCCATCATTTGAAACATTCTATTATCCCAGAGACATCTAAGTATGAGGCTAAGGTACATGCAGGGAAATAGAGGTAAGACCTGTATGTAAAGGACATGCATCTACAGCCCATCATGGCCTCATGGTCTCTGCATCATAAAAGTCTTAGTCCTAAGCATATCCACCTGGGGCAAGAGTTGGGAACTGCATGGGTCATAGATCTTGGCACTATGATTCTGATCTGAAGGCTGATAAAAGGCCATTTTACAGGGCAAATGACCTTAGTCAGCCAGGGCAAACCAGCACCGTAACACCAGCGAGGCTGTCTTTCCTTGGTATGCAGGTTCTGGGTGCCGGCAGTGTGGTGGGATGTCACCAGTGGCACTGCTGATAGCGGTGACTGTGGTTACAGAGACAATAACCAAGCTGATCAGAAGTACAAAGTGCTCTTGCCAGGTTTTGGGGAAAGGCAGCTGGGCCAAATTGGAATCCTTGTAACCAAACTGCTACTAACTGGAACTGCCTAAATTCAGAGATGGACCCACTGACTTTCTGAAAAAGTGCCTCTGAAGATAAGTAGAGGTAGGTAAATGTCGGTCCAGGACCTAGGGACATCCCAAACATGAGAGGATCACAGGTTTCTCAGAAACCACTCAATCAAGTCAGTATAATGTCTAAACTTGTACTTTTCTGAGCAAAGCTGATTTATCTGGCTATAGTAATTTCTTGACATTCAATGTGAATTTAGATCATAGTCATAGTATTCTAAGGTAAGGTAAAGATGTGACGATTATTCTAATAAACAACTTTTAATGTTAAAACCACATTTTCTAAGTTGCTTCAGTTGCATATTAAGAAGTTCTTCAGAGAAGTAACTAACAGGGACAAAAATAACCCAAATAAAAGGAAAAACAAAAAAGGGGAAAAACGCAGAAGGTTGCAGTAAAAAGGAACCTGGGCTACATGACATCAGTTTATTTTGACATCACAAGCTCTGAGAAAATTCTGAATCCTGCTTGTAGCTGTTGTGGTAAATGTGTCCTTTCCGACCCAGCCAAAATACTGATGCCCAGTGAGCTTTTTTTTTTCCTTCCCCAGCAACATGACACTTCCCTGTATTGTGCAGTGGCTCAGGGTTGCTTAAGTTAGTAAAAAAGATGTGAGGAGCTGAGCAGAGATTATTTTATAAATATTCTTCTGGACATAAAAGGGAGCAAGGTGGAGCAACATAGAAGAATGAACTTGGGAAAAAGACAAAAGAAAAGAAGGGAATGGATGTCAAGGACTAGTGAAATGAAGGCAGAAGGAAAAGGGCGAAGAGGAGCCTAATGCTTCATATTGGATGAACTTGTACAACCTAACATTTAATTTTTTTCTTTGTCAAATTTAGTATTTAAATACATATGATTGAACCAGCAAAATGAGAGTTGATGGTGTACTACAGTACATTATTTGCATTTTAGTGGCCAAGTATGTCCTGATGGCAAAAAGAGAAGCACATATAGTTCAATGCAGGGTTTATTAGCTTTAATTCCTTGTTTTGGTTGCAGACACTTGGAATCATCTGAGAGTATCACATTATTGAAATGTCATTTTTTCATGTGAATAATATAGCTTAAAATAAAAACTGAGCACACAGGAACAAAGTTAGTAAATGCTGAGAATTTAATTCATTCCATACTGCTTCCTGAAACACCTAAATCACTTTGAAATGAAGACCAAAACTGTTCAAAAAGCTAGCTAATTAACGAATATTTTGACTTCTACGGTTGAGAAGATTCATAGGTGTCACTGAAGTAATGAAATAAGCTTGTGTAGATGTTCCTTCTGGTCTTAATACACAGAAAGAAGAAAACCATGAATATAGCAAAGGATAAAGCAATATTGATTGTAGTTACAGGGGGGAGAAGAAAATAGTAGCATCATCTAAAACTGTAACTGGCCTGGTGTACTGGTTTGGGCTGGGCTGGAGTTCATTTTCTTCTTAGTAGCTAGTATGAGGCTATGTTTTGGATTTGTGCTGAAAACAGTGTTGATAATACAGGGATGTTTTCGTTACTGCTGAGCAGTGCTTACACAGAGTCAAGGC
>NW_008795405.1:8162548-8222384 GCF_000699145.1 Aptenodytes forsteri | reverse complement strand
ACAGCTGACCCCAACTGACCAAAGGGATATTCCATACCATATGATGTCATGCTTAGCATATAAAGCTGGGGGAAGAAGAAGGAAGGGGGCGACGTTTGGAGTGATGGTGTTTTGTCTTCCCAAGTAACTGTTATGCGTGATGGAGCCCTGCTTTCCTGGAGATGGCTGAACACCTGCCTGCCAATGGGAAGTAGTGAATGAATTCCTTGGTTTGCTTTGCTTGTGTGTGGCTTTTGCTTTCCCTATTAAGCTGTCTTTAACTCAACCCATGAGTTTTCTCACTGTTACCCTTCCAATTGTCTCCACCATCCCACCGGAGGAGAGTAAGCGAGCGGTTGTGTGGTGCTTAGTTGCTGGCTGGGGTTAAACCACGACAGCTGGTAATAGAGTTAACTTCTGGGAAGCAGATATGGTGAGTGTAAAGCACCTGAAAAGCTTTACTCTAATGTGAGCTCCTGGGAGAAAATAGGGAAGAACCAGTACTGCTCAGGACATGAAGCTGGATACTGCAGAGATTAAAGAAGTGATGTGGAAGAACATGACTCTAGTGCAGCAACTGAAAGGTCTGATCATTGAGAAAACATGCAGATGAAATTGATTTATTGTACTTCAGGGAAGTTAATGTCTGCAAAGAAATAAAAAGGTAAAGCATGAATCTCTTTGGGGGGTTGTTCAGCAGTACAAAGCGTATTCTGATGTAAGTACATCAGAATGTAGAGGCTGACAATAAGAGAGCTGTATGTAGCCTTGGGAACTCATCTGCTATAAATGTCCGAGGAGAGGAGCTGACCGATCGCAGGATGAGTTTGAACTGCTGGTGAAATGTGTCATACATGTGCTGGTGTGATATATCAAATATGGTGTTTTGGGAGACATAGGGGAGCATCACAGCAGCTCTGAGTGAGCACTGGTGGTACCCTGGAACTCATGCCAGTCCCAAGAACAAAGCTCGGCTAGGACATGAGAAGAAAAAGGCTAGTGGGATGAGTTTGGGAATGAGGGGCTCATCAGGCTAGAGGCTGGAAGAGCCTGCTTTGTTTAGCAATATAGATGTCTGTTGCTTGTATTTATATGTACATATTTACACTGGAATAAATACTGGGAAGAAAGGAGACACAATTAAACAAAAAAGTTGTTACAAAGAAAGGTAAGCATAAACCAGCTATTAATAAATCCAGGCTGGAAGAAAGCTCACAAGGCTCAGTGTTAGGCCTTTTGTTTTGAGCTCCCGGGTCTGATGATTCACAGCCTGACAGCTTGCAGCAGCTCAAGGCAGAGGCTGAAAGGATCATGATGGCTCACCCCAGCTTCGCGGGAACTTGGGGCGCAGTGGCCAGCTCTGTTCGCAGACTCCCTTTTCTTCTGTATAAGAAGCATATCTTTAAACTAGGATTTTTTTCTGCTTTTCTATAGAGCCTGGCTAAACAGACCAAAATCGCCACCTAGTGAGGACAGTCTCTCAGCTCACTCATTTCACACAGTTTGTTGTAAATACAATTGAGACAATCGTCTCTATTTAATATTTTGCTGCATTTCTTCGAGTGAAAATGCTACATAATACTTTGCAAGAACAAATCAAGCATTAAGGAAAAATGAATTTGCTGAGGTGACAGGAAAGCAGGCATTTTCCAGAAAATAATATGTATTCAAGCATAGGGATTCCTACCACCTCTTGCTGCAGTCATTAAGGTGCTTACTTTAATATCTTTGGAGTGTATTTACAGGGGTCTTGAGTGAAGGGCCAGACTTAATGTCTGCACTGGGTGTCTTATGCCTCCTGCACAGGTAGTGCTTCAAAGGGTCTCTTGAGTTCTTGGTCCTGGTTTCTCTGAATGAATTGCTAAAAATAAATAAACTGTATAATTGGCTAAAACCCAAAGAAGTATCCAGAAGTGGTTTCACTTGTAATATGCCTGTAATGAATTAAAACGAATGCACAACAAAGAAAAGATAAACCTACACGTACCAAGTTAGCAATTTTTTGCAAAAGCTTCCAGTGAAATCCATTTTGCAGGTTCCTTCGGCTTGACCTGAGTGATTGAACAGGAATTTGTAGTCTGCAAAATTTTTCTTAGCTACCAAATCATTTTTGAATTTTACGCTTTTCTATTATTTCTACCCTGACACCCTTTGTGGGTTGCTTCCTGTTACAGTGAAGAAATAAACTGTATGTTAGGCTTTAAAAAAAATGTATAGCAAATCACTGTTAAGATTTTACTAAAAAATAATGACATTTAAAACATACTATATTTTGTATCCTTTTTTTCCCCTCCTATGTTTAGGCATTTAAAATTCACATTGTCAAGACTCTTTGTGCAGTGATGAACATAAAACACAAGAAAAGGTAAAGGAAAATACACAAGAACCTCCAGATACAAGAGCTGTGACTTTCAGATAACCATGAAATCATGAGTATAAATAACAGTGAGACTGGGAGAATCAGTTTTTTTTTCTCAAATAAAGTTATTTCCCTTCACTTGCCTTAGTAGAGATGGAGTTGTGGTGCTTACTGCTGATAAATATTTCTAGATCTTTTTTGAAACTGCATATGCCAGGCTTATCTAAAGTCAAATTTTGAATCTACTAGTGATGTAATAGGGATCCAAAAAAACTTCAGGACTGAATTTTTCCTTTCCAAAAGGAGCTAATTTTAAACTGCTAAATGCTATTGCCTAAATTTATTTCCTGCTTTCCACAAAAATAAATCATCCTCTAAGTGTGAACACTAGACTTAGTCATGAAATGTGCTACTCAAACAGAACATGGGGAATTACAACGGTTGCAAATTTCAATGCGAGGTTAAATGTTGAGTCACTGGCAATGCCTTCAGAATACACTGCAGTATCTTACTACTTCTGTTATATTATGAGGTCCCATGGCGATATGTGGACTGGATTGAGACACTGCATTGTGCACCAAGAGAAGGAAGATTGGCACTGATCACGTCAAAACAGGTGTCCAAGAAATTATATCCAGTATTTCACACATTTCTGGCACTAACTCTGTAACAAATGTGAATGCAGTATTGTTTCCCTGTACAACATCTCAGTATGAAGCTTTTTCTTAGGCTGGTTACGCTACACAGAACCTGTAGTAGGTTCATGTATGCTGACTGAGCTGCCAGTGACATGTGCTCATTCTCTGCATGTTAGGAAGGAGAACTCACTTCTGCCTGCATGGGGTTACCATGAATATATCAGCAGTCATTGATAGTTGGACCTTTTCTGGGTTTTTCTGCTGCGCTGCATTCTGAGAAGGAGCAGAAACTTTAGTTTACTGAGGATTATTCACGGTGTTGCACTCCATGAGGATAAGCAAAGAAGATGGGTGAAACCGCATGTTTATTCCCTCATTCTGAGAATACAATGACTTTCAGGAATTGCTTCATAGATATTTGGCACAGTTAGAGTTCCTGTTGCCCTCTAAGAATTAGGGCTTTTCACCTTCCTTCCCATTCAGGAGTCCTTGGGTCTCCTAAGGTGAAAAAATACCTCAGAAGATGAGTTGCCATAAGCCAGCCCATTTTGTGAGACCCTGGAGATGTCATATGTGAGACCTGGTGCCTCAAACTAGGATACTAGTAGAAACAGTGGGGTGTCAAGGGAAGGAGAGGAAAACAGTGGGGAAGAGCTGTGTCCTGAGGCCATTGGCTGACCACTCTCACACCCAGTAATCATCTGCTGTGTGTCTGGATGGGCTGCGGGAAGCTGAAGTGGAAGAGACTGTAAGAGCTGTGGAGCCAGAAGGGTGACCTGATGTGGGTGCTGTACTGCTTTGGCTCAGTTTTCCATCTGGCATCTAGAAGTAGTCTGTTCAAGGGGATATGAGGGGAGGATGCATTTTCACTGGAGTTCTCTTTTCCAACCCTACCTTCTTTCTTTGCATCCATTGCAGTGGAGCTGCTAATCTCTGCAACTTCCCCAGAAGAGACAATCTCATCAGTCGTGCCTCCTCGGTCTCATCAGTTCATTTTATTTAAGGATGTGAGCCTAAGGGATTTTGCCCATGCTGCGTTTACAGGATGAACTGCATTTTCCTCACAGTACCTCCTCACACATATAATTAAGTATGTGAAACAGAAGACAATGTACGGATGTCTCCTTCAGACTGTAGTTTTCTGGATTTAGCACTTGCTGTGACATCTGCTAAGGTACCAGCTATCGGATGAAGGAAACTGAGGTGACAATTTTTCCAATAGCTCAATATATCCCTGAGATAGGGCTGAGATCGGAGACACAGATAAACTCTGTGCTAAAATGTTAGAAATTTGAAACAAGGTTGTTCCTGGGTGTAGTTCTTCATGCAGGGTTAGAAAAAGAGCTGTTACTTTGCACATCCGTTGTTAAAAGGGAGGAAGCTTGTAAACAGTGAGAAATGACAGGTAAGGTCAAGGTTCTACAAGAAATCAAAATAAAGCTTCAGCTGGGATGGAATATAGCACAAATTTGTGGATATTAGGACCAGCTCTTGGGAGAAGCTTGTTAAAGTCATTGCTTGTGATAAATGAACTTCAGTATCTCATCTGAAAGGCAATGTGCCACATCTAGATGATCTGAAGAGCCATAGAGAAAACCATGAGAAGGCATGAGCTGCACTCCTATCTTGTTTACTTTACCTTCATATGTAATGAAGATAAAACTAAATGTGATGTTTATATATATACTTATAGGTGATTGGACACTAGTACAGTATCTGGGCATGATTTTACCCAATCTCAATTGTTCATCCAGCAACAGACCTTGACTTTATCAGGAAAACAAAACAATGGAAAAGAAAAGAATCTTTTGTCCCTGGTATTGAATCTTTAACCAAGTAGTTGCTATAGCAATAACATTTCTCAAAATACTAAATTTAAAGTAACGGCTTTTGAGAGCTACCTCAGCTCTTGTGAGACATCATCTTTTTTCTTTTTTTTTTTCCCCCCAATTTCTCTCACACTCCATTTAAAGAAGCTGGGAGTCTGTAGTCCCATCACCAAAATACTCAAAGTTAATTTTAAAAACAGAACAAAAAAGGGATTGGCCTATTTTCCCACATTTTTTCTTTGCAGGTGTTTCACACCTCCCACTGTTTTAGCATTCCCATTCCACATTAGTATTGTGATTAGCGTATATGTGTGCACTCTGATTTTCAGAGAGATGCTATGGGACACGTGTTCTAGCTCTGCTGTACACAGGCTGGATAGAGGCTGTAGGTGATACACTCTGCTGACAGTGCCTCTGGGTTGGCACAGATGAGGTTCTGACTGTGTCTTGGGCAGTGTCTTTGTAATTCACCTAGATCAGGCTTTTTACATGTCATTTGTTACAGCCTTTTCTTTACTGTTTTCTGTTTGATTTTTGGTGGTGTTGTTTTGTTTGTTTTTTTCCCAAAGCCCCAGTCCAGAACAGACTTTATGTCTTTCTAGGATATTACAAGATTTAGGTGAAACAGCTTGGTTACTTTTCATTCATAGCTGAGCAGCCAAAACCTCCCTGTGTCAGCTTAGGCTAGCAATTTATCAGTAACAGCCATTGTGGTGCAGCGATAACAGAAAAAAACTTTACAATAGGCACAAGGTATTTTGGTCTCTTTCCCCTTACTAGCGCCGGAGCATCACTTATCAGATGCCGCCTTGGATCAGTACCGTTGGGGACCCTGCAGGTGCAGCGCAGCAGGCAGCCTTGGGCAGGAGCAAGCTGCCATCTTACAGGGCTCTGGGACCACGAGGAGCTGCTGTCTCACACAGAAGTAAAACCCTGGCAATTGGCAGCACTGGCCTGTGGGTGCAGCCGCTGCCCCTGGCTTCTGCTGAGCTCAGAGCCATGCTTTGCTTTCCTTCCCTGCAGCCTTGTTTTGCGCAAGCAGATCTTCTGCCATTGTGGTCGTGCTGGTCCCAAGCGCCCTAATACTCTCACCCATGTTCTCTCTCTATGTTGTGTGGAGGCGGGGAGCAAATGAACAGTTTGCTCCTTTACCACCTTAGGAAATAAAGAACTAGACCAATGATGGCACTGATGAAGCTGGAAAGTAATATGGAAAGTGGCACATGGCTAAACTATGGCCCAATGCTCCCTTCTTTACTGGCATTAAATTAAGAGTGACATTGCTGAAGATTGTCACCAGACTAATCAGAACTATTTTAGTAGCGTCATTCTCCATGAATGGAAACAGGAAGTGGAATATCTTAATCTTGTAACTCAAATTCACACTTTGCTTCATCTTTCTCAGTGGCTTTGAAGTTAGACGTGTTAGAGACTCAAAAAAAAAAGAAAAAAAAAGACTAGGCAAGAGTCTCTGTTAGCCTACAACCATGTGAGTCAGGACTGACCCTACTGACATTAATAAAGCAAAGCTGATGTGTAGCTACATCAGAAAAGAATAATGATCTGTATCATGAATGCAGCGATGCAGGTTGTGACTAAGATTCTAGGAAAAACAGATTAAATGAAGTCTGAAATACCACCAACTAGGTCACCACAGTTCACTGAAAAGCTCCCAACTTACCAAGCTGAGCTATATCTTTGCTGGACTTTTGGCAGATGGATTCTGCTTTAAGTGAATTATTGACATATAAATTCACCTCTGCTGTTATTATGCTGACAACAATATCATTTGGCACTGACATTTCATACCCTGTGGATATTAACTAAATTACCATCGCATCCCTTTTAATTATCCATATTCTTATTGTATAGATTGGGAAGTGAGGTAGGAACTACAGTGCCTCACTGAGGCCATACATTAATGCTTTTAGGCATTGTCTGTGAGGAAAATGGAATTTGAATGCATGCATTTCTTCTTGTCATTAAATAGATATTTGGTTTTTGTAAACTCTTTTCTGTAAGGCATGTCCTTACATGGGAACAGTTCCTGTGAATTTGTACTTGTTTTTTGCCTGCAGAGCCACCAGGAATTTAAGTGGAATATTCAATAACAATACACAGCGTGGATTGGAGCCTGGATGAAGAAATTTACTTTTCACTATGCCATTTTTGCATAGTGAAAAGTACCTCTCCTGTAACACTGCAATTTAAAAAAAAACATAGATATTCACTTTCATACAGTAAATTTTGTCCAGCTGGGACAAACAAATTTGGAGAGAGAATGAAAAAAGTGTAAATTTTTAGCTATGTAAGAATAATGAGGTAAATACACAAATGATTGAAGTACAGGACATTGTAGTCTCTACATCTAAAAATTTCCTCATTTCTCCAGAGGGTTGTGGTTTGAACACATATACTGAGCATTTCAGAACAATCTAAGGGATTAGGTACCTACATTTTATTATCATAAAGTGATAGGACCCTGAACGTATCTGAACTTTTTCATGAAGCCCAGCCTATAGGCCAGCCATCGTCATTGTTTTCCTTTATCCTGAAGTGGATCTTCAGCAATGCAGGGACGTACTATAGAAAATGATGCTATGAAAACCATCCACACATACCAATGTAAGCTGATCCAAGCTATGGCTATCATGAGCATTGGTGGAATATTAAAAAGTATAAAATCTCAGAGCCAAATTTTGTGCAAACTAGGCTCTTTGTGCAGGGTCAGGGCCCTAAGCTTACCAACAGTCTGTGGTCTCTTCTCCTGCCTCCTTGGGGCTGGCTGCCTGTGCGGAGGCCAGTGCTGACATGGTGCGGCCGTGCCTGGCCTCGTACCTTGCTGATCCCAACCCTGCCTTCCTGGCTTGACCTCAGACCTGCCTCGTCACTACGGATTTGTCTGATGACCACTGAGCTGTTGGCCAACGCTGGTTACCATCACCAGACCTGCTCTGTGTGCCTCGCTGGGGTGCCGTGGGACTGCATGGCCTCCTGGTGAGGATGCTGCCCAGCCTGCCTGGCTGTCTCCCTCAGGTCCTGGCTCCCCGTCCCTTGCAGAGCAGCCAGCTCTCACTACTCCCTGATGCACAAGTTAAATTTGACTCACTTTTGTTGCTTAGTTTTAGTTTTCATTATTCTTTATTCACAATAAATTAAAAAACCCAACAGAATTAACTTTCCAACCTTTCTGGCATGTGAAAGGTCTAGAAATGAACCACTGAGTTCTTTTTTCCATGAAGTTACAGTGAAGCTCGGTTCTGCTTTTATTTCAGTGCTGCAGTGAAATTTCACATTCTGTTGCAAAATACATAGGTCAACACAGGAACAAGTCTGTGGTGAAGTCATCTGTGCACTGCTGCTTGCATACTTTTTCCTTCATAATATATAAGAAGGTATTACAGAAAAAAACCCCACATCAAAACAAAATAAAATCCAGCAAATGGAAAAAAACAAGGGAAGGGAACTTACATTTTAGAGAGGAAGGCAACAGCCAGAATAGTGACATACACAGTTCATAGGATCACAGGACAATTCTGGTTGGAAGGGACCTCAGGAATTCTCTAGTCCCACCTTCTGCTCAAAGCAAGGTCAGCTATGAGGCCAGACCAGGTTGCTCAGCGCTTTGTTCAGTTGGGTCTTGAAAACCTGTCAGGATGGAGCATGCAGAACGTCTTTGCTCCACTGCTTGGCAGTCCTCATAGTTCAAAAGTTTTTCTTTACACCAACTCTGACCCTTCTTGCTTCAAGTTATGTACATGATTTCTTGTCCTCTTGCTATGCACTCCTGTGAAGAGCTTGGCTCAATCTTCTCAATACCCTCCTTGCAGGTACTGCAAGACTGCCATTAGGTCCCCCAAATCCTTCTCTTCTTCAGGCTGAACAAGCCCAGCCTCCTCAGCTTCTCAACTTCCCCTCTCGGAATGTGAAATTAATTGAAAGTGTAGACACAAACAGGAACTCATAAAACAATGAAAGTGGCTCTTTGTAATGGAGAAATTTGTAATTACACACAGAGGGATCTTCTCCTAAGAATTTCCATACTGTTTGTGACCACTGTATGCTCATCCTCCAAGTATAATGTCAGACCTAGAAGTGTGCTGAAAAAGTGCTGGTCAAAATCTTTCCACTACACAGACTTGCTAGAGGGGGATTTTTTTTGATGGAAAGAATTTTTTTTCCCTATGAAACTGGATGACCACTACAACCAAACATTCTTCCTGGCAACTGAACAAAAGTGAAAAGGTTGTGAGAGGAGAAATAAAAGACTTTCCATGGTGTTTTAACTCTTTTCAGAGGGTCGAGTGCCTGCCGCTACCAGGGAACCACACAGCCATTGCAGGGGTCTGCGCAGGAACAGGTCCCTGAATTAACAGCTATGCTTTTGATTTGTGCTAACTTCAACCCTTTCAAAATGTGGGTTCTTTTGCTGCCATTATTATTGTTTGTTGGTAAATTCATGTTCTTTGCTGGTTTGTCAGTATTGCTTGTTGGTTTGTTGTTTGATTTTTTTAAAACTGGCAGACTGAGAGCCCTGGAACTGCTCGCTGAGGCCTCCAGGTGCAGTTAAGTAAATGGATATAAACCTTCTTGCTCTATTGACTCTGCAAATGTAACCACACTCCAGATTTCAGTCATAATAAGCGAGGCTAAAGGCTGGTCCTTTACGTTGTGGAGATGTGAAACCTCACCTTTCAATCCTTCCCTTTCCTCCTTGCACGTATCAGGAAAAATTTCATCTGAGTTAAACCACTGGTGGCTAGAATTTGTTTCTTTATAGGCACTTGAAGTAACGAATCTTCAACTATCTGAAACCCAATATTGATATTGTAATGAAACTGCATGACATATGGTTATACGTTAGAACATATATTTTCCAAAGAAAACAAAAGCTGAAAAGCTTAGGAGCAGGTAAGCACCCGTCCACATGAGGTAAACAAGATTAAGAAGTGGCTCATCTCAGGGGTATGCTGAAGAACTTGAGTCATTACTGAAACACAGGAACCATCATAGCAGCATAAATTACACCATGAAATTAGAGAGATTTACCACCCTCCCTCTGTCTGCCCCTTTGTCAATCACTTGATTGATCTCCATGCCTGTGCATGCTTTATTCACTTCTATCACAGTACTGATTTAAAAAAAAAAAATATCCCTTTTGGGGGTCCTTCCCAGGTAAGCTTTAGGTTTCTACTAAAACTGGAAAACAAATGACTAGGTTAAGAGGACTTCAGCCTTCCTCCAGCTGAGTACGTGTATGCCCAGCACGTGGGCTCGTTAGCAAGCTGTGACAGGAGGCAGTTCTGTGCAGGATCCTCAGTAATTTTGTCAGTGTGTCATGGTCATCTTTCTTGACTGTGCATTTGTTTGTTGACATTGATTTATGTACCACGCCTGACTTAAAGATACGTGTTGGTGCTCCATTGATTTCATTTACCCTGTAATAAGTTTTTATTAGGTCCAGCTACTAGTTTCACTTAGATTAGTATCTGTGACTTTTGGGGTATTTCCTAGGTACAGACTGGGGAAGAATTTTTCTTTCTTTCCCCTTAGGTTATCCAATTTGGCTTTGAATGTGCTCACTCAGGCATTTCTGACAGTCTCCATTTCACAGGAAGTTCTGTAGGTGATCAGCGCACTGCTCTTCGTAGCAGAACTGCACAGAGCATGGTCTTTCGCTCAGTCTCCCTCATGCTTTCGTGGGCACAAGCAACACCTGAGCAAATTCAGTATGTCTGTTCGTGCAGTTTCACTCACAAAGCAGTAAAGAATGGGATCAGCAATGCAATTCAAACTTGTTAAGGCCTGTGTGATTCTGTAAACCTTATACATCAACTGAAAAAGCTGTGGGTCAGGGGTGGAAGGTTCTTTGATGCTGCGAATAAGCAATATAATGTGATAAGGAGTGAAGCAAACAATGAAAGTAATTGTGATATTCAGAATAAGTTTCTTCACTTTTTTCTTTTCTTCATCTACTGTGGCTTGATTACACCTCACTACTTTGTAGATTTTATGGTAGCAAAACACGATGATTATCAAAGGGACCAGGTACCCTGAGCATATCCGGAATAAATTTATCCATGCCTGCCACGTTTCCAGGGGGTATTTATCATAGCATAATGTATGATTAGTGAAATCGCAAGGATCATTGAATACTTCTTTGGTCATCAATATGACTGAATTCAAGATGCTTTCCAGAAGCCAAACAACTATGCTAACAATCAGCGAAATTCTTCTTGTGCGCAAGTGCTGGAGCTTCAAGGGATGAACTAATGCCAGGTACCTGTCAACAGAGATGCAAGCAAGGAACGCAGTGCTGGTGTAGAAATTCATATACATAAGGAAGGCAGAAATCTGACAAAGCAAGGCAGAGAGCCTCCAGTTATCTCCATTCCAGGCATAATCAATCCACAGAGGCAGAATCAGAGAGTACAAAAGGTCAGCCAGGGATAGGCTGAAGAGGTAGACTGCTAACTCATTCTTTTTCCTCACCTGAATGCAAGATACATAGAGAGATATGCAGTTGGTGGGAATACTGATTATCATCACAATGCCATACACAAATGGAAACAAATACTTATCCAGGGTGTGATCATCATGGCACTTAGCAGTGTTGTTCATTGTCCACCCCGAGTAGTATCTTTGGGCTAATTCCAGCCTGAATGCAATAAAAATCCTCTGTAGTCTGATAGGTGGTCATCTGTTAGTTCTTCAGGACCTGGTTGGTAAGATTCCAGCCTTCTGTTACCAAAAAGGAAAAATGGCAGCTGTAACAACATTTTTGTTTGTTTTTTTATGGGCTTCTTGGTGGGTGTCTTTTTTTAGAAGAAAGAAACTGTGTTTGTAGGAGATCAAAGGTTTTAAACACTCCTGGAGTTAGGAGTACATAGGAAGAGGAACCTAAATGTCTAAGGTGGTCAAGGTCAGTCAGATGCAAGTTTCTACAGCACAAGCAGGATGAGTAGTTAAGACACTTCCAGAGGGATAGGGTCCTGAAGTCCCAGGTCTCTCTTGTGGGAGACTTGAAAGAGATCAGAATGCGCCACAAATAACAGAAGTGCACTTTCTATTATTCTGGTGAGCAGAATAGGGTTTTGGCCATACGAATATGGCAGATTTCTTATCCCCAATAACCTTCTCCCCTCTCAGTCAATGGAGAGACAAGGATAGAAAGACAGGGATTCAGGTACTGCTAGATGTTGGGATCTGCTCAGAAGAGGAGAATGTGTGGCTGGTTGTCTCCCTATTGCGAATCACTCTCTTGTCTTGTTGCATCCTCACACTTCCCCGCTTCCCCTCCCCTCCTTTGTATGTGATCCCCCAAGAACTTGCCATCAACTGTGCTATTTCAGCAAAGCTTACTGCAAGTCCCAGGAACCCTCATGTGAAACCTGGCAGGCTATTGGGTTCCTGCATGCACAGGAGAATCTGCCAGGGTGTCACTTAGACTCATGTGAGGTGGAGACTCTGAGTATAATTTTTCATTTACGCTTCTTTCCTCTAAGAATCACAGTTGCCATGCATGAGTTTATAAAACCATTAGCAATTAAGCTTATCTTAGGCATGACCAGGGCTGTGGGTGTCAGCAGCTTCAACATGAAAATACCAGTAAAACGGCAGCCCTGACTAAAGCAGTGGGACTGGAGGAGTCGTGTGCGTGAGCCTCAGAAGCACTTAGACGAGCTGACCTTTAAGTAGGAAAGGTGTACAACCATAGCTATGAGACAGCTGGTACTCACTGATTATATCACAGCTCTGACACTCAGTAATTCTCTTCTCCAAAGATCAAATTGTTAAGTTCAGGAAATACGAGAATGGGGAGTATTTGTTGTGGTCCAGTTCTACTGCCAAATATACGCACCATCTACAACTGTTCCCACACAGGAAACAGCTCAAACTTAAGACAACTTGGGTGCAGGGATTTTCCCATGTGGTAGGCAAATTCATTCTGCCTTTTATGGGTTCGATGTGTGTGTAGGTTTGTGGGTTTACCAGAGAAACCCAAGTAGGTTTATTGCCTCTGTTGAGAGGTTATTATATGGATCTCTTTTCTATAAAAAAAAACTTTCATGCATATTCAGGAAAAAAAGGAGCGATGACAAAACTAGTCAGAAAGCACATATTTGATTTTACCAGCCACTGCTTTATTTGATCAAGTTGGCTAACTTTTCACGGTTAGAGCTAAATTCATTCACAGACTTGAAAGACAAGAAAAATTGTTGAGAAGGACTTGCCAATTTGGTCCACTGAGCAGCTTTACTTACATGATGACTAATTAAAAAAACCGCAGTGTCTATATTTAAGACAAACATAAGATGTCTGCTTTTCAGTGAGGTTTAATAAAACCACACGGTAAATAGGGCATTGTAAGCTTACCGGTATAGATAAGTATCGTGAATTAAAAATGTAGCTCTACAAATTGGATCCCAGGGTTTTGCTGACCCACTTCTCACCAAAAGCAAAGCAAACATATGCAAACTGACCAGATGCGTAAAAGATAAAATACCTACCTCTTCTTCTAGTCACATTTTAGCATCTCTTTTCCTATGACAGGTCTCTTAATGTCTAACAGGGAAACGTGCCCTTTGAGAAGCATGTGTGTAATGTAGCAAGTGTATGAGGCAGTGTTTACTAGTTGCGTGACAGAGAAACTGGAATTCCTTCTCCCTCCCCCACAAACTCTTTCTCCATTGTTAGTCGACTTGTTATATTACAAACTCATCATCCTTACAAGCTCCTGACTTGTCTCCACGTTACTCACAACAGCTCCTCTCACAGTTACCTTTATCAGCTCTTTCATATCTACTCACAGACCAACGTGCCAATTTCTTTATGCCATGCACCTTTTTTTTCTTCAGCTTTCTCTTTTTAGCTCATTGTTTCTAAAACTTTTGTTCTGTTAATCTCACTGATCATAAGGTAAAACACTTGTCCTTATACTGCACTTGTCTGAATAAACCACAAGTTCTTTGGGGCAAGACCTTCCTTTGCTCTTCTGCCATCTGCCTTAAGGAACTAATATCTTAAGATATAACTGGCTAATGGCAGGCTGGGACACTGAAGATGGGATTCAAAGAAGAGGGTTGAGATCACGTGAAATTTGCCACCTTGGCAATTTTTTTCTGTCCTTCATGTTCACAGGTCACTGTACCCCATGGTTTTCTTTTATTTTTAACCAGTATCATCAATAGTTTCTATGAACAAAGCCCTGGAGGCTGTCTAAAATTCCCCAGGTAATCCATGTCCTAGCTTTGATGACACATTGATGCTACTTACACGAGGACATGCTTTCAATGAGAATAACAAGAAGTGTGTCATTCTGGCATGTATTGATGACCTATACTGAAGTGTGTCAAAGAGCCAGCAAGTGAAGTATACCACAATGTATGCTGCAGTTTCTTGCACAGAAACATAAAAGCAGAAAGTGCTGTTTTGCCCTAATTACAACACATTTCATTATAGTTACTTGGGGCCTTATCTTAGGGGAAGCGGTCCATATCATACTTCCTTGCTTAGGTTCTTCCTGATAATTAGGACTATGTAATGCAAAATGATTTGTCTTACCTGAACACATGATCTGAAGCATTTCCAGGTTTTCTCTCACCTACTGAGTGTACCTGCTGGTTTTGGCCAGGAGGATGGTATTGACTTACAGCTATCCTAAAACACAATGTTTGACAAGTTTTCCCACTGATTTTTTTTTTTTTTCTAAAAACCTATCGAGGAATTTCTGTTTAACGATATAGTCTAATGGTTTGACTTTCATGGTCCAAACCCACTGTGACTAATTCTATAGACTTGCGACTTATTTTACAGACTTGTTTTGGTATCAGATGTGTTTCAAATGAAAAAAAAAATTCTCAACAGTATTTTTTTCTTTTAGCCACATTATTCAATGATTATCATTGTCCCTGTCTCTGTCATTTTGCTACAGAAAACCTGCTGTACAAGAACTCTGAAGAAAGTCAGTCAGACATAAAATTTAGAGAAATGGACTAGCAAATGCTATGCAAATAATGTATGCAAACAAGCCTATAAAGGAACCTTGTGAAAGTTTCTGGAGAAAAGTACTCATTACATACTGTATTTGTATTGATGCATTCCTACAGTAACCTTTTCAGATTCAAAGAGAGCTTTATGCGGTCTCTCCATTTAAGACATTTTGAAAGTAACAAAGTAAGTATAAAGTTATACTTTCATAAGCACAAATACAAAATGATATTCCATACTTTTACCCATAACTTTCTAAGGGAAGAATGGAAGAGTTTTTTATTTTTCAGATAAATGAATTCTACTATAGTTTGGGAAATTAAGGAAGATGAAGAAGACCGTAAGGATTTTGTGTTATTAACAGAAAAGTTTAGTCACTAATTAAAAACAAAATCTTCTATTAGCTGATGAACACCAGTTTAGTTTTGGAAATATCTGCAACCGATACATTTCACCCTTTATTTCAAATTCAAGTTCATAAAAGGGCAGGTTGCTGTAAGCACTGTTCATTATAATGTGGTAAGTTTTTTCAAGTACTTTGCTTTTAGATAAGGTTCAGGGGAAGAAAACAACATTGTGTGAGCTAGTGCAGTCGCTGCTGTACTGGTGCTATTCTATATCAGCCGTAAGATGGAAGGACAGATGGTTTTCTTGATTTCTTTTTTCTCTCAAAGCAATTTCAATAAATTAGATTACTTTGCGTTCTCAAAATAAGTTACAGTGCCAAGCTGATTTCCTCAAGTACAAGGACCTTCCATAGCTGGATCTTTTTTGCTAATGAGCAGATCTCAAAACTTAATTCTGAAAAACTTCACAGTTTAGGAGAGTTGAAATATGCCTTCCAGTAACATGGACATTTTTGCTTAAAATGAACAGCATTTTTCCTCATGCAACACTAAATTTCACTCACAGGTCTCCATAAGATTCTGTAAAGACTTAAACAGGTCTAAAAGAGCTCAGTCTTTTTAACTTTGAGATACACTTTATGGACTGTCTTATAGAGCATAAAAATTCTGTTAACATGAGCAAATAGAAAAAAAATCTATGTTTTTTAGGCTGTAGGCCATGCAGGTGAGTATTATTTTGCTATCTTCACGTGCATCGTGTTTTCCCCTATGCATACAGACAGATGCTGTACAAAATATTTTCATGTACATGATACTTGGTATTCTAAGAAGCTACTTTTAGCACAGCTTATTTTTCTTCTAAGTTTTAAGCATTGTGTATATTCATATAAATAGCACTGAGTACCTTGTTAGTGCCATAAGATATGAGAGAACAATAACAGAAGAGCTACTGGAACCCCCTGTGAGGCCTGAGGGATTTTTTGCAGTGAAGACAGGACAGCACAGAATCCTGAAAACGCACCCCCAAATACCGTTCTTCTCCATCTTTCCCCCCCTCTCCTAAGCAACAGATATTTTGATCATGGCAATACCATTACAACAATCAAGCTGGCATGTCTTTCCTAATTCAATCTTTTGATATCATTTGCCCTTTTGTCTCATGTTTCACTTGTGCTGGGAGTGAAATACTCCTTCTCTCAAAGCAACCTTTCCCAGCCCCTTTTGCATCCCTTCTTTTTGTTGTATGATGTCAGCATCACACTAAGGGAGAGCGAGGCTGAAATCTGTACCAGAGCATAAGCTGTGTATCTGACTTCTTGGATTTTGAACACTTACCTAGGCAGCCATGTGTCCCCGTGTAGCAGTTTCACTCTAATGCCATCGGTAGTGTAACCCGTGTCTGCTTCTGAGAAGCAAAACTGCTTCATCAGATAAAGCAACAGGAAGCTGCTTTTGGATACACCAATGAGGCAATAGCTCATACGTCTCTCAAATTTTTTTTTTGCCTTTTTTTTTTATCATCTTTTATAATCTAAACTTATCCATGGAAAAAAAGGCAACAGTTACGTAGAAGTATGCACAAAGGATGGTACCAACCTTGGTAAAACTAGGAACGCTTTTAGTAAGTTTATAACAGTTTTATTGAAAATATTGCCTAATTACATGAGTGGAGTATATTACAAACCTCTTATCTAGGACACAATATATTCTGCAGCGAAACCACTCCACAGAAATAAAATACTGTGGAGTGTATATGTATTTATTTGTGTTTACTTGTATATGTTCAAAACATAGGGTCTTTTTTCGAGTAAAGGACTTGTCACTTGCCTTTCCCAATAAATTTATCACAGAATCAAGTAAGAATCCACCTAAGAAGAGCCCATAAAAATATATGACAATGACCTTAGGAGTTTGTGCAAAAAGAATTAATTATTTTCAGAATTTGCATTACTGTTTTTTTCCATTTGCCTACTGATGGAAGTTTGTGAACAGTTCTAGTTAACAAAGGATAATAGAATTTTATGCACTGCAACAGGCTGCATATTTATATATTTTTATATAAACTGAATCTAAGGTTGGATGTGGCTTTCACAGGAGTGATTCTTTTAACAAATAATTCTATTCCATTAGACAGGTGGAAAATTGTTACATGAGCACAGTTTCTCTTTTCCCTCTGTGATCAGAATAAATTATTGTGTGCTCTGATTTTTTTCTTAAATTCTGTTTGGAACAATTCAATTCTGCTTCTAAGAAACTGGGTACAATTTCACTTTAAATACGTCTATTGGGTAACACAAAAACTGGCCTGTTTGATGATTCACATGCTAAGGAGAAATGAAACAGATGAGCAAATTTAAAAGCTCTAAAATAGCACATACTGACTTCCTTGAGAACAATACCAGGCAGCTCTATAATATTTAACCACTGGATGCGGAGATTTGGTTCCTTCTTTTTTCCAGTCAGAGCATGACTTTTTCATCCAGTGTTTCTACTGATGCACTTGTTATATGAAGCCTAAATTATCAAATCATTCTATACTTGTGGTCATTCCTGAATTGGTATCAGAGCCCCCTCCAGTTTGGTGAAAGGGAGGCTTTCTAGCCACTTGATGATTATATTAGTTTCTAAAATAAATTTCAGTCAAACCTTTATTTTCACTGAGAGAAAAGTCATTAGACAAAGACCTGTTTTATTACTTTGCACCTGCCTTTTCCTAACATAGTACCTACTAAGAACAATGTCTGGTGAGCTGGTTCTGCTGTTCTGTTGAGGGTTTCTATACTTCAATGAAGAAAAAGCAGTTCTTATCATTATTAGAAATAGAGAAACATAGTTGATGATACATTTCTACAGTTCTTCACTGTAAGAATTGATAGTGGGACTGAAAGATCAAAGGAAGCAAGAGGGGATATGATGCATTTTATACATTCTGGAAGTAAAGCTATATGCAAAAAGCAACTCTTGACTGTGTTCATGTGGAACAATTTAATTTCTGATGCAAGCAGCACAGTTTTCCAGGTTTTTTTGGAGATCTGGACATACATGGTATCTCAAATCAGTCATCTCGGAACAACAGATGTTCTTTGGGTTGGCTGAGATTAAAGTACTATTAAGAAAGAACAACTGAAATAGAACAGCATTAACAGTGGAAAATTATCTACAAAAGAAGCAATGAGTAAGTCCTCAATAATTTTATTGGTTATATTTGGGCTTACAAAGGGTCCAGATCTCATGTCCTTGGGTCATGGACAAAGATGTAAAGAAAAAAAACAGGTAAAAAGCAAGGCTGAGATTCCTAATGCAGAATAAAAGTCCTCAGAGTCCCACCAAAATATCCTCTTCTTTCCACCAAAAGAGATTCTAAGAATGTTTTTCTATACCAACTGAAAAGGGGAGGCACTCAGCACATCATAGGATGGAAATATGAGTTTTGAAAGCTGACACTTTTAGGCTCCTCTCAGTGAATAAGAGACTGAATTCCACAGCTGAAGCCTTCTACCTGGAATAAATTGATGCATTAATTTAAGAAATTATCAAAATTAACCAATTAATAATTCATGATGGTTTTGCAAACCTTCCGGGTGCGCAAAGCTGTACAGTCTGCTGGAACGAATGCGAATCAGGACCATGAGCATAATTCTACCTCTGCCAGTGACTCACTGTAGCCTTGAGCAAGTCACTCTGTCCTTCTGCATGTAATAATGACATCGTATAGCTCATTTGGGTGTGAGCAGGTTCATTAGTTAATGCTTGATATTGCTGTAAAGTGCAAAATGTTTTGTGTTTGGTATTGTTATTAAAAACGTAATAAACAGGAAACGTCAGTCAGGTAGTCATCACTGAGACATTGGATCCCTCAATGACATGGACAAGAGAGGCAATGGCTCAAATGACAGCATTCTTTATGGACAGAAACATGCAAACCTGGACTTTTCCACAGCTCTAACACACTGCCCGCATGACGTCAGTGCCACTGCACCTCCCGGTGCCTCATTCCTCCTTTAAGCACCCGGAGCACTGCCTCTGTAAAACACTGAAGTCAGCAGACAGACAGTTCCCCTTTAAGGATTTTCATAGGACAATCAAGCTGATCGCCAGTCTCCCGATTACTTTTCCTCTGAGGCGAATGTTTCCACGCGCTGGAGTCTGAGGGAGCACCCTGGCTATCCTAACGGAAGCTTCCAACGCCTGGCACAGCACCACCTCAGCTGGGCCCGTTTGTTACGCAGCTGCCCTGCGGCGTGCCCCACGAAGGCTGCAGAACAGAAAGGCTTGTTCAGCCACGCTAGCGGCGCAAGTCACAACCCACTTCCAGGATCCCCCTCTGGGGTCCTGCTGACGCAGCTGCGGATCTAACTGGGGCCAACTGGGATTCCCAGGGAAGCCCCTGAGGCTGCCAGCACCCCTCTGCGGGGCAGGGCCTCTGCGGGCCTGGCCCTGTGCCCCAGGGCCGCCCCCTGCCCGTTCCTGTGCAAGCGAGGAAAGGTCTTTCTCACAGCGCGCTGGCATTTCCTCCTTCAAAGTGCCGATTATCGCCTACCGTACCAGGGATTTGGTGGCAGCCCGAGAGCGGGGCAAAACCAGGAACCTGGCTGCTGGCGAGCGCCTGGGAGTGAGAGGTTCCCCAGGAAACACTATTCCTCTCCCAGGAAAACGGCCGTGCCTCGCCAGGGGCCCCCCCAAAAGGTCAGTCTGGCGCGAGTCTCGCACCCAGGCTGCTCATGCTGCACTAACCGCAATGCGCCGTGTGTTCCCAGAGAAACCCCGTCCAGCCGTGACGCCCACGCCCCGCCTCGCCGCACAGCCAGCCAGCTTTCCCACTCCCGAGATGGCTCCACAATAGCTTCACTCGCTATTCAGTGCCCAATTCCAGCACGGCGGTACACGTCCCACCAGCCGGGACTCGCCTCGCCCTTTCTCAAAATAGCAACGACTAACTTCAACCCGCGAGGGGGTTGCCCGTAAGGGCTGCAAGCCTTCCCCTCCCTTCGCCTTTCCCTTTAGCAAAATGGCGGCGAAGGGTGCTCACGCCCCGCCCTCCGGTGATTGCCAGGTTGTGCGGTCACGTGACGCGCGGAGCCGGGTAGTGGCGAGTTGCTGTAGGGACGGGGTGGTGCGTCCGGGACGCCGTTGGCGGCGCGGAGCGGAGCGGAGCGGGCGGGATGGGGTGCGCGGTTCTGCTGTGGTGCTGGCTCCTGCTTGGCTGCAGCTGGGGCCCGAGGCCCCCCGGGGTCTGTGCCGCTGCGCTCTCGACGGCCGCCTACGTGCTGGATGATGCCGGCGGGCTGGGCAGGCAGTTCGACGGGCTCGGGGCTGTCAGCGGCGGCGGGGTGAGCGGCGCCGACGGGCGTGGGGGCTCCTCCGGTGCTGTGCTGCTAATCCTCTCCTCGGGGCGGCGGTTGCAACGGGCGCTTGGGCGGGGGATTACAGTGGGAGTCTTTGGGGGCTTCGGTGCAGGCCCTCGAGGCTTCGGCGGGGCCTGGGCCGGGGGGTGTCGCTGAGGGGAGAGAGGGTCTCTGAGGGGGAGTCCTGGAGGCCCCGGTGCGTCCACTGCTGTGCGGGCAGTGGTCCTGGCCGCGAGGTGAGCTGGAGCCGGGCCCAGCTTTGTGCCTGTCCTCCAGTCAGCTGCGCAGTGGCTCTTTCTCGTCAGGCTGCTCGGGGTGCCGAGGGCCAGCCACATCCTCGGTGCTGTTGAAGGAGAACTAAGCCGGGGTAGGTTTTTTCTGTAGAGGGTCTTCCTAGCTACTTGTCTCTGAGTTTTAAAACGCTGGAGGAGCCAACAGCCAGTTGTATGCTTTCCTGTGGTCCAGCGAGCAGAGCTATGAGATCCTGTGAGTTCTTACCACTCTTGGACCTGCTGAGTTGCTTTTCTTGCCCTTCTGCCTGTGTGCCCCGTGAGCTCCTGTTGCCTTTGGTATATGGTGAGCCAAAGCAGGGAGATTCCAGTAGAGCGCGAGAAATGGTGCTGGGAGGGAGCTGCGTTTTGCTTGTGATGTGTGTGAGATCTCTTTGTTTCTCTATTCTCTGGACTCTCTTTGCAGTAAATTGCAGGTAACCGGAGTACAAGGCAATTGCAATCTACGAAACCAGAAATGCACAACGGAAGGGTTAGAAAAGAGTTTTTGTAGGGGCTTCGCTGAATTCCTGGTGCTATGATTATTTTTGTAGGCTTATTAGCTATGTGAAAGTCCTAGACTGACAAACTGGGATTTACTTATATGTTTGAAAGTTAGGTTTTCATATTTTCATGTTTTCTTTCCATTTTAGGCCACATCTAGACTCCTGGTGAACTACCAAGAACCTTATCGCTCCCAGATTTTAGATTATCTGTTCAAGGTAAAGTCATTTTCACTGCTACGATAATGTCTGATTTCATGCAGAATTTCTTATTGTGCGACGTTGGAACTGCTATAGTATATGCAGTACTACTTGAAATTAGACAAAATTCCATCTTGTAAAGCATCTACTTTAATGTTGATTTAAGGTCAGAACCTTAAATTTTAGCTGTTGTTTTTGACAACCAGCATGTTGTTCAGGAGCCTGTTTCTTCAAATTATTATGAAAATTCCTTTTATGTTTTCACAATATGTTTTAAAAAATATGTTTTCAACATACTTTGATCATCCATGTGGACTTAATGAGCATTAAATCGTTCTTGAGGTTAAAATGAGGGATTTAGCTGTTCATAGCGATTGCAGGAAGTGGGTCTTTGAGACAGTTTTGATTTTTTTGCAGTACAGATAGATTCACATAATGTGAAAACGACTGTGCAGACTGCATCATTTCAGTAGTATATCTATTCCAAACTAGTCTCAAGTATAAGTGCAGTTACTCTAGAAGGTGTGTGAACATTACTGGTTTGTAAGCTGCATTAGTTAGCAAGTGTAACCTGTGGAGTTTCCCAGCTTAATATATGGTAAGATTATTGTACTGGACAGTAATAACTTGTTTTGCTTTTGGCACTGTAAATTACTCTGCTGGAAGAGGATGTCATGTCACTTTCAAGTAGTGTAATCCAGATGGCTGGAGGGGAAAAATTTACTTTGTAGTTTAAAGAATTGGTTTTAAAGGGTAGAGTAGGGCATAATGCGTGACTGGGGGATCAAAACCTATGTTTTTGGAGACCGAAGCTGTGTGTTACAAATATGAGTTTTCTGAAGGAATCAATAGGCATGTGGTAAAAGAAAATCTAGCTGAGAGATCATGATTTTCAAAGAATATTTGACATGTTCTTTCACCAAAACCTCTTAAGCTGTCATGAGATACGTGGGAGGGGTATACCTTGCCTCATTCTCCTTGTCTTTTAATGTCAGTCAACTTTCATGATGGGGATAGGAGAGCAAATGTGTTAGAAGTTTAAAATCAGAAATGTCAGGAAGAGAAATGGTAAATTGGGAATATTTGTTTCTTATTTAAAAACAAATAAAAAAATCCAAAACTTGTAAGCCAAGCAAACTATCGTCTATGCAGCATATTTTTTTAATCAAACTGCATTCTCACATCTTAAAACTCTTTTTAGATGCCAAAATTATACTTGGGTAATTCCATGGAGGAGGCCAGCTCATCAGTGGTTATTAAAATAATGATTAGTTGTAACTTCTGGCTTGAGCAACTCTTAAGCCACTAATGGCTGGAAGAACATACTAGGAGTAGGATCACCTGTACGAGCTTGAATTTTATATTCTGCTTCCACTAGTCAGAGGCCAGGGGAAGAAGATAGTGGACTAGGTGGCTGTTTGTTTTCCAGTGTGGTGTTTTTTTTTCTCTCTTGCCTTTCTGCCTGTAGTTAGCAGGTTATTTCTGACCCGTTTGTATGCTCTTTCACATAAGTCGTGTAACCCTTTACAGCAAAGAATAAATTATTTTCAGAAATATTAACTTCAATAATTTGATTTAAAAAAAACAAACTTGACTTCTAATAACACTAAAAATACTGTTGTGTTCCTCGTATAGCCCATGTTCTACTTCAAGAGTGCTTCAGTATTTTCTTGAGCATAAGCAATTTAAAATCTGCACAGCTGATTAACACAAGTTAATGGTGCAAGAGTCAGTTAAACTGACTAAAGATAAGTGTACTATTTATCTTGCTCAATTTCCTTTTGAAGCAGAATTTTGTAGAATCTCTCATTGCATCTATAAAGGGTGTTTAAAAAAAAAAGTATTGAGTTTTTAGCATCCTCAAAATTGTACATTTATTTATTGCATTCTTCTTGTTATCAGCAGGTTTCTGTTTGTTTTTCTGTCTCTCTTTTTTTCTAGCCAAATTTCGGTGCTTCTTTACATATCCTCAAAGTGGAGATTGGAGGTGATGGACAATCAACAGGTACGGATTTTGCGTGAGCAGGGTTTAACTTCTTGTTGCAGTGATACTGTAAGTAACGTGTCCTGCACGTGTCACTTTAGCTGAAGCATGGAGATGCATTCTGTAGCTGTACTGAAGTTGCAGAAAAATGTAAACAATGTCTGCTAATTTGTAGAAGAGGAAATTTACACTAACATTCTGGAGACGGTTCTCACTATCATACGGTTAATAGGTTGCATTCTAGAGCAAAGGAGTTCTTTTTTTCCCCCCCAAGATTAAGGAAACTCTAGTAGCTTTCTGAATTGCAAAGCATTTCTCAAACAGCAGTTTTGCAATACAAACTGTAAAAATTGTGTAGGACTAGGTAGTTTATGTATTAAAAGCATGAAAATGTGAAGGCAGCTGGTCAGAAGCAATTATGTTTCTTTGGTTTAAAGAGCTGCTACATTTCACTGCAGTGGTGGTGTCTGACAGTAGGCACTATTTTTTTTTTTTTTGCCTGGCCACAACTGCAAATGGAAATGTCTTGGTGTAATTTGCCTAGCCTACTATATTTACATATAGGAGAAACTGCTTAGTAACTGCTTGTGATTGGAGGCTGAGAAGCAGCAACTAGACTACAGTTTGTATCTTTTTTTTTTTTCTTCTTTCCCTCAGAAGTGTATCTTGGCCACGTCAAGAATAGACTTAAAGCAGACTCAGTTAATAAATACAAAGCATGGCATCTGTCTTTGTAGCATTTTATATGTATTTTTTTAAATGTCTGTGTTTGGAATTAGATATTGTTTTTCATTCTTTGGTTTACTTTCCTTAAGAAAAATTAACATGGTGAAAAGTATTATACTGGGTTTAAGAGCTCGGTATTTGGTCAATAAATTGCTGGTTAGAGGAGAATGGAGTCGTCTTCATGTATGCGCAGACCTTCTCTTCAAACACTCTTCCTGCTGGCTAAGGAGAATGTTACATACTTGTGTGATGGCTTTCCAGATTTTAGAAGGAGAACAATAAGATGCATATGTCTTAACACACTAGGCTGCAGCTCTTATTCTGACCTCAGAGGTGTGATCAGGAGTCTGTTTGAAGTGTGATTAGGAGTCTAAGTTTGGAATCTAATTGTTGTTCTATGTCTCTGACAAATAGAACTTCCAAATAGTCAAGTGTTAGTAAGGTAAAAAAAATCAATCCTATTTTCTGTAATGAAATGTGCTGTTTCAGCAGGCTTCATTTTAAAAAAAAAAAAAAAACTCTCATAGGAAGAGATCTCTGGAACAATTAGGCATATAGTTTAGCATAAGTAATTGCTGCAGTTGCGTGCACAAGTTATTAATTGACTTTTGTGTGTAATGACTTCCCATGCAACACTGATTCTTTTGTACCTTTCTAGTTTGTTTACCTTTTGCCTGAGGGAATTCAGTGCATAGCCTTCAATTCCAAAAACTCTTCCTGCAGTCACGGAACACCATGGAGATTATAAACTAGATCTTTTACTATAAAAATAAAAAAATCTCTTCCTGTCACTGAAAAACTTCATGGCAGTTCCTTTCTTTTCTCTCCCTGGACTTGCCTTGCACAGAAGAAACAAACTATAACCTTCTTTTGTTTGCTTTTTAGTTTAGGTTCTACAAATGTTTTTTTTTTTTCTTCCTTCCTGATCTTAATGCTGTAACTTTCCTAGTGGTTGTTGGGACCAAAATAATCATGAATATAGATTTAGTATTATCATAGCTAGCGATAGAAAATGCCCAACAGTTAATCACATTCTGATGTTAAAAGCAAGTGTAGTCCCTTGAAAATGAAATATATTAAAATTATGCTAAGTTAATACACTAAGAATGAAGGGTGGCAAGTTTTGCATGTTCCCTCCCACTACTCATTTTGCTTTGAAATACATACCAAAGGATGTGTGAACCATGTTGGAGATATGTGCTTGGATACTGTGGCAATGAGCAATATGGAAAACTTTATAATGTGTAACAGCTTATGACACAGAAGATAATTGTGAGCTACCTGTCTCTTTCCTTCCTAGATGGCACTGAGCCCTCCCATATGCACTATGAAAATGATGAGAACTACTTCCGGGGCTATGAATGGTGGCTGATGAAAGAAGCTAAAACGAGGAACCCCAAAATTAAACTGATTGGTAAATTGCTTCAAGCTTTAGGATTTAAATGCTTTTTTCCACCTAACTAAATTACATATCTGACCCTTAATTAGCATATTAATTTTAATGGGAGGATGTTTTGATGTTGCAGTAGACAAAGTAGAGTCTCTAATATTTAGTAAGCTTGCCTTGATGCTTCACTTAAACTTACTGTGTTTTACTTTGTTACTGTAACTACTGTAACAAGTAGCATAACAAGAACGTACGTAACAAGTAGCATAGGATAAGAAATGACTAATCATTTGCTTGTATCAAGTAACATTAATGCTTAGACTGTATCACAGCAATGAACATAAATGATCTATCACGAGAGCTGAATTTCTGAATAATAGAGTAAAAAAACCTGGGAGGGATAAAGTAAACTTACAGGAAGTATAAATCTGTAAATCTTATATGCAATAAATTCAATTATATCTTCTTGTTACAAACCCATCACCCCCTTCCCACTACAGTGGTTCTTGTCTTCTGATTTGTCTTATGTATGTAGTTGAGTTGTAAGAGGACTTTCCTCCCTCCCTGTTTTGATTGTGGGTTGTGTGTGTGCTGTATGCTGTAACAGTACAAATGTGGAACCCTAGATTTTAATTGAAACACTTCACAAAATGTATTTCACATGAAACAAAGTAAGAAATCTATCAATTAAAAAGTATCTAATCCCCCCTCTTCCAGGGATCAGGCTTTGTCATGTCCATTCACAAGGCATGACTTGGTGCAGGATTTGCTAGTCAGGTTCTGTTAGACAGGCACTGTGGCAAGCGGTAAGCTTACCTTCTATGACTAATTGTGATTATTAATAATCTCCCTCTTCCCTCAGATCAGTCTCTCAACAAAGGAAGGAGGGTTTGCCTTTGAATTAGCCTATGGTGTCTTATACAAAGTCAGCTGAAAACTTAGCAGGATCTGCTTAGGTTAATTTGTTGTTCTTATTTACTACAAAATCCAGTAAACAGCTGAGACTCGGAAATGCTTTTTCATGATCCTAATCTTTCTTCCTCTATTATGATCAGATCATCACTTCTTCTGAAATTCATATTCAGGAGATTAACAATTTTTGGTGTTCAGTATAGATCCTTAATCTATAACTTTGTAAATTTTTATCCTAAAATCTTTGGAATTTTAAACCTGTTGGAGCTAATACCACACAATTGAAAGATTGTATGTAGTCAGTTGTTCTCTAGTAATGAAGATTTTCTAGCTCAGGGGAAAAAAATAAGCAGCTATTAATATCTTTGATCACAATTTATATTAGAGCATACTCTCCAGTTAAATAAGTTATGTTTCATTCTCTTCACTGGAACTATGTGAATTTTGAAGTGCGTATCTGCTCCTTCATTTTAGGTAGAACAAATTACACCTTGCTATTGAAGCTTACTGAGTAATGTAGACCGACCACTTATCTTATTCATTTGTTTTTCTTCTCTCTTTCTAGGATTACCTTGGACATTTCCGGCATGGATAGGGAAGGGTGAAAACTGGCCCTATGACTACCCAGATGTCACTGCTTACTATGTTGTTTCTTGGATATTAGGAGCTAAACGGTATCATGATTTGGACATTGATTATATTGGGGTCAGTAAAACAAAATCTCCTTTATATTTTATCTATCTTCATTCCTAAGATCTTGGTCTCGTCAATCTTTGTTGATTACTGGAGGAGGGGGATGGGAAGAGAAATTGTTCTGTAATTGCAGTTTTTGCTTTTTCTGTTGCAAGGGGAAAGGCAGAAGTTATGTTAGTTTACTGTCTTTCTGCAATAATGGCCATTAAAGCAGAACCAGTGTAAAATGGCTAGTCTCCTGCCTTCCCAGTTCTAGAACAAAGTTACCAGAGAATTTGAGAATTCTGAAATCTGTTTGAGTCTTGGGCTTGTCATTTTCTGCCTTGCTTGTTCTGCTTGGGTTTCAGCAGTTACCAGCTAACAAAAAGCATTAGTTAAGACAGAGTTTGTGAAAGTCAGCTAACATGACTTCTTGGCATAAAATATGATCACTGTTTTGCGGAAGGACAATCCTTTACAACTTCTTCCATTTTTATCTGCGTTATTTATAGTAGATAAAGGTGCATGTGTTACAGTACATTATAACTACTGTATTGTGTTACAGTGCAATACATGGAAGTAGTGAACGAATGTCTGAGGAAAAATATCATAATTTGGAGATGAGAGAGAAGCAGACAATCTGGAAAAACACTTTTCGAGTTCATTATTTGACTGAGATTCAACTCGTTATTTTTTCTTCTGATTAAGAAAATCTGTGGCTAGGATTCCTCTAAAATCAGTCCTATACTTACTGAAACACTTATTTTGGACTTTTAAGTGTTTTGATATGAGACAGTTGTTTAACTGCAGAAAAGCTGAAAATCACTTCAGCAGTCCAGAGTAAAGCTTCTGAAACTATGGTTCGCATCCCTCAGAGGAAGTCTGACCTTTCTGCTGTAATGTGGGAAGGTATATCTGATGTGTATCTCCTCTGGAATGCGTCCCCCTTGATGTTGCTGACTTACTTCAGCTATGTCAGTCTTGCACTTTGGGTAAGACAGTGATGCTTCAGCAAATCAGTTGGGGGGACAGGGATAACAATTGTTGTTAAATTTTCTCCTTGCTATGCTCTTAGAGTAGAACGTAAGTTCTGCACTTTATGTATTTGAGTAATATCTGGCTTCTGTGTTGTTACTTCACAGTGATTGGCCTTCTGAATTCTATACTTCTAAGAAAAGGGAATTTCTGCTTCTACAGGCAGTGTGGTGACATTGCGTATTGTCTGATTTCTTTGTGGGTATAATCTGAAATACAGGAAAGCAGTGAGGTCTGTGAAGGCTCAGAAACCGTCAAAACAATTTTAATGCTGTTCTGATTCTACATTGTTAGCCTTTACTGCTCTTATGGTTTATAGCATGTGTTATATATCATTATTTGCTTTATGATGAAATGAGCCTTTCAGTAAGTAACTGTTTGATTGGCTCATTTCTCAAGACACATATTAGCACTTATGGAAAGATCTAGAAATATCAAAATCAAATGGACTTATCCCACCTGCAAGAAACTGTCTGCTTGTACATGGTTGGGTAATCTATACCTGCGGGGGATACTTTCACCTTTGCTGGTGAATGTGAGTCACAGCATTCACGTTGTGGTTAGAAAAAAAGTAAGTTAGAAGGTTTCTGACTATGCATTTTATTGGCCAGGGTATTTGGTAGAAAGGAAGACCAGCGTTCCCGCTTTTGAATTTTGAGCTGTGTTTGGCTTAAACACTCTTTCTATAAAAGATGGAAAATCCAGAGCAACAGAGATGAGATCATTTTGTGTCTGTTTACTTAAACTATGCTGGATCTCTCATGTGTTCCAAATATGGATATAGTCCTGTGTAAATTAGAAAGAACTGTAAGTGTCATTGAATAACCCCCTGAAACCGTAGGCAATTGTTTGATATGTAACTAAGTCTATCTCTCCTATGTCAGTGTATGGCAACAGGGCCCATTTGTTAGGACCACACCTTGAAGCCACAATGTGTTTCTCAATGGTTTCTAACAAACTGTAGACCCATTGGTAATAATGTCACGTGTAACACTGCTACCATTGTAGAGCTCAAGCAGCTCTAGAATTCAGCAAGAAGGCAGTCAGTAGACCTTAGAGACAGATAAACAAGCAACTATTTTGAACTTCCATACAGAGTTTTCCCCTGAAGAGCTGGTAACAAAACCAACCAGAGCACTTTCCTCTAGCAAACTGAAACCATGGCGTTCATTAATGGATTGTATAATCTTGCATATACATAAATAAAATCTTTCATTATGCATTGACATATCCTGATTTTTCTAAATGGCTTTTTACTTTTCCTTTATAGATATGGAATGAAAGGGCATTTAGTAGCAAATATATTAAGGTACGTATTTTTTTTCTTATTTCTCTAAAGTAAAACGTTTGTCTTTGTTATCATATGTAAACAGTTAGCGTTTCTGAATTTGCCTAGGAAAGGGACCTTGATCCTGCAACTACTTCACTTACTGAACTCTGTTTCTTGTAGTTGCAGGCATGGAATACTAAGGATCAGATCTCTAGATTTTTTTTTTTATTGTGTGTCTGAAACTGTTATTTTGAACTTTAAGTGTGTCAGTGTACGCTAAATATTTAGGACCTCTACATTTTAATGGAAGCACCAGTTGATGCTACTGAAATCATACAAATTCGTCATCTTTGTACTGGCTTGGATATAGTTATAAGTCCATGATCTAGAATTACTTAAAATTCTGTAGCAAAGTTCTAGTGGATATAATATCCTTAGATTATTGCTATAAAACTCCAGGTTCTTATTTTATGGAAAACATAATAAAGGCTTTGTGTTTTTAGCTGTGCAAAATTCAGTACCTCTGTCCGAAAAGAGTTGGAGGAACACGGTATTTCACATAACCAACCTCGAGATATCTCTAATATCTCTCACTGCTGCCTGCTCCTGCTGCCCTCCTGCCCTTCTTTGAAAACTCACTTCCGTTTGTTTTGTTATGTTGAAGTGGAATCTTAAGTACAAGCTTCTGCTTTGTTCATTTCCTTGTTGCCACTTCAAGGCTAAGAAGCAATAGCATTACCTATTCTTAAGAGCAAATAAGAGTTAAATTGAGTGTGTAGAAAAGCTGCTGATTTTTTTTTTTTTCAGAACTCAGCAGGGATTGGATCCCATCTGCTTACAATTAGTCAAGTAGTGGCTATTAGGAAAGTTTTGGTTCTTACAGTTTGTGTACACTGGATGAGGTTAGTCACATCATTTGTCCTTGGCAACTTCTGTAGTTATTTTGTTCAATGATTAGTTTTAGTAGAATGGTACAGGAAATGGCGTACAATAGTTAAACTTGACATTGCAATAAGAGCAAAAAAGTATCTTTAAGTATCTTTCATGAGGCTGGCATATAAAAAATTCTGCCTACTCCTGAAAACTGAGAATGCTCGCCTACAAAACATTTCTTTTTAAAATTATATTTCCTAGAATGTAGATTTAGATGAATACACTTATAGCTGTTTCCTATGATTTGTGCAGTGCTTTGACTGAGGAAGGGCAGGAAGCACTGGCAGAAAGCTCTGTTCTGGTCATATACCTTGTACAGAGAAAGAGGAATACCTTATATCCGGCTTTATGGGTTTCTTGTTAACAAATATGTTAATCAACCATGTATTTTAAACTGATTTACCAGGTCCACTGCCACCACAGTAACTTAGTTTCCAAGTCTTATCATGCCTTACACCAAATTCTGTTACATATACTTTGCTCCACAACTAATTTCATTAAAGGTTTCATTTTCTAGACGCTCACTTTTGTAGGCTGCTAGGCCATTAGTTCCTTTTGGACACAGAGGTTTGGCACTAGAGGTTTCAAGTGACTTACAAAATCCCTTCCAGAGAAAACACAAATACACTGAAGTGTGACACAGCAGGATATCTTGACATCTATGTCAAGGTGTCTTGTTTCTTTGCGCGTGTTAAGTAACAAAACTCTGGTGGATGTGTAGAGGCTTCAGATTTTGCTAGTGAAGCTACTTAAATCCCTGTCTAAACTTGTTCAGTGGGTGTGCTTAGAATCCTCTTAAAAGAGCCTATCGCAATGTGTGTTCAGCACAAACCATAGCCTAACTTTTGAAAGCTAGGAAATGAGTTCATAGGGTACTCTCTTTATTACAAAAAACCCTTGGGAACTAGAAGTTTTCTGTTATATTTAGCCTCAGGCAATGTAGGTTCCAGACTTTTCTTTTTCAAAACGAGAAGTGGTTCACTAGTCAGGTATAGGCTAATGGAGAAATCACTAAGGATACTAGTAGTCTCCTAAAGGATAGTCCTAATCATAGGTAAGTTATACTGGTAGGGGAGGAGGGGGAAATGTATGTGTGTGTGGACTTCAAGTAGAAATCTCTAGTTGTTCGGTATATGTATGTTATAGAAGCAAAACCAAACAGAACTGAAAACACTTGTTTGCAGGCTGGAATAAAACAATGCAAGTAAGATGGAAGATAAATAGTGAGAACTTTTTTTTTTGAGCTGCATGTTTTATTTCTTCACTGACTGCATGTTGCTTGGAATGCTTATGAGACTGAACCCTTTGTAGAAAGAATCATCAGAGAGAGAAGGCAGATCTTACTATAGATAAAATACTAATTTTATTTCCCTATATCACTGATCGGCTCTTTTTTTAAAACTGGTTTTCTGGCTTTCTGTATGTCTTGTAAGAAATAGAAATGTTCTATTTTGCTCAGTCCTATGTCATGTCACCTGGAGGCTTTCTCATCTGTTTGTCTTGGCTTCCTAATGTGGGGAGAATGAATGTGGAGAACAAACTGTCGAGTGTAGGTGCGGCATTCTACTTGTTAGCTTTTTAAATGCTGTTGAATTGGGAATAAGCTTTTGGTTTCTAGAGCTAAATGTTTAGTTTAAAATTTGATCTTAAAATCACCCAAATATTTGCTGAAAAGTGCCAGCCTTCCCTCCGCTGTATGTTAGTTGATAGAAGGCTTTTTATTTAACACCTGTTTTACCATTCATTCTCTTACACTCTGGAGTGTTGCGTGGCATCTCTTCTCTAATCAGCATGATAGCTCTGTTTGCAGTCCGCCGTTTCGAAAAAGGTCTGTTTACTGAGGTGTGCTGTTGTACACCAAAGATTTTCTGTAATGTCTGACAAATACATGACATAGATAAATGCTTAGTTATCTTGCTAAATTTTTATTTGTAAGGAGTTATTTTAGTTACTTCATCCGCTAAGGCGCTAGTTTATGTTTCTTATTAAGTAGAAAAAATAAAAAAAGAAATGATGATTCTATTGCTTATAAATTCTTATTCAAGAAGATCCTGTTCTTCCAATTATATTTTAAAATACTGTCATCTTAAACTAACCCTAAAATTTAAGGAGTATTTGTATATAAACATGAATACTGGGTGTGGGGGAACCATTCTACATATGTTATTATGGAGTGCATTTTGAGTGTCTACAGTTCTGTGTCCTTGGTACTTATCTTTCAACATGGAAGTTCTGCAACCTTTCTAGTCATTTTGTTCTTCTGAACTATCTCTATGCTTAGGCAGTTTTTCCGAATGTCTAGCTAGCTAGAAAGCTTTAAATTGCAAGGACCGTACTCTAAGTATTTCTACCATTATGAATTTTTCTTCTGGTAAACTTTATGCTTCAAAGCCTTCAAGCAGCTGAACAGAACTTCATTGCTACTTTTCTTCTTCTTAATAAGTTTTATGTCCTTTAGATCTAGGCTTTCATTGTCACCAACACTTGGACTTTGCTTTGTGTCCTTATTTGACTACATGTCAAAATAGAAATGCTCCCTATTCTCCTTCACATTGCTGCAGGGCTATTACAAGAAATTATTTAAGGATTCATGCCTACTGATCTTCAAATGGTTGGAAAAATCTTTCTTATGCATGCATATATATACAGCCCGTAGTACATAATTCTTTTATATCCAAGATTCAAAAAAGGATTTTAGACTGTGGACTGATGTCCTTTTTCAGATGCAACTGTATGTGGAAGCTGCTGAAAATACTTTTCTAAAATTTTTTTTTTGAGTGTTCAGATAAAACATCCTTGTATAATACCAGCCCTGTGTAAGCCTGTTCATTCTTAACTGTTAGAGCTGGGTATATTTTGCCTGGGTATATTTTATCTAAGAAGTTCCACAGGCAGATGTGAGAGGTTTATCATCTTTGACAGTGAAATAGTAAGGAGAAGCTGGAAAGACGGAATAGGAATTCTCTTCTGCTGGCATGTTTAAATTCAAAGTTGACTGCCCTCAGTTTTGTTGTAAATATGCAATTTGCATTCCATGCATTATGTTCCTGAAAATTAGTGAGACATATGTGAGAGCCAAGTAGTGGGTAATCTTAAATATCAGACACTTGCAACATGAAGGATTTTTTTTGTTCAATAAAATCGCTTGTGAAAAGAATGCTTAGGTGCTCTTCACTTGAAAAGGACAAATGTTTGGCAAAGATTTATGTTCTTGTAGAGAACTGCATGATTACAAGGTCTTTTCTATTTTAAAACGTCAATCCCTGTTTTCTCAATATACTTTTTTTGGGATCAGGTTAACTTTCACTTCTGATCACTTGTGGAGGTATGTCCACTTCCACAGTCCAGCCAGTCATCATTTTTAGACCAGCTTAACATGACTGACTTTATGATAAATCCATTACTCATATGTAATGAATTACATGCATGCAATGGATAGAGTCAGTATGTTGAGAGTGTCCGAGTGGAGTACACGTATGCACATAGGGTGTCAAAAGTAATCCAACTGATGAGAAGCCCATTTTTGTGTAATGGCTATCTAATGTCATAGATAACCCTTCGGTGTTAAAAATACTTATCGTTAACTTTGTCTTAGTTGTCATTATGGCTCTCCTTTGAGAAGTGAGAACTTTTCTTATCCATCTTGGTCTGAAGACAAATGCTTCCACCAACTCCTCCTACAGTTCTTAAGTTGTTTTCAGTCTTAAATTTTTGTGTTGTCTGGTTAATGAAGGCTGTACTTTAAGTGGTGTTATCTGTTACTAAGGTACTTCGACAATCTTTGGACAGACTGGGTCTAAGGAACATTGGCATCATCGCTGCAGATGGAGATTGGAACGTTTCAAAGGAGATGATAGTTGATCCCTATCTTAATGATGCTGTTGAGGTAGTCGGGTAAGTGTGGGAGAAGGGCGGAGTTTTACACATTCCTTATTGCTTCCTTTCTGTAAGTAAGTCTTCATCTCCATTTTGAGAAGTCATATGTTCTTATTCCGTACTTCCTAGCCATTCCCAGTTTTGTCATCATCATGTACAGTGGTGACTGATTACTCTTTCCTGTCTTCCACTCTTCTTTCAGTTTAGTACATGTGTAAGGTAACCTTACCACTCTTCCATCATTTCTTTGAAGTGTTCAGTTAGGAGCTATGTTTTAGGCTTCTTATCTTAGCAGTAGTGAATGACAGGAGACTTCTAGCTAATCTGCACATGCATCTTCAAAGTCAGAAAAACCTTAGGACTGAATTCTTGGTCTGCAGTCAGTTTTAATATCAGGTGAACTTGAACTTTCACACTGGAACTTACTACCCTGGGACTTTCCATGCTTGCAGCATACATGTTCTTTGCTTGAGATTTTTCTGGTCATGTCCTAAAGCTAGGAGTTCCTGTTCATTGCTTATATCTGATAACAGATAGTATTAGAAGCGCACACACAGACATTAAAGTAGAAGTAAAAACAAGCATTCAAAGTTTGTTTTTAAACTAATACAACCATCTCACTTTTAGCAGCTAGGAATACCCACTGTTGTAGTTCTAGCAAATGGCAACTTGACCGTTTGCCTGCACTCTTGCTCCATAATGCACTTTCTTACTACCTTGCTTCTGTCAACTGGCTTGATACTTGTTCTGCCGCTCTTGCTTTCTTGGTAATCTCTGATTTCTCAAAACTATAAATAGGTTTTTAAAAATTATAGCATGTTCCCAGTGGAAATGACCTATATGCGTATAAATTGTTCACTTGTGTTACATTTGGTAACTTCCTTACCTCTGTTGTTAACCTTACTGTGATAAGAACATGCCTGTGGTCACTAGTGTACCATTTATCCTTATCTATACGTAAGGGGGTGTGATATGCTCATAATTGTTTAAACTAATGCATGGTTCAAAGGTTATAGCAAGTCAGTTAAGCAGGGATTTTATAAAGAAACTGCTTTCATATGTGTTGAGCTTGTAAACACTGATCACCTGGAAGCGGCTGCCTGAGAAATGCCAATTATAAAGCCAGCATTGAGTAACTCATTTGGTTTAAAAACTTATAACTTTCTTAGGTTAGGCAAGACTTGCACCTCAGCAAGTTATAGTGCATTAGGAAATGTTTTAGTTATGATTTCCATGCCAATGAAACTTGCAGGATGACTGCACTGAGTATGTATGGTTCTTACTACTTTAAGAGCTTGACAGAATCAAGGCTAGGAGTACCTGTTTTTGTCTGTAGCCTTTAGGACCATGGACATGTTTTAGTTGTTCTTTAAGATGAAAGTTCTTTTTGTCAGAGGTTTTTCTTGAATGTCATATAGATTTTTCCCCAACTCCCCTACCCCCGCTGATCACAAAAAATGAAGAGTTTGGAGAATATTTCCTGTGCAGTAGTGTTGTTACCTATCAAGAAATTAAGGTTAGTACAAAATGAGAACACCATGTTTCTCAGCCAATGCTGACTTTAAGGCACCAACTACCAAACAGAGTTCTTGCTGACCTAGAAAAAGATTTAGGTGTCCGTTCTTCAAATGCTCAGGTTCAGAAAGTTGCTAGAAGTACACTGTATCTGTGTGTCTCTTAGATAACCGTGTCTAGTTTGTAAAATCTGCTAGTCAGTTTTTCTAAATAGTCTTAAATTCTTTTCTCTGAAATCCTTTCCGGTACATTGTTCTGTAATCTCTTCAAGTATAACCCTCTCTGTGACTTTTTCTTAGTTCTTCTATTTTGGAATGGAAACCTGGGATTAAAGTTATATTGTTTTATTTAGAAATTATCAAGATAATTGAAATGATTGCTTTGGCATCCATCCACAAAAAGTAACTGACCTTTCCCTTTCTTTGTGTTTCCTTTAATTTTCTTTTTTCCTTTCCTTTCTTTTTTGCATCACGTAATTTTTACCTTGATACCATTGCTCCCCGTGGAGCTTTATCGCTGCTTAAAATACCGTTTGCAATCTGAGGCATATCTAGGGTAGATTTAAGGTAAAGTTTCTATGTCTGGTTTTTCTCCTCCTTATTTGCTGTCTGCTGGCTTGTGATTTGAAAGATGGAGGACTTCATATTTTCTCATTAGAACGAAGGCCACCAAGCTGTTATCATTCAGTGTGTTTCATCTTCATTGGTTGAAGGAGTGGTCTTCCTGAACATGTTGCTTGCCATCGTTTCATACCGATGAGTTGCAGCACTTGCCATTGAAAACACAAATTTTGTTAGAAGAAGTAACAAAAAAAGCCTTTATCTGCTACTAAATCAAATTACTTACCCAGTATTCATAAAGTGCTTGAAAATGAAAAAAAAACCAAACGTAATATAGTTAGCTCAAGTCAAACTGTGTTGTTATGTTTCCTTATTTTGTTTGCAAGACCATCTTCACTACTGTCTTCCTGTGTTATTTTGATGGGTGCTACTTCTGCGTTTGTGTAGTATATATTCATGTTACTTTTCTGCCAGGATGTATTATGGCTCAGTACTACATCTTCTGTGTTACACATGGATTTTTTCTGTTGTGTTTAACAAAACCTATAGAGTCCATATCTCTATTTGGCAAGTCCTTTCTTAAAGGACTATATGCCAATACACAATTAGACTTGAATATATTCCACAATATTTTTTTTCTGATGTTTATCTAGAAGTAGACAAATTAAAAATGTTTTTCCGTAGTTCTCAATTATTTAAGTTATCTTTGACTTGTAAGTCATTATTAGTGGACAGTAATTGTATCTTGGGTGGTGAAAAAAAAATCTGCCTTCATCAGTTTTTATTTACTAGACAGAGCAAATCATATTTTATTTCTAGTTGATGTAGCATGAGTCTTTTTCAATGATCAAATAGCAGAAACGATTGCTGCCATTTCAATTTATCTTTTTTTTCCTGTCTCCTAGTGTCTGTCACTTTAAAAAAATCAAAAAATCATGGTAAGTCTTAATGAACAAAGATGATGGGTGACATATTTAAGAGCTATTTGTCAATGACTCTGGCTTTTATGTAAAGGCTCTTGTTCTGTTGATTTTCATAGTTAATATAGTTACAACTTTAGAGGAATCATTAGTCTTATGATCCAGGAATGCTTTCTCAGTTCAATAGGAAGAACAAGTTCAGTTCACTGTTACTTGCCCTCTCTGAGGTAGAAAACACTTGCTGTTAGAGAGAGAGATGAATTGACTTGTCTAAGACTATGCTAAACTGGTTGAGGAATAAAGATTAATTATAGAAAATACTGTCTTTTGGATTTATTTTATGATTTTTGGATGCTGCTGCTTTTGCTATTGTTTTAAACAGGATTTTTGTATTACATAGTTCAAAGCACAAGCGAGAAACTTAATTTTGAATTTATGTAACTGATCTTAAGACATAATGTTTGTCTCAATTTGAAACAATAGATTTTACTGGTAGAACAGCCTTGTCTTTTTTTTTTAATGTCTTATCTCTGGGGATGTTATCTGTAATTACACAGGATTATTGACTAACTTGGTTTGCACAGGACCTCTGAAGGTGATCTGGTTGAACTCCCCTGTATCAAGCAGGTACCATTAGATCATGGTGCTGAGGCTTGTTCAGCTTTAGTATCTTCACAACCCCTTTGGGCAACTTGTTCCACGTGTTTGACCATACTCATGCTCTTTTTTTTTTTTTTTTTCTTTTATGTTCTTATACTTAACTGAATTTTTCATCAGTCCATAGCCTGTACTGTTGCAAGGGGTTATTCTGTCCAAGGTGCAGGACTTCGTGTTTGCATGTGTTGAACTTGATGAGGTTCCTGTCAGCCTGTTTTTTTCAGTCTGTTAGTTGCCTCTAAATAACAGCCCTCCTTTTCAGCATATAACTGTTGTTGTGGGTTGTAGGCAGCTCAGCCCCACACAGCCACTCGCTCGCTTCCCCCCAATGGGGGGGAGGGAGAATCAGAAGGGTGAAAGTGAGAAAACTCGTGGGTTGAGATAAAGACAGCTTAATAGGGAAAGCAAAAGCTGTGTGTGCCAGCAAGGCAAAATGTGAACTTCCTGAGTTTTATTAAAGACATCAAACAGTATTGTCCCTAATATTAGCCTGTGGGGACATTGCTAGCAATCTGCATCCTGGTTGGACTTTTCTATCCACCTTGGTGGGAGACTTTGCTAAAGTCAAGGTATATGACATCCACTGATTTCACCTTGCCCACACAGGTAGTCATCTTGTTGTAGAAAGCAATCGTGTTTGTCAGGCATGATTTGCCCTTGCTAAATCCATGCTGCTGTTCCCAATCATCCTCCTATCCTTCTTGTGCTTGGCAGTGGCTCCCAGGGAGACTTGCTCTGTAACCTTCCTGGGGACTGAGGCTAGACTGATGGGCCTGTAGTTTCTCAGATCCTCCTTCTTGAAGACAGGCATTAAAACTGTTTTTCTCTAGTCATCAGGAACCTCCCCTAATCGCTAAATACTTTAGCCTTTGTATGTATGTTAAGTCTGCAAACCAAATACTACCTTATTCTAGTGCAAGATGTAACAGGAAAATACAATGCAGAAGTAATACTAACATTGTGTTCAGATGAAGTTCTTAAGACTTTGGGGCAGGAAATCTTGACGTTTCAGGCTACTGTGAAACTGCACATAAGCTAGTTCAGATTCTGATCTGTGGAAAAAAAATGTTGCAGCACTGTTTCCTGCAGGTAGTGTTCCCTGTTAGACAAGATTATACATGGTAGAAATATACAGAATGATTTGAAGGTAGTTAGGCATTTGGTGTTACCTGAATTTACAAGTACAGTAAGTGCTGTTTAGGGGACCTCTGGACTTCAAGAAACTACATCGTTAGACTCGGTCTTATGTGACATTTTAGATTTGTTTCACTGACTTTCAAGGCCTTAAAATGTCTCTAGGGAAGTGTACAGTGGTTGCAATTTTAAAACTTGAAATAAAATGCAGTTGAGTGATAAGGTGTGTATGTGTCTGGGTTTTTTCTCATTTCTTGTGTTGGTTGTGTTTAGGAAGAGCTGAGCTCACTTGTGTTGCTTCCCTGTTAAACTGAAGTAGTTGATTAGCAGGGAGAATAGGGGGAATCAACTCCTTTTCTTAATTAAATGTTTACTGTGCTTTCCCAAGGTTTATAAGTTATAATTCAGTTGTCCTTACTCTGTATGTGGTCTGTGTAGCCTAACCCTCAGCATTGTAACATCCAAGTGGTTGATCTGCAAATAGAGTATCTTGCATGAGATGTGATATGCTTTGTCTTTAACTTTATCTGCAGTTTTGTGTGTGTAAGAAGATAAGAACCAAATGTTTTTAATTTTTCCTTTTGTCATGTACTTTGGGGTTTGGCACGGTAGAGGAAGAAGTCCTTCTTTGAAGGCACTTTGTGTTTGACAATCTATTACGTTTTGTTTGGTGTAACAGTTGTTGTCCAAGTTGTAAAAACAAAAATTGGAACATGATTTGTTTTTTAAATATGTTCAAATAGTGCTGAAGATGCTGCTGCTTTTTGCAATACAATTTTTTGACAATTTGAAAAACATTTTTTTATTTGTCCCTTCTCTCTGTTCTTTGCTCTCCTTTTTTTTTTTTTTTTTTCCAAAGCTGTTGAGGTACACATTGGATAAGCACGATCTGCAGCAGGTGAGGATCGTAGCCAGCGATAGACTGTGGGAGCCCATTTCCTTTGTCTTGCTGCTTGACTCTGAGCTCCATGGAGTGGTCGATGTGATTGGGTAGGGGGTTCTCTCTGTTTTTCTTTCTTGGTGGTTTGTTCATAGTTTGTCTTCATCTTGCTTATTTATGACTAGCACAGCCAAAGCTTTACCTCTCTATACTCTTACCTGCAATGAAAGGATTGATACTATAACCTTTCTTACTAACCCACATCAAATCACACGGGCTGTTGTCCTGGTGACAGCCTCAACCCTTTAATTGAATCATGAGTCTCCTATCATGTGGAAGATTCCTATTGGCTGTGGTTGCACTTTTGATGAATTGAAAGTTTTTTGGACAACCCTGTTTATTCTGAGGGTTGTTTTGGTTCCTGTATTTGGTATGCAAAAAGTGCTTTAGCTTTACAGCTTTGTATACAGCCTTGCATTACTGACTTCCACTGGTCTGTTACAGAAATGGGTGTGATCCAGAAATGAATTTGGGCTATGATTCTTTTTTTAGTTACGATAATGTCTTGATTCTTATTTCCCATTTTTTGTTTTGATGGGAAGGTTGTGTTTGGAAAGCATGCAACCAGCTGACTTGTTTTTCTCGTTCTGGGTTTCATCATATGATGGTAATATTTTGCAAAAGTAGTAGACTAAATTTGAGATTGATTACTGACTTGTCTGCTGAATGGAAATGTGTGTAAGACTTGCTCATCAACTTTTCTTTTTACAGTAGCTCTAAATTTTAATTATTAGCTTCCATAAACTTGCCTGACCCAATCACATGCTTCAAATGTGGCTGTTCCTTGCTTCTACTTGTGCCTTTTTCATTCGTCTTTATATGTCTGACACATAGGAGGTGTAGAAATGAAGGCTTTCCCTCCAAATACAGATAGGCAGTCAGTGCCCCCACCCCAGTCAATCTCTCCCCCCATTCTGAACAACAAAAAGTATCCTGACAGTTTTTTGCAAGTGGAGTCTTGGATCATGTGTGGATCAACAAGTGGAAGCAATTGTAAACTCACTCTGACCAGATGCAAATCCACTGTAATTACCATGATCCCAATGTAGTGAGCATGCTTCCCTTCTGTGTTTTGGCAGCTACAAGTATGCACCCAGAGTCAGTTCCTGAAGCTCAACTGTTTTTACACTGTCTCAGTAAGCTGTAGTTGCTTAACTCTTTGCAAGTCTAAGTTTTATGTCCCTACTCTGATTCAATCTTAACAGGGAGATGAAATACTCTTGTGTAATGGATAATCAGTTGGCTACTGGACATTTAGTGGTGCACATCTCATCATGAAAAAAAAAAAAAAAGTTGGCTTGTTTTTTTTTTTTTTTTTGAAACTATAAAAAATATTTCCTGTAGCCAGTATGAAGGTACATAAAATCAGTTTTGGACTTGGTAACGTAATTTGTGATCTGTGAGGTCTCTCATCAGACAAGCTGGATGGGAGATTAGTTAAAGCTGCTGCTTTTGTTTTATTTTGCACTATTTGCATCCAGGCTTCATCTGCAAGATACTGTAGTGGCTAGAAATTACAGGGAGCCCTGAAGACACAATGTAAAACTATTAATAGATGTTCACCCACATAGGAATGACCCAGGTCACCAAAGCTCTTTATAATATGATATTTCCAAACAGCTTTTCAGAGCTATTATGGTTGCATCAATTTTACCAGTGAAATGAAATATAATGAATTATAAAGGAGTATTACTCCTACTTTGAACACATTTAAATTACATTGTAGCTCTTGAAAACAATGTTTTTCAAGGATGGGCTTGCAAATTCCACAGCTACTCATATGAGTGCTTTAGATGTGCTACTTGTTTGTAACACAGTTAAACCAGTTACATTTTTACATGCTATAGAGGTAGAGACCAAGCTATTCTGACTCTACATGTTGAAAATTCCACCTCCCTCTCCCCCCACCGCCTTCCTGCTGTTAATTGAAAGTAAACAGGAAGTGTTTAGAAAGTGTCAGTGAGTTTAGGAGTAACAACTTTCATTTTCACCTAATGTAACTTTAGTATGCCATTAGGTCTTTTTGGTTAGAAGCACCAGTGTTCTTAACCAGATCTGTTCTAAACACACATTTTGCTGAATGTGTCGCAGAAAACCAAGCCTTTTAAAGAAATTTGTTAGAGCTAATTATGCCCAAGTTAACAACCTAAGGAAAACAAGATGATATTGTGACATTACTGCATGATGGAATCATGATGTGGTGCCTGTAGTAGTAGGAATTCAAACTGTCCTGAGTCCCTCCCAGGCCTGTGTGCTGATATGGCATGAGCAGTAGGAAAGACAGTGGTGTTAGCTGATGATTTCTGTTTTCTAGAGATGTTTTTGAGAACTAGATTTTAGGTTTTCGTAGGCAGTGTGTTTCTGCAAAGCTTCATTGTAGTGATGATATTATATAGGCTGATCTTTTAATTTAGTTTCTACAGCCTTGTACTGACGCGTGAGAGAAAAAATGGTGGAAACCCCTGCTATTTCTATCCTGATTTTTTTTCCCCTTCCTCCCCTTTGGGCCATTGCTATATGCAAAACAAAAAATAACACAAAGTTTTTTTGTTTGTTTGTTTTTTTAACTAAGTTATCCAAATGAAGTCACTGTGGGCAATTGTGCGAAGCAGCATTTGCAATCCATAAGTAGAAGAGCTTTTCTTAAATAGTGTTACTTTCTTAATAGATCTGATTGGCTTCCCTACACAGGCAACTGTGGATTTTTTTTTTTCCCGTTGGAGTTATATTGCTTCATCATCTGCTGTGTAAAACACACTTAATCTCATAATAATTAATATTTTAAAAATACATTGTTACCACTCTAACAGCTAGAGGCCCTGATGATGAACCAACCATCTGCTGGTTCCAGAGAGATTGAAAGAAGGAGGGAACAATGAAAATACTTTTTTAGTAAATGACAGTGGTTTGAAGAATGCAAACACTGATAGTAAAGGCTGTTGGTAAAATCTTCTCTTGCAGTGATAAGAGGTTTAAACTTATGTGTCACTTCTGTTGTAATTCTGTTCCTACTATTCCTTTCGTTACCTTTTCTCCACCAAGATCCATTCTTTTTCCCCCCTTTCATGATATACATCACTTTTTTTCCTCTCTCTTTGCAATGGTCTTCTGTTACAGTGTGTCTGACTCTCTGCTCTTTTGAGCAAAGAATCCAAAATCCTGCTGCCTCTGCTGAAGCATCACATTTATAAGAATGATGCATAAACTCTACTCCAGTTCATCTTTTCAGGCAGCAAGAAGGGTAGGTGTTTAGGAGTTTGTGGTTTTTCCTGAAACATTAATCAGGATACTCAAGTCTTTCCAAATGGTAGTGGTCCTTGCGTGGACCAATTATTTCCTGAGAGTAATTGGAGTATAAGTCGCTCCTTTGTAGGCTTTTTCATTTCCATTGAAGTAAAAAGATTGTTTTCACAACTGAAGGAGCAGAACATGCTGTTTTGGACACAGCTAATCTCCTGTCCTTTGCTGCACACCTTGTGTTAGTTGTTGAGGCTGTAGAGTGGTGCAAGACATCTAAAAGAGGGCTGTAGCATTATCTAGTGTTTTCTTTAAATATAAATCACATAGAGTTCAACAAATCCAGCACATACTGGGTGTGAAAGCCTTCACTGTAATCTGACAGCAAATGTTTATTTTGTGCATTTGGGTGGGTCTTTTTAAAGTATACACTCTACAGTGCTATTAAAAGTTTAAAAAAGAAAGATTGGTGTACTTTTTTTTTTTTTTAAAGAAAGTTTTTATATGGAATAGGAGTTACACACTCCTTAGTCATGTCCTACTTTTTAAGGACTAATTTAGTTAATGAAAGTAAACCAAAACCCCTTGGTTAACATCAGTGTAAGTGAAAAGCAAATACAGTGTAAATTGTGTTCATTAACAGTAACAGAAATTGCATCTAAGAACAGAGAAAAATGATTAATTTCTCAACTGGTGGTGAAACTGTTTTACCCGATTGCATATCAGTGGGACAAAGTGAGGATGTTATAAGTGTGTGGGCTTTAAGTGGAGCAAAGCTGCCAGTAAAGATACACTGAAGGAGTCTGCCTCTAGAACCTGTTTGTTCTCCCTGTAGCTTTAATCCTGTTTATCATCCCGATTTTTTCCAATTTATTTCCATAGCTTTAGTGTCTTTGCATTGAATTATTTCTCTTCCCTCTTATGCAAATAAAGGCGACCCTCTGTCTTAGTGCAGGAAATCACAGCTCTATAGATTTTGTTCCTGTGTAATCTTACGTAAAGCTCTCTAACACGCCCCTGCTTTTTTTTTTTCTTTCTCTTTTTGAAAAATACAGCTTGTATTTGGAAGGGATGTTGACTCTTAATATCTAAGAAACAGCTTTTCAGGATATGGAGTGTAGAAAGACAAATTATTCCTTCTTTGCCTTGTCTTTGCAAGCTACACACTTTATGCCATTACAAAAACCTTTGCTGGGTATTAAGGTAATACTTGTGTTTCCAAACCAAAGGGGAAATATACAGTAATCTGTACAGCAGAGAAGGATGTAGCTAAAATCTTTACTATCTGTTACGCTATCATTAGCGAAGCTGTGTATGAAGGACTACAACACTGGGAAATGGCCCATTGTCCACTAGGGGGAAAATAATGAAAAGAACCCAACAGTCAGCCTAGAAAAACTGGTATTTCTTGTGTCCCTGTCACAAATGTATCAATTTGTCACGTTTCAGGCTAATAGTAAAGGAAATATTTATGCCTTCATTCCCAGTGCTGATAGTTTCATTTTAGTATATGTATTTAGTGTGTTCAATGAGTGTGCTAAATGAGGGCAAAATCATGACCCTGTTTTCTGCACGTGATTTGAAAGGTTTTATTTTGGTCAGACTAATTTGGCACAGTGAATCAATGTTGTGATTGAGTATAATCAGTAGTCTTAATTTGGGAGAAAGCATTGCTCCTCATACTAAGGAAGATCTTGGAAAGAAAATTAGCTTCCATTACATGTTTCAACTATTTTCAGTTTACATCTCTGTAACTTTTATAATCCAACTAGCATGCCTTTTTGAAACCTGAGTTTATTAAAAAGGTGTGCAAAATTAGCCAAGTTCATGTTTAGGTCCTAAGACATTCATGCAGTTAAGTTCTTAGAATAGTGCCTAGTACTGTATCTTACTGTTGATTTTATAATGATTTACGGTTTTGTTTAAGATAGTACAAGGTAGCATGTATTTTCTCTATTTAGCGCATTACAGTTATGAAAATCTTCAAGCTCAATTTCAGGATAAAGCTTTGCTTTAGCAAGCTGCAGAAATTGCATGATATATTTAAAGCTAGGTTAACTTATATGCTGGCATGTATCAGAAGAAGTAATCTTCTACTGATGCAAAGATAATAAGCTAGGGAATATTATAGCTCTTTCTGGTTCCATTTTTTTCTATTCCATTAGTATTATTCCAAGAAAGTTTTGTTTTTCAGTTTGGAGGAGGTGAATCATTGCTGCTGTATGTACTTCCAGGCTTTGATTTTTCTTTTTGTGCTAAGTGCTCTTTCTTTTTAAAATATTGTGTAGGGCTCACTATCCTGGAACAAAAACAGTGCCGAATGCCTTATTAACTAAGAAGAAACTGTGGTCTTCAGAAGATTACAGTACTTTCAATGATGAAGTAGGTGCAGGCTGCTGGGCTCGGATCCTGAACCAAAACTACGTGAATGGAAACATGACCTCGTAAGTGTTGTGCACTGTTGCTCGCTTTCACAACTTCATATGTAAGAATTGTTTAAAGTACTATGTAACACATCCATTTGCTATGGTAAGACAGTAGGTAAACTGAAACTCCACTGTCAGTCTGAATGCAAATGTAGTAAGGTATGAAGTCTACTGTCCTTACCTCTTTCTGTGGTAGAAGTCCCACAAGTTTTAATGTATTCTTGAGTTACTGTTCCACAGTATCCAATGGCTTATGCAGCTGAGTTCAGATGCCTTTGAGACTCTGATGATATTTGTCAAAAAGAGAATGTTCTTAAGAAGGGCTACCAACATGAAAACCATTGGAGGAAAATAACAATAAAGCTAATTTATCTGTATTTTTCTTAAGGTCTTTATCAGGTGGTTTGTCTTCAGTTAAAAGTAGTAGGTACGGATGTAATTATCTAGTTTTTCCATACAACTTCTTTCTCAGAGTCCATTCTAAAACATGCTGTAGTCTTTTGATATGTTTCCTGTTTCCTGCACGTTTTCTTTCGAAACTGAAATCTGGAAGAAAGCTCTTCTATTTACTGGGAAATTACATAACTCGCAGTTTTAGAAGAGACTAGAAAACATACTTTGATGTTTCCAGTGCAACAACTACTAATCTGAGGGGGGCGGGGGTGAGAAGTCTGATTAAAGAAAATGTAGGCATCAAGATGTAAGCAAAATTGTTCAAAGCTTTTAGTTTTTATATAACTTCATTTTGGAATAATAAAGAGAAATCTTTTTGTCTGAAATGCTTGAAATGGAGCACAGCACAAAGCACTTAGATACCTGTAAAGGGAAGTTTCTTGGGTCACCTGGTTTCTATGAATCTTCTGTCTCCTTCTCTGCAAGCTGAAGTTTTCTAACAGATGAATGTTTCCTACGTGAATTCCTGACCATTCTGGTTGCCTCTTGACTCTCATATGCTTTAATATCTTACTTTGAGGTCTTTCTTTTGCCATTGTTTTTCTTTTTTACAGGCACTTTGTAATTATATATGCCCCATTTGTTTAGCAACCTGACAGCCAGACCTATGTATTGTGTTTAGAAATTATTGTAGGATAGTTCCAAGTCCATGTATCCAATATTGAAGTTATCTTGGTTTTTATATTGAAAACAGAGTCTTCCTGATGAAAGGCAGCTTGTCTTTCTGCTAAGGTCGTTTCCTTTGAACTTGAATTCCCTACATTCCTCTTCTAAGTTTGAAACTCTGCAGAACAAGTTTAATGTGAGCAAGTTGAGTTTATAACTCAGGAGTTGTTTATGAGCACCTTTTTGTAGGATTTCAGGATCTCTTCTGAAATGCATTTATAGTGTGATAAATCTATGGCAATGACTTTAGAATGAGGCCTTTGCACTCATCTATATGCAATAGCAGAACAGCATGCCAGCTTTTGCTTTCTACATAACTGCTTTATTAAGCTGTATTTCCATACTTACGGCACACAGGTCTTAAGTTTAAAGTCCTAGCAAAAGATTTTCAGTGAAGACCAAATCAAAAGACCTGAAGTAATTAACCTTGTCAGTATCCTGACAACTTCTTGAAATAGCGACAACTCCTGGAGGATGGCTGGTTAGAGTTGTTTTATCTGTTATTTATATGGATAAAGGAAGGATTATTTTTTTTAGTGGTACTAAATTGCTCCCCCAAACCCCTTCCCCCAAAAAAACCTACCATCATCACCAGCAGCAACCAACCACCCAAAAACCCCCAAAACAACACCCTAACAAAAAGGTGTAAAGCTTAATTTTTTCCCCTTCAAAACAGGAAAAAAAAATACAAATGGAGTCTTTAACCCTCAGTACACATTTCCTTTGATGTGCAACTTTTTATGGTGATATAGCCAGAGAATGTATCAGTTTTGTAAGAAGTTCTCAACACTGGAATTTAATTTGTTTTATTTTCCTCTCCTGTGTTTTTTCTCCTTTAGCTGGAATGATTTTTTTTTTTTTTTTTGCCTTAAACTTCTTTTCATTGTATGCTGGAGAAAAAAGAGGAATAAATTGTTGTACTAAATTAATCTAATACTATCCATATGAAAGGAGCAAACAAACCTGTTTTTATTCCAGAACCATTGCATGGAACTTGGTGGCTAGTTATTATGAAGAGTTGCCCTTTGGTCGATGTGGATTAATGACAGCGCAAGAGCCGTGGAGTGGCCACTACAAAGTAGAAGCTCCTATCTGGATTACAGGTAAAAAGTTTGCAGTTAAAAGTTTGGTAATCTAACACAGAGCATAACTGTATTTTCTGAAGCCTTTAGTAGGAGAACCATTGCATGGAACTTGGTGGCTAGTTATTATGAAGAGTTGCCCTTTGGTCGATGTGGATTAATGACAGCGCAAGAGCCGTGGAGTGGCCACTACAAAGTAGAAGCTCCTATCTGGATTACAGGTAAAAAGTTTGCAGTTAAAAGTTTGGTAATCTAACACAGAGCATAACTGTATTTTCTGAAGCCTTTAGTAGTTTAGTGTTTTTTATATGTATTACTTTTTGTACCAAAATAAAGTAGTTTTGTGGAAAGCTTTGTGAATACTTTAAAAAAGAAGGAGGGAAAAAAAAAAAGCTCCCTTCAATAGAAAGCAGAAAGATCTAATAGCACGGGAAATCTTAATACTTGACCGTTAGATACAGCGGAAATGAATAAACTACTGCCTTTTATAGCTGTTACTATTAAAATATTTTGATCTGAAATGCCCATAAAGATTAGTGTGCTTTCCTAGTTCCTTTCCCTCTTCTTTTTTTAATCCTTAAGAAGACATTTGATACCTCTCAATTTGAGAAAATGGAACAAAGAACCTCTGTATTCTTGTCCTGCTTGAGATTCTTGGCTTGTGTAAGTTAGCATTTCCTTGTGCTTGGGGAAAGGGGAGTATGTTCACATAGTGTCTATTGACACATGGATTCACTGGCTACTCTTGTAGTCCTTCTGTAATATTTTACTGTCTTTGCCACAGTTCAGTAGAGCAAGTAGCATATGCAATGCCATAAAGGAGGAACAAGGCAAATGCCTTCATTTTTATTCTTCTGCTAGTTACCTGTATATGTAAAAGCATTAAAAAAAAAAAATGGCCTTACTGTCATATGAACAGTTCAAAACAACTGAGCAATTGTTCCTGTTTCCATGTTGCTCAGGATTTTCGTGGTCTAGGTCATATTCTTCTTTGGTACTCTCTCTTATATACTGAAAAACTTACTTAGTTATTCCTCATGGAGATGCCCATCTATGCTTTCTCTGGCTCAACTGTTTATTTAAAAAAAGAAAAAAAAAAAAAAAGATTTGGCAAAATCTAAACTGTGATGAATGTTCATATTGCATATACATGATTGACTTATATAGTGGTACAATAATTTTTTCTTCCTGTCTAAATAATCGTTATCATTTTAACTGTTTCATCTGCCACAGAGCTGATGTTTTTAATTGTGCCTTAGTGTAATTCTTTAATTTTTCTTGTATAGGTAGAATTTGTTTTGGAAGTTCCATTACTTTCTTCCCAAATGAAGTTTTTGTTGTGTAAGCGTGTGTGAGAAATTTAATTCAGACTACAAATGGTGTTATTTTTTTATCAAGACTTAATTATTTTCTTCTGATTTTTGTTCTGTTTTGTCTCAGCACACACAACGCAGTTTACTCAGCCAGGCTGGTCATACTTGCAAGTAGATGGACAGTTAGAAGGAGGTGGTAGTTTTGTAGCTCTGACAGATGGCCTAGGAAACCTTACCATCATCATTGAAACTATGGTATGTGCATCAGCAATTCTAATGAACTAGAAAAGACAAAGGAAATGTTTTGTTATGAAGAACCTGGTTTTATTTATGTAGTTCAGTATCTATGAATATGTTCTTTGATGCTTGTAGCTTTGTTAGTGAGACCACTAGAGGTCCTTTTTTCTATCTAAACTTTGAATAGCTAGTTGAATCTTCCTGGAGACCAATGTGTATGTCATCTTTATATCACAAATTAGCTTTAATTTGATGACACACTCTGGGAGGAAACTAAATCGTGCTTTTTTTTTAAGCAGTATTCAAAATAAAATTATTAAGCTAGTATAATTGCAGTTATCGTTATGATGACAGTGAAATAAATAGTTGCAAATTGATCCTATGTTGCTTTTTTAATTTCAGTTTATATTGTATGTGTTTCATGAACATTGCCATGCGATACATTCCAGTAATGCACGTTCCTTCTGTTACATTTATTTTTTTCTTCAGACTCATAATCACTCTCAATGTATCAGGCCTCTACTGCCTCATTTCAGTGTGACACCTCAGAAAGCAACTTTCTACCTCAAAGGGTCATTTGTAAGTAGATCTTGAATACATTTGATCAGTCTTGTAAAATGAATTGCTATCCATAATCAAATACATGCAAGACAATATCACAGGTTAGCAAGAAATTGGAGTTCTTTACCTCCAATACTAGAGGCTGTTGCACACCTGGCAAAGTTTTAAGCATTCTTGTTCTGCTTTTACCATGAGATGTAATGTCAGAACTGAATTAATAGAATTACTACCTCCCAGTCTAATCATCTGTATATTGAAGAAGAAATTCCCCAGAACAGAAATGCAATTGGATTTTTCTTTAGGATTTATTCCAAGGCTGGGTGCTCTGACATGCTGACATAGTTTGACTGGCCAGCATGGCCGTGACCTTTCTAGTTGTTATCAGCTCCTTTCCAGGGAAGTAACTGCAGTTGATTGTATACTGTAGGTTATGTTGCTCCATCCTGTGAAGAGATATTCTGAGAATCTCCCAATTGTGGTGGTGTGTGGTTGTGTGGTGTTTTTTTGTTGTGTGTTTTTTTTTTTTTGTTTTTTTTTTTTTAAAAATCTCGCTAAACTGAATTTCCCTCTGAAATGTGAACAATACTTTCACAGTGTAAACTGGAGTGAATCTTTATTAGTAGATTTGGATGATTGCTTCTCAGAAGCTGAAAGTGTTTACTTATTTGGAATTTGATTTTTTGGTGGCATTAGTTTCCTTTTATTTAGGAGGAGATAGTTTGGACAGTACTTTTGGTGATAAAATGCTTTGCTTAGGAAAAGTAGTTGAGCGTCACTTCTCATATACAGCTCCCTTTGGGGGAAGTATCAGACAGCTTATCCAAACCAGACTCTAGGTTGCTTCCTTTGTTGTTCATCTGGGTAACTAAAAAAAAAAAAAAAGTAGGGGTTGGATATGATTAAAATCTGTAACTAATGATATGCCATAGTATAGCAGAAGTTTGGAGATCTGTAAGCGAAGTACTTTGCTCAGAAATGAACATCAAAGAACCAGCAACTAAACTGAAGATCTCATTAAAGCAAAATTAGCAGGAGATTGTTTCAGCCTGGTTGCTCCTAGGCAGAGAGCTTGTATCAAAGGGATACTGTTGTAGGTAATAGAGAAGCTAAAGATTGCATGTGTGGTTGCAATGCTTTCTGTCTTTATAAGCAACGTTACTGCATGTTAGGACAATGGCTTATTGACGTATAATCTATAAAAAGATAAGCCATATGTAATGGCTAGTTGAATAGAGTGGTGGCCTGTAATGTGATCAACAGCTCTAAAATAACAAAAATTAGACACACTTAGAGGACTGATATTTCTCAAGGTGAATATTCAAGGTTTCTTGTGGATTTCTTTTTTTTTTTTTTTTTTAATTTTGTATTGTGTTTCGTTGTAGTATATGGTGCAAACCCTTCAAGTGTGGCATTCTAGACTTGGGTTTGAATCGGGAAACTCTAGTCTTTTCCAGCAACTCCATCCTGTAAAGGTAAGTTGATCAGTTTTAATTACAGTCTGTCTGCAATTTCAGGTGTTTCTTCCCCCTTTGCTGGAACTCCTGGACTTTCATGCCTAAACTGCATAATTAGGGCATGTTTTATTAGCTCTGTTTGACTACAGTTTTACTAGCTATATACAAGCTTACCTGGAGGTAATAAAGAGTTAGGAGGAAAGGGGTTTTCAAAATAGCTTGGAGATATTAAATGCTGAGGCAAGAAGACAGGATTTTTGCCTTAAATCAGACTTAAGAGGATCTCCTTTAATTCAGGAACTTGAGTATTTTGTTATTTAGTTGTTTGATTTTTGCAGCTTGAGCTTTCTTTAATTCCAGGTGTGGAAGGGAAGTTTTTCTTTATATCTAAATGTGGATGAAGTCTACACTTTAACCACACTCAAGACAGGCCAGAAATGTGGTTGCCCAGAGCCTCCACCACCTCAGCCCTTTCCTTCAAATTACAAAGATGATTTCAATATCCGTAAGTCAGAACTCTCTTATCCAAAAACTTAATTCACACACATATAGTCTTAATGTAGAAAGGCAATAACAATTATGTTGTTTGAGTCCTCTAATGTAAGCGATATGAATGTGTGTTTTATTTTTGTTTATTTATACCTGCTTCTCCAACAACTTACACTTGTATACTTCACTTGCAATGAGGTGTACTTAATTCTGTGTCTTCACTGGGTAATCGCTAACAGTTTTAAAATTCTTGATGCAAATGATATAGCTTATAACTATAGTGAACTAGTTTTTGGAAGGAAGATAGAGAAGAAGGTAATTTACTTTGTTCATGTGTCTGCAAAAACTGGCGTCTGCTTAAAAACAAAACCAAAACTAAAATCACCTTCCAACTCCCAAAACTTCAGTTTTGGAGACTGCGCTTTGATAAAGTAAGTAAAAATTCTGGAGAATATTTTCAGAGGAAATTTCTGAAAACACAAATACACAGAAGAAAAATAATGTTTTGGTGTTGATATGTATTTTATTTTCTGAACAGGTAATCCACCTTTCAGTGAAGCCCCAAATTTTGCAGATCAGACAGGTGTATTTGAATACTTCATAAATAGTTCTGACCCAGGAGATCATGTGTTCACACTCCGCCAGGTAGTGGTTCAGCGACCCATCACTTGGGCTTCTGATGCAGACCAGACCATCAGTCTCATAGGAAATTTTCAGTGGTATGTAAACACTATTTTCTAGTGACATCTGGGGAAACATCCTCCTTACCAGTGTGAGTTATGATCAGTTAATCTGTCTCAAGCCTCATTTCTCTTGGACAGAGGGCTTTTGCATTCAGACTCTCTGTAGACATGTAGAAATGATGACTTAAAGGGACTTCCAAAAGTCATTGAGCCCTGCTCAGGGCTATTGCCAAATCTAAGAGATCAACTGTGTCTTTGTCTAAATGAGTCTTAAAAACATTCAAGGATGGAGAGTCCACCACATCTCTTGGTAGCTTGGCCCACTGCTGCACTGTCCTGGAAATTTCTTTTCCTAATGTCCTGCTGGGCATATTTGTTCAAGCTCATTTTTCAGAATAAGGGATCTGAGTTGGCATATTAGAAAGACCAAGTCATAATCCTAATTCAAAGTGTGCGCTGAGTTTCAATACGTTTTTAAATGGGACAAAAAAATCGATTCAGTTTAATTTATTTTGAGTTGTCTTGCTTGATTGTTAGCGATTTGATCAATCTCATATCAATGAAATAGTGTGGGAGTTAATTCAGTTATATTTGTTGCAGACTGCCATCTTCTGAGCAGTTCCTAGAATTGTGTGGATTTGATTCAACTGCTACTTAAAACAGTTTTATTTCTGGGTAAATGTAACTGAGCTTTACTGGTTTGATAAGAATATGGTTATGATTGCAATTCTTTCTAGGAGCTATAATGATGGTAATTTGGAATCAAGTAGCATATTTTAGCATAATGTTTATTTAAAATGAAAAAGCATTTGGGAAAGAGCCTGTTAACTAATTGGTTTAGTAATAGTGAGTAATAATAAACTTTACACTTAAAACTTTTTCTTCTATTTGGAAGTCTAGCTTAAATTTTTTTGATATGTTTTTTTAAAATAGCCATTCTGTCAGGTTTTTTTTCACTTTGATGGGATCATTGGTCCCTCAAATGCTTTTTTAGAACATGCTTCACACTTCTAATTTCTGGCCTGGACAACTGATTGAATCACTTTGCTCTGAAGCCTAGAAGAATATCACCATCTTGTAGCTGGAAGTTGTTCTTCAGTTATCTGATGTTTTCTTCCGCAGCCCTCTGTTAAGCAAAGTCTCATATTTCCCCTATAATCAACTTTCCCTCATTGAGTAGGTCATATTCAGTGACCCCTATAATAGCTACACAGGATGTGTATTCTTAAAGTCTTAAATTACTGTACTGAGATTCCTAAAAACTTCCTATTATTTCATATTTGTTCCATTTTTTTCTGAATTTTCATCTTGTCTTCAGAACCAAGCTTGCTTCCTGAATATTCAGCTGATTATTCAAGTTTTACTGATCTGTAACTTTTCATAATGTTAATCTTCAATTTCAGGCCCTCTGATTTGTTTGCTTCATCCTCAGTTTAAGGTTCATCTTGTCCTAGATAGATGTTTTCAACCATTAGTGCGTGCTGTTGAAATACTGAACCAATCTTGCAATGAATTTCTCTATGGAATGATATTTGACTTCAGTCATCAATGGCAATTTATTATGATTAAATTTTAGGATTATCTAGTTGGTTTTAGTTTGGATTTTAATCTTGTGCTTGTGAAAGCTTTTTGTTTCTACTCCTGGATGTTAGTGTTTTGCTCTGATGGTTTTATTGAACCTAGTTGTATACTGAAAATATTACTATTTAACTCATTCTACATTGCTTCCAATATCTTTATAATGGCTTCAGCGAGATGTGGGAGTCTCTTGTTTAATACATAAGGAGGCAAGAAAGAAATCTTGTTTGTGTAATGAATATGTATCCAAGAATCTGATACTTCTAATAGCATTACACTAGAATGAAATCTCAGGTCGTTCTTACTATTATGTAAAAGGTGGGGAGAAGAGTTGCTAAAATAAGTATTCTTTATGATTTAGTTATCAGCTTGAGCTGATGACAGAGAGTCTTTTCACATTCTGTAAATAATTATAGATAATTAGAAACTTCCTAAATATGCGACCTTGTGGCTGTATCCGTATTGCAAGTCCTTTCTGACATGGGATGTAGATTTTAAATTTGAATGTACATTAGTAGAATGCTTTTAATTTTTATTGTTAAGAGACTTGTAGCGCAACTTCAGAGTGGGGGAAGTTGTGTAAATTTTCTGGGTGCCATTGATTGTTCTGGTATTCCTTTGCTTTATTCTCCTTTATTCTCCTTTACAGCTGTCATTATATGTATAACATGGTCCTTTACTGTTGAGCTGAAGTATCACCTCCGAAAAATCACATAATTTCAACCTCTTTGAACATTTTGTTTAAAAAAAGTTTGTTTTGGCTTTTGGGCAAGAGGTATGGATTACTTAAGATTTGGCCTGTATTAAAAATCCTAGAGAAATGAAGATCAAATTTTAGCAGATGTGGTGCTATGACCTTGAATCTTGGATTTGTTTTAGTTATCTAAAAGCAACTTTTCGTTTTGCAGACCTGATAGTTTTTCTGTGTAGATGCAAACCTTCTGTTTGGTGGTTTTCAGGGTTTTTTTAAAATAATTAATTGAAAGTTGCTGACAATACACTTTGTTTTGTTCTTGGTTTCTGGGAAGAATTACTCTTCCTAAGAAAATCTGTGGACTCACAGGTGGGAAACAACCACTCTAGACAAGTCCCGTGCATCTCACACCTGTAGGTCACAATTAGGATTGCTAAATCTTTCCTCAAAAAGGTTGCTGTACTATATAGGGAATATTCTTCTACCTATTGCCTGCTCAAAAAGATCGATTCCTTGCTTGTTAAAACACTAAACTTCTCTTATAGGGTAAACATGACGGTCACTTGTGACATCTACATAGAAAAACAACGTGATGGGGGCGTCTTTATTGCAGGAAGAGTTGACAATGGTGGGATATATGTTCGACGTACCAAAGGAGTTTTCTTCTGGGTTTTTGCAGATGGCACCTACAGAGTCACTGGTGATCTAGGTAAGCAGCTCTTCGCTAAAGTAGATGCTGACATATGGACACATGATTTTGATAGCCTTGATAAAAATGACTAACATTCAGATTTTGTAATTCAGTTGTCATCACTATGAATTTAACACATTGTGCTCTAATGATGGCCACATTTTCTATGTGAAGACAGCATCTGAAGGCTACTTGCTGGTGCGCTTCTCAGTCTCAGCTTTCTGGATTTTATTTTTTTCTGCTGACAAAACCTATTTTACACTAGCAAATGTAAATTATTTTGCTTTCCATAAATACTCTGATACAATGTTAATTATAGAAAGGTTTGATCTGTATTCTTATACTACACCTAAAAAGAAAATTCTGCTTGAGATGCAGTGCCCTGTCTTGTAGAGCAGTGCAAGTCAATGTACATACATTTGGCTTAGGTGATGATGATTGGCCTACTGTTTCCACAAATTATGCATCCTACTGTTAGTCTAGCTCAGTGGAGTGAGAGCACATTCTACTTGTGATGCTAACATTCATATGTGTTCATCTATAGAGTATTTGACAGGCACGTAAAAGAGTGTATGTCATAATACTTCATCAATAGCTAAAAGTTCTTTTTAATTTGCTTTGAAATAGTGACAGGTTTTGTTGTTTAAATGCATTTCCTATCACTTCATGAGTATAAATTTAAATTTTCAATAGTTTCTGATGAGTCAAATGCAACTTCTAGATCTACAGTGTATCTGATATGAAGACAGCCTATAATGGCCCGTTTCACACTGTACTGGACCTTAAAAATAGTCTCGTCTTCTATTTGGTAGCTGTAGTTTCTCATTTCTCCTCATGTTGTTTTTTTGTGGTTTTTTTTTTTCCTTTCCTTTTTTACCATGGGTGGGTAGTGTGAAGAAGACTTTACATTAGCTTCTCTTAACATACTGGTGCTCCCTAGCGAAACTTTGCAATGTCTAACTCCATAACAACTTACGTTTCAGCTGTATGTAAAAACTTACTCATGTTTAGGATCGACTCCAGTATTTATTTTTAATAAGACATAACAACATTGCCCAATTAGGTTCTCAGGCTGTCAAAAATATTTTTTCCTAGATGAAATGAGAGGATTTTAATTTACCACCTCATTATTTCAGACTGAGACACTTGTTACACAATGTGATAATCTTTTTCTGTACAGCTATTTTTAGTGATCTTTATATTTTTCTAGAAGGGAGCCTGAATATTAAATTAACTTGCAGCTAAAACTATCTACTGAATAATTGAAGATTCTACTTGTAGCACTTAATTTTTTTCAGGTCTTCCATCCAGGTGTCAGTCACACCCCATTTTTGCTTAGCTTAAATTTTGATTAGAACTAAGTAAAAAGATGATGTGGCAACTCAAACCCTCTGATTTAAAAACGTACCGATACATAAACAAGGAGATCTATTGAACAAGCAGAGCAATAGCTACTGTCACACTTCATGAACCCATGCTCTCAATAGAGGGAATCCTTATCTCAGGGCAAATTCCCAAGAGCATTGGCGATTTTAGTGGGAAAACGGTCTTGGCAAAACAGGAGAATGCACTGATAATGTAGAGTCCAAGTTTGTGTGTTAAGCCTTCCATGCTGCAGTTGAAATTGGCAAGATGTCAGTCCTGAACATTCTGAAAAAATAGGTATTATTTTCCTTTTGCTGGCTTGGTATTTATCAGTCTCAGCAAAGGGGAGAAGTACTACTTTGCTAACCTTAAGCATGTTTTGCAGCCGGAGAAGAAATATTAATGAAGGGACTTTCTGGTGTACGGGACAATACGTGGCACACACTTACTCTTAACATTCAGGTAAGGACACAGGCAAAAAGCTAGAAAACCAGTTACGAAACTTCCAGTCATAAATGGTTTAGACAAAACTATGCTATACTGTTGACAGTCTGCTTGCATTAGTTTGCCCTATCTAAAACATAGTATCTCTGTTATTTTAAATCAATATTAAAATACCTTACCAAGTTCTGCTGCCTGTATTTTTAAAGAGATCTTGAGAAACTGGAGAGGGTATAGAAAATTACTGGAAAGATGAGCTGAAAGCTGGAGATAGGAGGGCTAGAGAGGCAAATCTTTTGTTTAATCTAATGAAAAGATCATGACCTGACTTCCTGTTCTGAAGACTGTCAGTAAACTACTAAACTAGCCTGTTTTACAAATCTGGCTCCCACCAATTCCCTTTGCATGCTAAGGCCTTGTATGTAGTGCTAGTTAAGGACTGGGGAAATCAGATGAGCTGCCATCCTTCTTTCCTATACTGACAAAGCATGGGCATAGTGTTGCTGTAAAAATGGGCCACAGTTAATGAAAAGCCTGTCTACATTTTTTTCCTTCCCTCTCACTCCCCACCCCTTTTGGCCATAGTCACTTGGTGAGCACAGTAGCCTCAAGCTCTAGTTTAAATATACCTGGGCACTTAGCTGTGTGTGACATTGGTGCAAGTACTAAAAGGCTTTAAGTTCCTCTTCTGAATGCCTAATCCCTTTGCCTAATGTAACCTTTGCAACTGCAATGTGTCCTGAAATGTGGGGAAGCTTGAATCCTAGCTGGGGAGATCTTCTGCTGAAACAAACTCTCTTTTAAAATTATGCACTGAGTCTTTCCCTCATGCTAAAATGTCAGTGAGTATTAGAAGCTGTTTTTTGTCTTTTGTGCTTTCACACTGGGAGACAAAGGGACGTTTGTACCTAAGGCATTCACTGGAACGGACGTAGTTTAGTTTTGGCTTTTACCCACACTTACGACAGTGATTGCCATCTGTAAAATGGGCCAAGACCTGAATGGGGTGCTGAAGATGAACATAAATCGTGTAAAACACGAAACAGTGGTGGTAATTTTAAAATGATGATGCTACAAACTTTTATCTGTGCTGTTAAAGTATTTTGTACCAAATATGCCTTTGATGTAATGGCAGAAGTGCAGAGCCCTCTTTAAAGAATTCTCATGCTGACTCCTTGAAAGGCATTCTTTGCTTTTACTTGTGTCTGTAATGGTCTTTCAGATTAAGAAATACAAGTAAACTGAAGCACTTTTTTTCTAAATGCTGTTTAGTGGTACCCTGGCAAGATAAATTGTAACTGTTTCTGAAACTGTTTTTAATTCTAATGGCAACGTGGTACTTGAAAGTTCTGCTGTCCCCTCTTCCTCTCAGCTTAATGACTGAAATACACCTCTCTCTCTCTTTGACTTTTGCTTAATTCTGCAGAATCAGTGCCAGGTGTATCATATCCCCTTAAGACAAGTTGGGCTGTTTGAGGGAGCCTGACACAAGTGGAAGAGGAAAACTAGTTTACCCTTCAGATTCTACACTGAGTTTGCAAAGCTGTGAGTTAGTGGAAGATGAGCCTTTTACATATTCACTGTAAAGGCATTAGATCTGTTTCACAGAGCTGATAGGCACTGGAGGATTTTATGCAGTATTTAGAAGCGCCTCTGCATGGAAAATGTGTAAAATGTACTTGAAAGTTGACTTGACATCTTTCTGCCTTGTCTCTTCTCCCATGTGAGTAGGCTCAGTGTCAACACAATCACTGGATTTTACAAAGCTAACTTTTTCCTTTTTTTGACAGGGCACTTCTGCCTCAGGACTGTTAAATGGTTATCCACTCTGGGAGAATGTCACCGTTTCTAAACCAAGTAATGGCTGGGCTGCTATTGGAACACGCTCGTTTGAGTTTGCACAGTTTGACAACTTTCATGTTGAAGCTAGCTGAGGTGGCTTTTGCATTTGGAGAACCCAGTTCTCATATTGCTTTGAATAAGAGCCAGTTCAAACTTTGATGACAACTTAATGCTATGCTGAGATTGATCATTTGGCAAGGAATCTGGATTCTGTCCTTATTATTTGTTAAAGATTTACTTGAGTAGGTATCAACATGACTGTAACTTTATCCCCTGGTTGCTATAGGATTTTTGCCCTTCGATTTTTGGGGGTAAATTTTAGTTCAAGGTAATGATGAAAACAAAATCATGGATTTAAATCTCTTTTAATAACAACATCTTAACTTCCCAGCTCACTTTTAAGATAACTTTAGAAGTTAACAGAATATAGAGGCATCTCAAGCTGCATTTCTAACACTGAGATAATTGTGTCCATTCCTTTCACTCTGAAAGAAAGAATTAGATGGTGGTAAGCCTTATGAGCCAGTGGCCCCATACTTTTGTAGGGCTGTCATTCTCAAATTTCATTTGGATGAAGAATCTAGTTTTTCTATAGTAAAAAAAAAAAAAAAAAAAAAAAAAATTTTTTATCTTTTTTTCTTCT